>NC_083506.1:11920000-12232083 GCF_032362555.1 Amyelois transitella
CTTGCGGGGAAGACAGAGCCAACAGTCTTGAAAAGACTGATAGGCCACGTTCAGCTGTTTGGCTTTATGATGGAATTGAGATTCAAATAGTGACGTTGCTAGCCCATCGCCTCAAAGAAGAATCCCAAGTTTATAAGCCTTTCCCTTAGACGCCTGTGGCCGTGCGGTTCCCGGCACCAATAAAAAAAGAATACGGCCACTCCATCTCGTTCCCATGGATGTTAAAACCACCTTGAACTTTTTTAATTACTATTGATTATGTCTCTTTCCTATAACGCGAATCAGAAAGAGATGGAATGAAAATAGTTTGTCGGAATTAATTTTTCCGTCCTTAAAGTGTTTGAGATTATATGTGGCTCTTTTTTCTTGTAATACAGTACAAACATACTCTAAGGTGTGGTATAGCACATACATTTTTTAAGTATGAAGGCTGGCTGGTGTGAATTGGAACCATTTTTATTCTATTGTTTTCATTTGTCATTCGTTACCTGTCTATCTTGTCTTAGAGTGAAAAGTGAAGTTTCTGCGTTAGATACCTTTTCAACGTTTCAAACAAAATGCTGCTTTCAGCTTCAAGCAGATTGGTACACGTTTTCAAACAAACCTTCATACCTTCGGTCAGAGTCAGTTCTGTGATCCCTAAACGTATGGCTCATGGTGGCCCAGTTGAATCTGATGAAGAATTCGACTGCAGGTGAGACAACTTGAAATATTAATTCGACATTTACCTATGCTAGTTTGAAGAGAGAACATATTGGATGCAAACTAATTCTCTTTAAGTGATTATTGATGAAGTTTTTCCAGTGAAAGGAAATACATACATAATAGTCAGATGACTAAGCCTAGCTAGTAAGCCTTTCAGCTCTCTGTCTACCAGACAAGGGATGCATACATACATACATATGGTCACGTCTATATCCCTTGCGGGGTAGACAGAGCCAACAGTCTCGAATCGACTGAATGGCCACGTTCAGCTATTTGGCTTAATGATATAATTGAGATTCGCGACTAAGGGGTAGGGTTATAAACTTGGGATTCTTCTCTTAGGCGATGGGCTAGCAACCTGTCACTATTTGAATCTCAATTCTATCTTAAAGCCAAACAGCTGAACGTGGCCTGATAGTCTTTACAAGACTGTTGGCTCTGTCTACCCCGCAACGGATATAGACGTGATTATATGTATGTATGTATGTAGTTATTATCGTCTTAATTTTCAGGTACGAAGCATTCTTCAACAAGCCGGATATAGACGGGTGGGAGGTACGCAAGGGAATGAACGACCTTCACGGCATGGACCTGGTACCAGACCCTAGGATCATCAAGGCAGCCCTCCACGCCTGTCGACGGGTGAATGACTACGCCCTAGCTGTTAGGTTCATTGAAGCTTGCAAGTGTAAGTGCGGATCCAAAGTGAACGAGATATACCCGTACATCATTCAGGAAATCAAGCCAACATTGACGGACCTTGGCATTGAGACTCCGGAAGAATTGGGTTATGATAAGCCCGAATTGGCTTTGTTGGATGTGTACGAGATGTAAGGCTGTGTAGTTTGTTGGTAGATGTGCTCAATGTCTTCGATTTCTTGTCGAGTTATAAACGTTAATTTAATGAGAGGTCCAGTCAATGTTTCGTGATTTATGTTCAATAAATTCTAATATTTAGAGCGTTCTGCTTCTTATTGTAACATTTTCTGACGAAAGTTGGCGGGAGAATGTCTGCGTTTTTGTTTTTTTTTTTTAACATTTAATTATGTGTTTTCTTATGACGGCCTTTGACGGCTTGTCTGTGACACCGGAGGTCCCGAGTTCGAATCCCGGTCAGGGCATGATGAGAAAATAACTTATTCTGATTGACCTGGGTCTTGTGATGTTTATCTATATAAGTATTTATTATAAAATGTAGTATCGTTGAGTTAGCATCTCGTAACACAAGTCTTGAACTTCGAGGCTAACTCAATCTGTGTAATTTGTCCCGTATTTATTTATTTATTATCTATAGAATATGAAATTAATATAATAAATTTGTTAATTTAACATTTTTTCTGCAGTACAAAATATAAAAATAGTATGCACTAAGAAGAAAATTCTCTGTTCCATAATCTAGAAATAAACCTGTATCATATGAAGTAATGTGTCTCGTGTGACTAGGACGCGTTTTTAAACAAACCAAAAAGAAAGAAAATAGTTTAATAACAATAAGGTCAAGTCTAGCTACTTACTTATTTTATATTTACAACTTACTAACTTAATGTATATTTACAACTTAAAATAAAAATGGTTAACAACTTTCTAAAGAAAGGAAAATAAGTGGTTGTGTAAGCGGTATTCCTAGCAATCTTCTACAGCTTTTGACGAAACTAACAAATCGTAGCAGTTTTGATGTCTTGTTCTTTTTAATCTTTCATAAGTTATATATATATAAAACGAACTTATCAAATATACATATATATTTGATATTTTTATATATCGTAGCAGTTTTGAACTCTTGTTCATATCAATAAATATATATATATATATATATATATATATATATATATATATATATATATATATATATATATATATATTTATTGATATGAACAAGAGTTCAAAACTGCTACGATTCGAACATATTGTGTAGGCAGCCAAAGGTCACTTAAGTTATTATTCCTAAAGTACCCGGCACACCCACATCGTTTAGATAGACCTTACTATATATAGAACGTTATAATTAGAAGTCCCCTAAGGCGTCTTTCAGTAAAATGACCACAACAGGTCTAAAGTGATATCCAGTGAAAATTTGCTAACTATGTATAATCTTGTAATAAATATAGACTCTGTTATAGGGAATTTATTTCTGTGGAATGGTATATATTTAAATATAAGATTTTTACGAGATACTTTATGTACGAGATATTTAAAAGTGACTTTAGTCTTTTCTACGTCTCTTTCCATCTCATAAAGAATAAAGGAGTGACATATTTACATATATTACTACAAAAAACTCAACAATTTTAACAAAGAAACTGAAAAAAAATCAAGAATAAAAAATTACGTTCCATTAAAATTTGCGCTCTCATTTTCTGAAAAATCCGCTAGGTCTCATTAGTTTTAATCCCGCATATTAGAACTTCAAGCGTTCCTTTAGAAGCAATTTCCTTGAGCATTAGTCAAATACTTCTGTTATTGAATTCCTAAGTACCCCCGTTCATTTAGTTTCCACTTAGTGTCTTGTCTTTGGCCGAAGTAAGTTGTTTTTGCTGTATTTTTCTAGTGCAATCTGCAGTTACTCGATTTCGTGTGCAATTTTCATATTTTCTGTTGTATTTTGTCTGTAGTAAATGCATTGTTGTGCCGTGTGGTTCCCGGCACCAATACATAAAAGAATAGAACCTCTCCAACTCTTACCCATGCATGTCGTTAAAGTCGACTAAGGGCTAGGCTTCCAAACTTGGGATTCCTTTTTTTAGGCGATGGGCTAACAACCTGTCACTATTTGTATCTCAATTCCATCATAAAACCATACAGCTGAACGTGGCCGTTCAGTCTTTTGAAGATTGTTGGCTCTGTCTACCCCACAAAGGATATAGACGTGACCATATGTATGTATGTATGTGAATGCATTGTGTCTGTGAATCTCAATTCCATTGTTAAGATGTACAGCTGAACGTGACCTTCCTTTCTTTTTGAGACTGTCGTCACCGTCTAATCCTAAAGATGTGTTGGTAGTCTTTAATTGGAGAGAACTCTTTTATTATTTTTTCGATCTGGCCTCACACACAGGTTGGAAATGTAAAAGTCTTTTCAAGACTGTTGTCTCTGTCTAACCCGCAAGGGATATAGACGTGACTATATATATATGTATGTAAAAAAGTAATAGATATGTATAATAAAAATTCCCTTACCGTAGCGAATCCCGGTATCAAGGAACGCGCGAAGACATTTGAGTCGCGCGAAAAACTAATGCTATTTCACTTTGACGTGATTATATAAAATTTTGAAAAAAATCTATCACATGTTACTATGAAGGTAAAGAATAATGCTTACGACATAGTACACGCAGTCTTGTTCCCTACAAAGTATCTGAATTTATTGCTCACTATTAGCGTTGACGAACTATCGATACTTTTACTATCGATATTGTCAATAGTTTTACTTATAGACGACGATTCCCGTTTCCCGCTTATTCTTCCTTTCGGATTTTCAATCTTCACTTTAAACCAAAAATCCAGTGACCTCAATAATTTGTTTTACCGCTACCCCAGAGTAAGGTTAACTCAGTTAGACTTGCTTTTACTAACTATCAATAATGGACTATCGGATCGGTAACGCTACTCACTATTTATTATGGAGTCAACTGTCCAATTGAGTTAGGTTTACTCAGTCGGACTTGCTTTTACCTAACTATCGACAGCTTATCGATAGTGGACTATCGAATCGGTAACGCTACTCACTATTTATTATGTAGTCAACTGTCCAATTGAGTTAGGTTTACTCAGTTGGACTTGCTTTTACTTAACTTTATCGAGATCGATAGTGGACTATCGCATCGGTAACGCTACTCACTATTTATTATGGAGTCAACTGTCCACTTGAATTAGGGTTTACTCAGTTGGACTTGCTTTTACCAAACTATCGACAGCCTATCGATAGTGGACTATCGCATCGGTAACGCTACTTACTATTTATTATGTAGTCAACTGTCCAATTGAGTTAGGTTTACTCAGTTGGACTTGCTTTTACTTAACTTTATCGAGATCGATAGTGGACTATCGCATCGGTAACGCTACTTACTATTTATTATGTAGTCAACTGTCCAATTGAGTTAGGTTTACTCAGTTGGACTTGCTTTTACTTAACTTTATCGAGATCGATAGTGGACTATCGCATCGGTAACGCTACTTACTATTTATTATGTAGTCAACTGTCCAATTGAGTTAGGTTTACTCAGTTGGACTTGTTTTTACCAAACTATCGATAGCCTATCGATAGTGGAATATCGGATCGGTAACGCTACTCACTATTTATAACGTGGCCGAAATACCAGCTGAGTTAAGTTTACTCAATTGGACTTGCTTTTACCAAACTATCGATAGCTTATCGATAGTCAACCATCGATCGACAACGCTACTCACTATTTATTAAAGGACATTTCTCACAAACTCGCGAAGCCTGATCGTTCTCTTTGTAGTTTCTGGCCGGTTGAACAAAAAAACTATTTGTTTTTATTACTTGCTTACTTAAATCCACGGCTTCGCTTGTTCGATACTTGCCCTCATACAAAACAAGCTATTACCCGCAGCTTCGCTCGCGCCAATTAGCCTCCACCTACAAAATACATACATACATATGGTCACGTCTATATCCCTTGCGGGGTAGACAGAGCCAACAGTCTTGAAAGACTAAATGGCCACGTTCAGCTATTTGGCTTAATGATAGAATTGAGATTCAACTAGTGACAGGTTGCTGGCCCATCGCCTAAAAGAAGAATCCCCAAGTTTATAAGCCTACCCCTTAATCGCCTTTTACGACATCCATGGGTGAGAGATGGAGTGGTCCTATTCTTTTTTCTATTGGTACCGGGAACCACCGCTTCATCCATAATCATAATTCCTGTTTTAAGTCGCATGTGGTCCAATTGTTTCTGACTCAGTCATGAGAGAATAAATAATCGGTGTATGTATTCAGCTATATACAAAGTATAGCATATAGGTATGTATATTTATATAGGCATATAGGTATTTATAAAAGGTTAGTCTTCTATTACCGCGTCTCTATCCCATGCGGGGCGAAATGCGTCTATAACCTTAAAGCCTTTATACAAAACATTACAGCATCTGCGCAACACGTGGTATTGGCGTGTACTCTAAAATATTATACACATTAAGTTAATTGCTAGTCCGCTTTCGATATACACATGATTTTTTGTGATGTGTGTGTTTAACCATTTGTGCCGTGTGGTTCCTGACACTAATGGATAAGACCACTCCATCTCTTTCCCGTGGATGTCGTACAAGGCGACTAAGGGATAGGCTAATAAACTCGGGATCATTTGTCATGGATATCGTAAAAGGCGACTTAGGGATAGGCTAATATACATAGATGGAATTCTTCTTGAAGGCGATGGGCTAGCAACCCGTCACTATTTGAATCTCAATTCCATTATAAAGCCATACAGCTGAACATGGCATTTCAGTATTTTCAAGACTGTTGTTAGCTCTGTCTACCCCACAAGGGATATAGACGTGATAATATGTATGTATGTTTTGAGCAAACTGATGGACTGAACTGACGCCAAAGTGATCCTATAAGCCTTGTCTTAAATCAATACGAGTATTTGACAAAATGGTGTCATGAAAATGACACTACACATAGTGGTGTTGCCAGTTGGCAAAAAAAAATCTCCCTACAACATTTTTCCCCAACAGTTGGGAACACACTGCAAAATTAGCGAATTAATTATTTAGACCAGAGTTCCAGCCGCGAAGCCGGGTGACAAAGGCAAGTCATTAAATTAAATATTTCAGTCTCCCGCTAGTTCCGCCCTCGACCAGGTTAACGGCATACGGTTGAACACGGGATATTTAAAAAATTACAAGACCTACTGCTACAATCGCAGAACTTGGAATAGTAATATGACATAGTACAGGTTTCTGTGGGACCACTTCAAATGTTGTGTTTTATTTTGGCCTTTGTTTTATTAAACTGTGCCGTGCTGTGCCGTGTGGTTCCCGGCACCTATTATAAAAAGAATGGAGACCACTCCATTTCATTCCCATGGATGTCGTAAAAGGCGACTAAGGGCTTAAACAATATCTCATAGAAACTGTAAGGAATCTTAAAGGATTTATTGCAGACCTTTAAGGCTTATCTTAATCTGGTTTGTAGGTCGATTAAGATAAAATTTGATAACGAAATAACTAAACTTTTAAGAGTAACTAACGGAAAATCGATTAAATAGTTTTTAGTCTTTATCAGTTACAAACAAAAATACATACTTACCTCTTTATAATAAAAATACTTATATTAAAAATATTATATACGGAGATATAAGAATGCTAATATATCTGTCCTTGCGTCTCTTCAAACTTTCAACATGTTGCAAGTTTCCACTCGTAAATTCCGCGCGCTTAAATTTTAAAACTCCAATTTTATCAAATTTTATGACAGCCTTTACTGCCAAGCTTAAGAGAACATAAGTTTAAGGAACTTCTGAATATTCACTTGCATGATTTAATATTTTTAAGATAAAGCATGGTGTGTTTACTTATTTTTTCTATTGGTGCCGGGAACCAGACGGCAAAAAATATAGGACTACTCCATTGCTTTCCCTTGGATGTCGTTAAAGATGACTACGGATGAGGCTTATAAACTTGGAATTCTTCTTTTAGGCGACGTGCAACCTGTTACGGTATGAACCTGAATTCTATCATTAAGCAAAACAGCTGAACGTATACTAATATATACTACGGCTTATCAGTTAATATAATAAACTAATGTGGGTAATTTATCCCAAAATACAATTGTGTATTTTGGACAGGCCTAGATGAACGTATCTTGATCAAATTAAGGACGCCCTGGCAAAAGGTCAGGGGTCAAGAGTACCCGAAACCGCCGAGCTTGCATGGAGAGATTTATAAATGTGGATGAAGCGAAAGAAGTATGCAGAGATCAAGACAAGATGTAGTCTCTGCCTAGCCCTCCGGGAAAAAGGTGATTTGATGTGTGTATATATACAATTGTGTAGTATTTATCTACGTTTCCTCATTTTTAAAAAGGCTTTTTAGCTACCAAAACCAATTTATTCCCAAAAAATGTTAGCCACAAAAACGACCAATCTCCGACCAAAAACATATCACTGAAGGGTTAACTGTCATGATACTGAGTATTGCCATACTCCAAAAAACTTATCACATGTCCATAAGTCAAAGTAAATCTATTACGCAAGAAACGAATGAGTATTGCTGAAGAAAATTGAGCGACATCCATTCCTTAGAAGGGTCCCGTCCGGCTATTCATAGTAAAAGCTTTATCATTTTTTTCACAGCTTGTTAAGTTAAGGACTCTGTGGCGCAGCGGTAGTGCGCTTGTCTGTGACACCGGAGGTCCCGAGTTCGAATCCCGGCCAGGGCATGATGAGAAACGAACTTTTTATGATTGACCCGGATCTTAAATGTTTATATTAGTATTAATTATAAAATATAATATCCTTAAGTTAGTATCTCGTAACACAAGTCTAGAACTTACAACTACGCGAACTATTGATGTGTAATCTGTCCATTATTTATAAATTTATAATTGCATGCTTACTTAGGCAGATCTCAATACACCTGAATGCAGCAGTTATTATTTTTTTAGGCGATTAGCTAACAACCTCTATTTGAATCTCAATTCTATCATTTAGCGAAATAGCTGAACGTGGCCTATAAGTCCTTTCAAGTCTGTTCGTTCTGTCTACCCCACAAGGGATATAGACGTGATGTACGTATGCTGTGACTCGGAATGGTTTATTTATAGACGTACCGGTTTCATCTTGTCAATTGGGTTAAAGTCCTGAAGGAGCACGGGTGACCGGATGTCCCGGAAAAATATAATAATGATACCGCGCAGTGCAAGGGTTGGAATCACAGTTTATCTGATATATAAAATTCTCGTGTCACAATGTTCGTTCCCGTACTCCTCCGAAACGGTTTGGCTGATTCTCGTGAAATTTTGTGAGCATATTAAGTAGGTCGGAGAATCGGCCAACATGTATTTTTCATACCCCTTAGTGATAAGGGTTGTCCACCCTTAACATTTTTTTTCAACTAGAAATAACCGAAAAGTTATTTATATGGCAAAACAACGTTTGCCGGGACAGCAAGTATATACATATGTTTATATAAACATTTTATTCACTTATTTGTACAGATATATTATTACTTTAGGGGCTTTGAGAACTATCGGTAGAGTGGTTAAGGTTTCTATTCTAGGGTGCAGGTTCTTATCCTTAATAATCATATCACCAGTAGGATAATAACATTTTCTACTTCCTCCTGGCGTCTTACTTAGGTTCCTTCCTCACCATTCCGGAGACAAGCCCACAATTCGCACTTGAATTCAAGATTGGGTGAGTCAGGGTATTTCCACGAAACGACTCCCATCTCACCTCCGCGACCTTTGCAGGGAACGTAGCTCATACTGAATCATGGTTACACATTCAGTTGCTTAAATTTGCAAGATTCCTATCGATGTTTTCCCAATATTCTCTACAATACATACAGAGTCATTGGTACATTGTTTTCATTGGCCGAGTTAGGATTTGAACCTGTGCCCCCCACACGCATTACTTGCACGTTTTAGCTGGGCACCTTAACCATTCACCAACGACGTTCTTAAAGTATGATGACATATAGACACAAATGTTCGCCATTCAGTCCTTTCAAGACTGTTGGCTCTGTCTTCCCCAAAAGGGATATAGACGTGACCATATGTATGTAGTTCGCAAAACCCAGGATCAAGTTAGAGATAATTTCCTTTACCTGATCTCAAATCGAACCTGGAGCTTCTTCTTAAGAAAGAACATCACCACTGCACCCACAAGGTCTTGTATAAAGTCAGTTCCAATTACCTTTTCCGTGTCACCTCATTTTGTTCCATTCAATGTTCTGCTACGTGACGGGAACTTTAACATAGTGCCAGTTGTCGTAGCGTCGCATTCTTTATAAATTCCAACACACGTCTGTTTTTACTACGGGGTAGACAGGGCCAATACGCATAAGAATTGAAGGTGACTTTTAAGTTTATAGCTTAAATATGCAGAGACTACCTCTTTCCACTTGCCACGATCTCTGCATACTTCCTTCGCTTCATTAGACTAGATTGATAACAAAAATCCAATTGATTGGCGTCCCTGCAAGGGTTGCGGAGTTCAATCCAGTTGGTAAATTATAGGTGCTAATCCCAAATCAGTTAGTCAATCATTCAATTCATTCAATTCAGTAATTCAATTTAGTAGCGGACCAGTAACAAGCTAAACATATATATCTACATATATATAATAAACTCAACATTTTTTTGAGAAAATAGGCTTTCGCAGGCACTTTTTACATTTCAATAAATATAAAGTAATATCCAACATATACATATATTAGTATTTGTCAAAAAGCTACAAGCTAAGCACTTAACCCCCCTTGAAGCTAGCTTCAAGTAACAGAACGGAACGCTCTTCAAAACGTACACAGAAACCTTTTAAAGAATAGAACGAAATGCTCCATAAAACGGACTTTGTCTCAAAAAACAGCGCTGGTTCTTCTCTTAAATAAATCGACCACTGATAAGAGAAGATGCACAATGCTGAAGAAACTCTTCCTGTTCGCTACTCGCAAAGAACATATAGCTTTTTAAAAAAAAATCTGTTAAAATCTCACACTTAATTTAATTATTAATTGGACGCTCGTGCAATGGCACTTGGCGGGCACAGAGCAAGGGACACCATTGCGCTTCAGTGCTCTGTGTGTAGAACTAATAAACTCAGCTGACCGCACAGTACTCAAAGGCGGGACTATAAGTACTTTAATATAAGCTAACGTTACATAGGATATAGGTAGGTACGTCATAAAAAGTGAGTGTAAAAACGGCTTAATTTATAAAGCTATGCGCACTGCAAATTTGAACGATCTCAATTTCACAATGTAAATTCGTATACAGATAATATTTAAGTGCCCGGCACCAATACAAAAGAGAAAAGGATCACTCCATCTCTTTTCCATAGATGTCGTAAAAGGCGACAAAGGGATAGGCTTACAAACTTGGGGTTCTTAGTTTAAGCGATGGGCTAGCAACATGTCACTATTAGAATCTCAATTCTATCATTAAGCCAAATAGCTGAACGTGGCCTATCAGTCTTTTTAAGACTGTTAGCTCTGTCTACCCCGCAAGGGATATAGACGTGACTATATGTATGTATGTATAATATTAAAGAGAACTAAAAAGTGTTAAGGATGCCTTCGATCCTACCGTTCCCGTAACCAACGGTAACCGTAAAAAATGTTGAAACTAGCCAACTCACAATTGACTGAGTTTACACGTGACAAACATTAAAAAAAAATAAAAAGTCGTGTTGAAACCTCTTTTGAAATTATTAAAAACAGACAATTTAAAAGTCTTTTTTGAAATAAGTATTGTGTTTTTTTTTTAAACGGACAAAATTCAAAAAGATGGTCTGTTGTTGGTTAATCCCTAACAAATCGCGGGCAAGGGCCAATCAATGAATATGTGACAGAACAGTAAAAACACACTACGCGGTAATAACATTGTTAGGTACATTCTGTTCCGAACTGTGTTATTGAATATGGTTACATTACGACTATGCCGTGACTGGACTGTGATATGACTGTATGCTGGGCATGATATGGCGATATACTATGCTTGTCTGGCGTGACACATATGGTCACTATAGCCCTCTTAAATTAAGGAGAAAATAGTAATTGTTTTCCTTGTTTATGGCCGAAGGTGCCGTGTGGTTCCCGCGACAATAAAAAAAAGAACAGCACCACTCCTTCTCTTTCCCATGGAAGTCGTAAAAGCCGACTAAGGGATGTCTGTCACTATTTGAATCTCAATTCTATCATTAAGCCAAATAGCTGAACATGGCTTATCAGTCTTTTCAAGGCTGTTGGCTCTGTCTACCCAGTCAGGGATATAGACGTGTATGTATGTATGTTGAAGGCGCACGTAACTTACCTTTATTTTATCTCGGACATTTCGTATCATGATACTCGTACAATGATCCGAGGTCACCGAATGCTGGGTGACCGGGCGATAACTATTTTATTTATATATAATAAATAATATATAATATTTTATTTATATATAATAAATAATTTACTGTGAATTAGTAGGATCGTTTGTTACAGTGTGGTTAAGATATTGAATTTATATACAAACCATTTTTCGTATTGGTAAATATATTTTACCAGTAGCTTTAGTGCGGGACTTTGCTTAAAAAAGTTGCCGTTGTTGTTCCTAAAGGTCTATTCTATCTGTGTCACAAATTTCATCGAACTCAGTTCAGAAGTGTTTGGGATCATTGGTTATAAAACAAACAAAAATACAAATTATTTCTCTTTATTATTAGTGTATTTTTTTTATTATTTTGGTGCCGGGAACCACACGGCAAAATATATAAAAAAGAATAGGACCACTCCATCTCATTTCCCATGGACGTCGTAAGAGGCGACTAAGGGACAGACTTATAATCTTGGAATTCTTATTTTAGGCGATGAGCTTGCAACCTGTCACTATTTGAATCTGAATTCTATCATAAAGCCAAACAGCAGAACGTGGCCAATCAGTCTCTTCAAGATTGTTGGCTCTGTCTACCCCGAAAGGGATAAAGACGTGACTATATGAATTAATGAATTATTAGTGTAGATGTGTATAAACCACAAGATCAAAAGACAAACCTCTAAACCAATGACCAATAATGGCTATATCAGCAAAACAAAGCCGCATGCACACTGCACTGTTGCATTTCCCACGTAACTTTTTGCCGTCAGTCAGACATGGCGTCAGATTTGCATATTATAGCGCGCAGCAAGAAACTCTTCCGTATAAATTGACAGCTAGATACGTGCAGCACACTGACGTGATTAATACTGTACGCTGGACCACAATTTCTAAATATATTAAAAAGAAAAATTCGCTTTTTTTATTACGTTAAACGGGACAGCGATGATTTTTTGCGTGATAAAAACTGTGTTGTGCTTTTCATTATAAGGGGGCTGGTTGACTGGTTTTAAAATTTCGTATGAAGTCTAAGAAAAGATATACCAGAATTTTCGTCAGTATAAAAAAAATAACAGAAATTAACGGGATTTTTTTAACACGCGGGCGGATCGAATCTGCGTTGCTCGTAGTTTAGTATTGTATCCAAATAGACAATTCGATTTTTGATCCACTTGAAGCGTTCCTATTAATTTGATACGAATCTCGTGTATGTCGACAAAAACAGTAGATTAAATATTGATTAATGGCGTATTTATGAAGTTGATACGTTGCGTTTCGCTCAAAATACTTTCGTAGACTGAAAAATTGGCGGAATAAAACTGGAATAATATTTCACAAGTTACAAGTTGTGACGTCTCGGTAAAACGTCTTAGGTAAGTAAAATGACAGATAATTTAAAGATCCATAGCATAAATACAACCTTTATTAGGGGACTAGTTTAAACATATTTTAAGGGGCGTGGGTTTAGCTATAGAAACGAGATCCAGCAAGTAGCTGCCAGAGTCCAAGAATGAGAACAAGTCCAGTGTATTAATATATTGAGGTCAGTGGTGCAGAATATTAGGCTGTATCAAGTCAAACTATCTAATAGCATCATCTGTATTGCATTGAATAAGAGTACCTACATTTTTAACTGCAATGTTTGATGTGCATTAAAATACAGTTGAACATGATAATAATATTATTCATGTACTTATAAAATTATCTTTTGTTTGACAATTCTCAGTTTAAACCCAATCGCAACAAATATTATAAATGCGAAAATAACTTTGCTTACCTCTTTACAATTAAACCACAGTTCCCATTTTTATAAAAATGGTGAAATTATTAAACTTGGAAAAGGACATATATACATACACTCACAACTATATCTCTTGTGGGTTAGACAGAGCCTTGAATAGTCTGTAAGACCACATTCAGCCGAATAGAATTGAGATTCAAATAATGACAGGTTGTTAGCCCATCGCTTACAAGAAGAATCCCAAGTTTAAGACATCCGTGGGAAATATATTGAGTGATCCTATTCTATTCTAAAATAAATATTAAATAAATATTCTTAAATGCCGGGAACCACACGGCAAAGGACATAAGCCGTTATTTTGGCAACTCCAACGGCAACAGAAAAATCAGCTAATTTAATTTAACGCAAGTGGAGCTGCGGTCGAAAGCTAGTTGGGTCTTTTTATTTTATAAAATCTTAATACCTTACCTACCTACCTTAAGACGCAATGTCTGTTTAAAGGATAGATATTTGCCCGTAAATTCGTCATGAAAGAAAACCTACGTAATCATTCCGGTCCAATCATCTCCATTAGCAAACCGACTGTTTCACAGATACAGAGGTTCAATTTTATACTCGGCGTTTCGCTCAAAATACTTTCGTAGACGGGAGAGTGTCTTACTCAGGTCTTACTATAAAGTAGCCCTCTATCTCATTCTGTACTTGTCATACCATGATTAAGAACTAGAGGGAAACAGCATAGTGATTCGATGACATTTTTTTACAATAATATTTAAAGAGATAGAGATTATAAGTCATAATTTGCCATTCAAAATGGCTGCCAGCCTTCCGCACCTCCCGCAAGTTGATGCAAGGACTGTACAATTTGTAAAATTAATTTTAGTTTGTAGTCATCTTTATTTTTATAAGCAGTTTGTAATCATCAAGTTATTTAAATATTGTATCATTTTGTAGTCATTAACAGTCTGTTTGTTATATGTTATATCTGTCATAACTTCATAAGGCCATACTTTTTCTCTCTCATTAAAAATAAATAAATAATGCGACTGCTTGAAAAATAGATCATGTGATTATTTATTCTTAATTCAAATAGATATTCTTAAAACAAAACTGAACCAACTTTTTGAATTTTTACTTTCAGAGCAACTTATAAATTCTATTGAATAATTGCTCCCCTGATTCTGATTCTGTGGCGTCCCAGAAATTCCGCGCGCGATAAAATTGTCAGCGAGGAAAAAAGCGAGATCGTCTCCTTAAATACTGTCTACAGCCTTATAAAGTCCAATACACACTCACTTGGTGAAATATAATTGAACTAAGTGAATATATCTAGTGCAGCGTCTGTGCCGTGTGGTTCCCGGCACTAATAAAAAAAGAATAGGACCACACCATCTCGTTCCCATGGATATCGTTAAACTTGGGATTCTCTTTTTAGGTGATGGGCTAGCAACCTGTCACTATTAAAATCTCAATTATATCATTAAGCCTATCAGTTTTTTCAAGACTGTTGGCTCTGGCTACCCGGCAAGGGATATAGACGTGATTATATGTATTTCTGTATGTATTAACATATTATATATGCTGGATGCGCTACGCTACGCTATAACAAAAAAACATGAAGCCGACTCGATTATACTCTTCCCAATTTTTTGGTAGTATATGTATCAGTATCCTTAGGAAAAACGCCGCATCACCCCGAGGGCCCGCGATCGATACCCGACTGACAGATAAGCAATATCTTCGCACCTGTCGCGTCAAAAGTTCACAGGGACGATAAAATCTGAGTTAAGAGCCCCTTTACAGTGAAAGCAAAGAGCAATTTTAAGAGTCCGTTGAAAGGACTGGAAAAATTCTTTCATTTAAACAGGATTTCTTTTTCGTTTCATTTTTTGAGGTACTAATATTAAGGTCGGTTAAGCTGTGAGTTCGATCTGACTTAACGATTGTGGTCATACATACATACATATAGTCACGTCTATATCCCTTGCGGGGTAGACAGAGCTAACAGTCTTGAAAAGACTGATAGGCCACGATTACGATTGTGGTCATACGCTGACTTTAATATATTTATGAATTTATTAGGTACACCAACAGGTTACATGACAAATTTTTACTATAAAAGTTACATTTGTTGGCATATTGATTCATTATACATCTTATTGTCATTTCCAAACAATTTTTAACATTAATTTCTAAATGCATAAGTTACAATTAAATAGGCAAGCATTATCATTATACGACTGATTTGAAAGCCATACTATATATGTTATATACGTTCGAACCACGCTGTCCAGACTAGACGTGCGAGTGTGTATCATTAGATTACACAGCCTTTAGGCCCTCAAGCATATTCGCAAAGGGTGCAACTGGGACCCACACGCGAAGATAAGAGAGATCCCTTGCGGGGTAGATAACAGTGTCGACAAAACCTATATTCCACGGTCAGCAGGTTGCTAGACCATCGTCTAAAAGAATCCCAAGTTTTATAAGTAGGTTACAGTAAATTATACAACAAAAGAGGTCCTTACCCAACACCAAGTATTAATCTTGCGTTTGCGCTGTTGTTCCCGCTTCATATTTTTCGCGTCACGTTGAAAAATTAAGGGTTTCGACGACAAAAGGTAACCCGAAGGCTAAACATTCATCAGTTACTTCATTTGTGGGTTATTTTGTGGAAGGAAAACAACAATTGTCAGCAATTTGTTGAAAATAACGATATAAATCTGGAGGCTCGGTAATACTTACAGTGCCAACGCTGCAACAACTGAACCATGTTTTTTGTATTTTAGAACTGTAAATTATTTAAATGTAAACCTATGTCCCTACGGCATGGTAACATTCTGGGGAAAATAATCCAAATTAATTTGGCTTCCTCCGTATTAAGGTAATCTGAGAGCAGTGTTAACATAATAATAAGAATAAAAAGTTATGTACTTATTAGTTGTGAATTGTTTTTGTTTTCAGTATGTTTAACTGAAGTTATGGAATGCCTTTAAATAAATTCTAAAATAAATTTTGATTAAATAGCACAAGTTATTTGGTTGTATTTTTATTTTTATTGCAAAAAGTTAATATTATTAGGATCCTCCAACAAAATGTTATATATAACCTTAACCTACAGACTATAAGTACCGACAAACAATTTATACTTGATTAATATCGATCAATAAAGTTACCAAACATTCTATACAGGCAATCTAAACGAACCCACGTCTAATAATTGTCTTACTCTGAACAAAAGCCTGCAGTTTCACATTCAAACCCTCGGGAACATTGTATGATATGTGTTTCGATTGTCTCTAAAGTGACAAGAACATGATATAGGAGCCTATTTAAGTCTTAGGTTAGTTTCTATGAACGTCAAAATTGGGCTTCTACTAAAACGTTCGCAGGACCAATGAAGGAAATAATTTTATACACAACATTTGTTTAGTACATATGCACTTAATGTACAATTTATGTAAGATATGTAATATGCAATGATTATTGTACTATTATATAAATTTGAATAAAGAATAGACTTGAAAATTCCAACGTATTCAATCATGATATCTTTCTTTATTTTTGTAAAGAGGAATATTATTTAGAGTATTAAAAGTATAATGAGGAATAATATTTTTTTTTTATTCATTCAGCCAGTTCTATAAAAGAGGTTTTGTGTAAAGATTAGCCAAACAATTGTTAGCAATAATTTGAATGCAATAAGTTTTAATTATTCAAGAAGGTAACCTTTACACAAATACAAAAACAGGGTTATTATAAAGAAAACAACAACATAGTATAAATCAGATTGCTTTAATTTATTTTAGTTTTATACAAATCGAATACTACTTACGATAGTCAATTTTAACGAATACATTTACCCGTCGAGTTTTTATTTTACAAATTTACCTTTGTATTTATTCTTTGTCATCTATTATAAAAAACCTCCATAGGGGTTTTTTTTTTTTTAATTAAAAACTTACATAAACGCTCGGTTGTAAGTATCCAACTTACTGCAGTCGTATTTAATTTTATTTTAATTTATCATTTGACTTTTAAGCCAGGAACACAATATGGAGTATGTTATGAAGAGTGATTACTGTTGGTCAATATACCTAAGATTGTGTACCGAGGCCGTCCCATCGGGAAATTTAGCACAAGCAGGGTTGCAAAGGGTTGGCCCTAAAGTTCCAGGAGTCCGCTGCGACTTTTTGCATCGGTCCATCAGATAACTTAATCGATTAAGGAATGTACTTAAACGAATCGAGTTAAAGTTAATTGTATTAACGTCTTAACAAGGTTTCTATAAATAAAAATTAATAATGTACTTTATCGACAAGTAAATTTTAAACTTTATTTTAATGAACCCTTCAAAAACAACCAACAAATATTAAAGTTTGATTAATTATTAAATTTATTATACCTACTTTAGTAACCGGTTTTTCTCGGTCAATTTATTCCTTGGTAACCGGTTTTGCTTGCGTTCTTAGGTCAATTTACCCGTTCTGCTTTGGTTAGATTTCCCGATGGCTGGCCACATGATCTGTAGGCTAAGTGATAGTGTTCTAGCAAGCGTGAATCCGATGTGATCTACTTAGGTATAAATTGAATATGATGTAGCAAGTGCTTCAGATTAGAGTTTACCACTACTTATTTAAAACCCATACTTTACTTATTTTCGTTAATTGAGAAAAGAAAGGATTTGTGTTTTTTTTTTACCGTTAGGACTTGATGGAATTCTACACAGATATGTAAAAATAAGTAAGATAGGCTATTATAAGAACCAGGTATTCCGACTAGAGGCCCTAGGGAGAAGGCTGACTTATCTGGACTTCCTGGCTGATGCAAGGAGATTTTGAAAAATGAAGATTGGCCAATGATATACCCGATGATAAGGACACAGAGACAATTGTCTATTACAAAAGACCTCATGTTGGCAACACCAAATTAAATCCAGCGGTCGTGCAATGAATTCCGGTCTCTCCCACTAGTCACGTTTGGACTATTGACAAGAAAAAGAACATAGATTTTGGAAGTCTTATAATAATAATAAATAAATATATACGGGACAAATTATACAGATTGAGTTAGCCCCGAAGTAAGTTCGAAACTTGAGGTTTCAGGATACTAACTCATCGATACTTTATTTTATAGATAAACATCCAAGACCCAGACCAATCAGAAAAAGTTCGTTTCTCATCATGCCCTGACAGGGATTCAAACCCGGAAAAACTCTTTATGTTTTGAGAAACTGACAACATAGTAACTGTCGAATCGGTTAAAATTATTTGGATATGCAGTTAGTTACTTCCAATGATTGGATCACTTCGAAAGTCAATGCACTTGTAAGAAAGTATAGTATGGATTTTTATTCGAAGAACAAGCAATGTTTAACCCAGTAATTATATTTATAATTCAAAATAAATATAGATAAGGTGTGATTTGAATGAATAGCCAACAAAGTTACAAGAAATTTTAACTAGTGCAGACCATGATTCCAACTGTATGAGGTTCCCTTTTACCAGGGTCACGCAAATCAGGTGAGAGCTTCTAAGAGTTATTACTTGATTTGATTATCAAGCGGACCCCGGACTTCCCAGGGTTCTACCGAGACAAAATTCAGGAAGGTGATGGATGGTTGGGTATGGCAAAAGAAGCATGAAAGCAGAATAAATGCAGTGGAAATGAGAGCGTTAAGGAGTATGATGGGTGTGAAATTGAGTGGCAGGATAAGGAACAGCGAAAGAAGAACAGAATAAGGGAATGTTGTGATGTGAAAGAAGATGTAGTTACAGGAATAGAAAAGGGTATGTTAAGATGGTTCGGTCATGTGGAGAGGATGAATGAAAGCAGGTTGACTAAGCAGATATACAAGGAGAGTGTGGAGGGAAAGGTCGGAGTGGGAAGACCTAGACGAACGTATCTTGATCAAATTAAGGACGTCCTGGTAAAGGGTCAGGTCAAAAGTACCCGAAACCGCCGAGCTTGTATGAAGAGAGTTATGAATGTGGACGAAGCGAAAGAAGTATGCAGAGATCGTGGCAAGTGGAAAGAGGTAGTCTCTGCCTACCCCTCCGGGAAAGAGGCGTGATTTTATGTATGTATGTATGTATGTATGTGATGGATGGTACATGTGTGCAAAAATTGTGATAAAATCCACATACTTAAGACTACAGCATTGGGTTAGAAATGTACATGAAAATCCAAAATACCTGTTTTACAATTAAAGCATTATGTTACTGTTGTGCAGTATGCTGTTATATGGCGTCAGCATGACGAACGATAATATTTAAGTGTTATGTAATACGTATACAACATATTTGTAAAGTGGGTAAAAAGTCCAGTTCAAAAAACCCGGGATAAATAAAGAAAATTATTATATACGGAACTAGAAGAATGAAAAGAGTTATGAGTGCGGAGGAAGCGGGAGAGGTCTATAAGGGTCATGGCAAGTGGAAATCCATAGTCTCTGCCTACCCCAATGGGAGACGGGCATATGGTAAAGGCAACCTTTGATAATGTATCTGTCAAGCCCCTTATCAAAAACGTTGACAAGGCTTATACCTTATCACCCCTCTTTGTCTTTCTTTGAAGTTTACAGCAAAGTAAGAGAGAGCGAATGTAAAACAGTGTCATTTCAACGTTCGTGAATTGACCCCAAAATATTATTAAAGCCAAAATAAAATTTATGTATTTTTTTAAACAAAATCAATTCCTAAATAGTACTTTTCTAATCAAATTAACTGCCTTAAATATTATAGTGCGCCATACAGACATACAAAGAATATTTACGTATATATTAAACATAGGTGTAAAATGGTTCTTCAGTGTTAGTGAAATTCGAATTGAGGTAATAGAGCTAGGTGATAAAAACACAGTTTTATAAGCAAGTATTTTCAAAGCAAGCAAACGAAATTATATATTTTTTAATTTATTCGAAACTGACTTTCAAAAGCTGAGAAAATTCTGAAATGCATACACACATTACATATAATCACGTCGGTATCCCTTGCGGGGTTGACAAAACCAACAGTCTTGATACTGATAGACCACGTTCAGCTGTTTGGCTTAATGATAGAATTGAGATTCAAATAGCGACAGGTTGCTACAGCCCATCGTTTAAAAGAAGAATCACAAGTTTATAAGCCTGTCCCTCAGTCGCCTTTTTCGACATCTATGGGAAAGAGATGGAGTAGTCCCATTCTTTTTTCAATTTGTACCGGGAACCACACGAAAATTCATTAAAAGTTTAGATATTGATGTATAAAAATTTTTTTGAGAGACTTCGACTGTTTGACAATACTTTCGTATACATATTAGGGACACAAACAATTTTATCTTCTGGTAAAGTCCAATTATTTTAACGTTGAACGTTTTTCGTTCATTACTGATATAATCCTAGTTTTTTATAGTTAACACATGCTTACACAACTGTGTCTCAAATCGCAAAGAGAGTTATCAAATAAAATGGTAAATAATTCAGGTTTTAGTGTGCGCTTATCTTATTTTCGTCGGCCATTTTGTGACTACGGCCGTCGTACAGCATTTGTCGAAACTTCGACGAAATTAAGGCGACGCGTTAAAATCTGCATTATTTGCAATGATATATGATACATCGCGAAAGTTAAAAAGTTTAATTATCAAAATTAAAGACATTCAGAGAGTAGGTAGAAGATTACGAAAATAAAGTGCGACCTATAGATCGATGTATGTTTTGACAGCTGTTTGTACGTTACATCTACCCGGTCCCGTGCAGGCGATTAGTTTCGTTTATGTAGAACATTCTCTACGTGATTTTTATATATTTATTTTATTTTAATCGAACGTCGAACCGCAGGCAAAGACCTAACAATCGTTTTCACAACCTCTCGTATATTTATTTTTAAAGAAATAAAGTTAAAATTGGCTGGTCGACCTTCGCCTACAGCCCGACGCCGTCCGATATTAATTAACATTAAATTATATGTTAACAAACACCCTAGTTCGTTTTTATTTTTTTACAATAAAATTCTCAACTTTATCCTTTATTTATACCCCTATAATCCAACTTAATTTCAATATTTATAAACCCTATATTTTGGCACTAACAAATCTAATTAAACATATCAATTAATTTTACAATTTCATTTTCCTTATCACCTCCAAATGGAATTATACACGAACTATATAATAATATTGAAATAAAATAACATAGTATAATATAATTTGGAATTCTAAATTATATAAATATTATTTATAAACAAATATCAAAGGAGGTGCAACATTAAACATCTTATGTAAAGAAAATAAATTGCCCTAAAACAATGTTATAATGATATTATCTGAGCACCATACGGTATTATAATATTGGTGATTGCAACAGGGTAGCGTTAAATATTTCAGAAAAAATTAAACATAACAATCATCATCACTTAGCTTCAATAGTAAAAGTGAAGAAAAATCTTATTATACATCACGCTATTTTCTGAGAAACTTCATTCAATCCATCATTCTTACATTTACAATTTCTTAGAAAATGGCGTTAATTACACGTACAATCGCACATAAAACTTTTCGATGACAAATAAAAAATTTTAATATCGAAAATTTGATTTGAAAGAACACACCGAGACGCTTTAATTAATTATTTGACTATTTAATGAGCTGTCTTATGATACTTAGCATATCTTAAAGGGACACGACACTAACTAAGCTATCACGACATCTATAAGAGCGAAATTGAGGAACGGACATAGACAAGATGTGAACTATAATGTATTTTCTTTAAATAATACGCCTACTTTACGATATAGATCCTACATGTACTAAGGGCTCTAATTGGAAATTTTGACGAATTTACCCATTACACTAAATGTTTTTGTTGGAACATATTCGCAATGTTTATACTGGAAGAAAACATCAAGATAACGAATTGAACAAAAAAATGTAACGTAAGGTTTCTGTAACAGATAGTTCATTTTCTGCCCTGACGGACATGTCAATAGCTATTCCGCATTGTCCACAGAAAATAATCAAAATTCGTCAAATTATTTCCGAGGGGCGATGTTTTCGTCCCTAAAAACAAACGCTGATGTTAAAAGGCCCTATAAGACTGGTCATAGCAAAGTCCTAATTTGTGAAATATTATCATTAAGTCTTTTTCCGCATTTTCTAACCTTTATGTACAAAATACACATTGCAATATATATATATACACATACTGATAAAATTTACGTGTTACTGATATTGTGACATTTTTGTATATTTCCCTATAACATTTATATTAAAAACAAACTGCCAATAAATGTGTTTTTGAACTAGGTATTTGCGTTTCTCTACTTATATTTGCATACGTGTTATTGCTCCATGAGGGCAATAAACGCGCGTTTTATGATTAAATTCTATTTCAGTATCATTGGAAAAAAAAGAAATATGAAATATTTTTAACAAGCGCTCAAAAATCCTGAGAAGCTCATAATTTGTTCTGTATGATGTGTTTATGATGTATGATATAATGACATACATAATTGATGAAATTGTGAGCACATTAATATTACGTATATAGGCTATGTTATTCATTACAATGGTTTGAAAAAGCTTTTTTTACATAGACCAAAACATACGTTGATTGCTTTCATGGAACGTACTTTAAAAAAAAACATTATTGCAAAATTTCTATTATCGCGCACTCTATTAAAATGAAAACGATCGTCTCTTCTAAATTTAAAGTTAATTTATCATATTTATTGGTTATCAGACTGTTTTATCAGTATAACTCACTAATCTACTGGTTCTTTTAATTGTTGACTCATCAATTCCATCACTTTCTGCAATTCCTGTTACCAATCTAATTTCCGTCTTTTTTTGCTTGAAACATCTCAGTTTAATGACGCACACTAAAGCTATCTTGTCTATACCAATATTGATCCATCATGTTATGTACATTACTTACCTAAAGGTAATGTCATAATCGTGATCCCTCTTATGTTTCCGTAAAGAAGACTATTGAATTATTTGTTGTCACGCAAACACACGGATCCTGCTCTTAAAGGATCATTAATTTTAACCCGTTTTGAATTATACACTCTTCCAAAATGTTGCACATATAAAATAATCTTTCACTCTTCAATAATTTCTTAGAAAGGGGACGATGGTCGTTTTTCTTATATTCTTCGCGTTCACGCGTTATTATATAAATTTCTGACGAATAGACATACCAAAACTTCCGATGTCAGTCTCGTTTCTAAGTTTGCTTGTTCGTGTGGCAAATCCTTTATTACTATTTGATATTATCTCCAGATCTTTAAAACAACGCACACTTAAAATCAACCTCTCTTTATCATCAACCGAAACTATTAACCGTATTATTAGAAATATAATTATATTCAACAAATTATACTCGTCAACATTTATTCTGTATAACATCCTAGTTCAACATCACAATTGTTTTATAATATGTTGGACTTAACATTCTATTTAACGTATTGAGTTACATTTACCGTCTTTCGACATTTAAGGAGACGTGTGCGTTTTGCCGCGTAAGATAAAGTATATTTATTATACAAAGAGATATTATCGAGACAAGTCGAAACGATAAATTAATATTATGATTCAAATACAGACTTATCAACGCGCATAATTTAAATTGATAAATGAGTATACAGTGGGACCGAATTGCCATTCAATGGATTTTGTGTAAATTATATACCTATAAATCTCGATATGGATAAATCGAGTTATAGTACATTGAGTTCTTATAACGAAACAACGATTATATATATTAAAAAAAAATTTCAAACATGTATTTCCAATCAAAGTGTACGTATTGTACCTAAAATGTACAAATAATTAAAACCTTTTTTAAAATTTGTTGAAAATAAAATAAAAAGTACGGCGGAGTTGGAAGATTAATATTTGCAAAAGTGAATTTTACTTGTCTCGCGTGTGTTGTGCTATGGGACATCGGTCCTTAATTAACGACTCAACAAACCCAAGTCAAATATTGATCAAAACAATATAAAACTCACTCCAGGCTCCTCCGATAGCTGAAGATGTCCCTGAGCTTAACGTCAGAAGAAGACTATTATCGTCCACCTGTTGCTCATTATTTTCGGTTTAAAAAAGTTTAAGTATAACACGGCAACGCAAAGTTTAATTTATAATCGACTGGCCTCGCTAATAGACTTATAACTATAGTTACACCGTCAAAGTCTAAATAACTTCTCTCTTGGGGATGCGCCGGCGACCGACGCGCTGTTTACTCTCATTGCACGATGATGTGAGGTGCCGACAAGAGCACGGCCACGGTCGCTATGATCGTGAATAGTGTGAACACGAACAGACAAAACCTGGGGACAATATTGTATGTGTTTAATGGAAACTTAAGTTTTTTTTTTTTTTGGATTTAGAATAGAATAGATTTATTTTCAAAATTGAATACAAGGTATCACTTATTGACGTCACATCACTTAAATCTAATTATGTCTACTACCGTATTGATCTACTACACTACATCGATAGGAATTTAAAATGATTCGAGAAAATAGCAACATAATAGATTCTTTTTTATCTAAAAGGACATTTGTAAAAGTACTCATTTTGATAGAAAAACAATTTTTTAATCTATCAATAGCAGTATGTGATAATAGCAAAACATCGTATGATAAATACATCATCCCTGCATATATAATGCTGTTATATAGCTTTATTTTAATAGTCAAGAATTTTATATTGACAGTACAGTAGAGGACATGGTCCTAACCGATTGTGCGTTCATCAAAGCGGTATGAATTATAACCAATCGATGCGGTCCGCTGGGAATCAGAAATGTTTACAGTGAAAAATGTTTGTAATCAATTTTTTTGCAGGACCAGGAAATTAAATAGACTATGAGCCCTTTGGGAGAAAGGGATTGATTTTATGAAGGTATACTTCGTATAAATCTTAGTAACTGTTTCCTTCTGACACAAACAATTTCATGAAAATACTTTAAAAACTTTTACTAGGTTATAAAATAAGTATACTTAATTTTATTCTTTACTAAACCAATACTAAGAATACCAAAATAAATCAGACAGCAAAGTTACCAACGTACAGTAATAATACTATACTAAAATAGCCATACAGCTGAAGGGGGCCTTTCGGTTTTTTCAAGACTGTTGGCTCAGTCTACCCTGCAAGGGATTTAGACGTTGCTATATGTATGTATGTATGTAAATATAGACGATTATAATATACAGCAATATTTGTTTATAACGCGCTAGGAAATGCCTTCTGCTTGCTTCTGAATGCTTAAATCAAATTTTAACTACTACCGCTTCCAAAGCGCATGTGTAGAAGAACCAGCGGAACAAACTACACTGCAGCATTTTCACCGGACATCAATTTTCAAATATATATCTCTTAAATCTAAATCTTACACGAATGCATATTGTCTACATTAAAAAACATGAATGATTGTAAAACTAATGATTTCAATACGAATTCAAATCATCCAATTTTATATTGCCATAACATACCTGTCGACAACCATCGCAGCAAATTTCCAATCGCTGATCAGCTCGGCCTCCTCGTCCGCTTTCTTCATCCTGGCAGTGATGAACTGGAGTTCCCTCAGGATGAGGTGCAGCTCCCGATGGTGGCTCCCCAGACCTCCCCCCACGTCCTCCATGGTGGACGGGCGGACGAACGACCGACGGAAGTCCGTACGGAATATTGAACATCTGTTACCGAAAAATAACTCGAATGATCATCAATCAATAAATTTCTACTTCCAGCGTTAATCTCGGATAGATGCTCACTTATAGAGAGATGATGTATGTGTGAAAGTTAACATACATACATATAGTCACGTCTAATATATCTTGCGAGGTAGACAGAGCCAACAGTCTTGAAAATACTGACAGGCCACGTTCAGCTGTCGCCTACAAGAAGAATTCCAAGTTTATAACCCTATCCCTTAGTCGCCTTTTACGACATCCATGGTAACGAGATGGAGTGGTCCTATTCTTTTTTAATTGGTACTTACTAATTTACTCTTATTAATCTCTTTTGAAATGAGCATCAGAATTGCGATCCCCCATTTCAGATTAGCACAAAGTCTGAAAACCAATTTGTCTTAGATTTCTAGTGTTACCTGTATATTTATTATACAAAGAGATATTATCGAGCCCAGTCGAAATGATAAATTAAAATTAAGTATGATTCAAATACAGACTTATCAACACGCATAATTCAAATTGATAAATGAGTATACAATGGGACCGAATTGCCATTCAATGGATTTTGTGTAAATTATATATAAATCTCGATATGGATAAATCGAGTTCTAGTACATTGAGTTCTTATGGAGAAACAACGATTATATATACCTACTTCAAAAAATAATTTTCAAACGAGCATTTCCAATCAAATTGATGTGTACGTATTGTACCTAAAATGGACTAAGTATTAAAACTTTTTTCAAGTTTGTTGAAAATAAAATATCACATCATCGTGCAATGAGAGTGAACAGCGCGTCGGTCGCCGGCGCATCCCCAAGAGAGAAATTATTTAGACTTTGACGGTGTAACTATAGGTAATTGATAAATTATATTATATATTGCTATGGTCTGTAGTCTACAGTTTGTCTTAATTAACACAGTTGTATGATTCCTTAGACTCAATAGGATATTTTACAACAGGTCAAATCAGATACTTTTACACAGAATATTTATCTATATCGTTATCATATATTGTATCTCTTAACTGTTTGCATATTTCTTATATGGTCTTCGTATGTACACTGTTTTTGAATTTGTAGTGTAGATCGTAACTTTATAATTTTGCTACTATGTATATTTTTACTACAATTTGTTATGTGTATTTAAATAAATAAATAAATAAATTACTTACCCTGGCCCCAGGTTTCCCGTGGAAGCCGTGCTGTTAGGCGCTGGTGGGGCATGCCTAAAATCATCATCTATATCCAACACGTTGGCTAGTAACGACTTCGACGACCGCTCCTTCAATTCCAGTTCCCTCATCCGATTGGACATCATTATCGTCTTCCTTGTTATCTTCTTGCCTGGCCTGGACATCCGCAGGATCCAAGGCAGCCATTGCAGGAACACCGTCTTTATCTGTTGGTGGATAATTAATGTTATGTTAAATAATTAAGTTTAATTACTATTTTGAAGTTGACGTTGTTGAAGAAAATGCTGCAGTGCAGTTTGTTACCACTTCTTCTGCACTGACGCCTTGGAAGCGGCAGTAAACTTAGTTTTTAAGTAATTTATTTGACGTCAACCAATGTTGTTAAACCATAGGTTTTGACAGTTATTAAGCGATATATAGTATCCTATAATAATGAATAAAAATTTTGAATGTTGAATTTTTTATTTTTTTATTAATATGAGCACCATTTTGCGTACTGTTTAGTTAGAAGGGTACTTGATCATACTGTGTTGTATTTCAGATGCCCAGCGGGATTACTCTCGTTTTTTAAATATTATAGTGGAAAGTCAATTCTGTATCGTTAAATGTTTGTTTAATAATTACTACAGAAGAATTTAATGGAGTTCTCACTTAGTACATTACTAGACCACGTAAAAGACCACATGCTAAATTTTAAACCTAGGTAATTCAGTTTTATGTATACTTATAATGTTGATATACCAGACAGTGTCATCTCTTATTTACATAGAAGTTATTTCTTTGTACATACAAACATACATACAATACATCCCTTGCGGGGTAGACAGAGCCAACAGTCTTGAAAAGACTGAATGGCCACGTTCAGCTATTTGGCTTAATGATAGAATTGAGAATCAAATAGTGACAGGTTAGCAACCTGTCACTATTTGATTCTCAATCAAATCATTCTCAATGGCCCATCGCCTTAAAAGAATCCAAGTTTATAATCTCTTTGTAATTTGTATTTATGTTAAAGTACCGTGTGGTTATCGGCACTGATAGAAAAAAAGAATAAAGCCACTCCATTTCTTTCCCATGGATGTCGTAAAATGCGACTAAAGTATAAGCTTATTAACTTGTCATTTTTCTTTTAGGCAATGGGCTTTCAACCTGTGACTATTTGAATCTCATACATACATACATACATACATATTTGAATCTCATACATATATATTTGAATCTCAATTTCAGTCATTAAGCTACACAGCTGAACGTGGCTTATCAGTCTTTCAAGACTGTTGGCTGTATCTACCCCGCAAGGGATATAGACGTGATTATATGTTTGTATATTAAAGTGAATTTTATTCGTCTTTTCATATTTTTGTGTCGATAATTAATTCCCGACGGTCAAGAACTTTGGTTGTTTGCGAACAAACAAAAACTAAACTACAATTTTTCCATTAAACTTCTAAGTGTTTAACTAAGTTCATATCTAATGAAGTACTAAATAAAATGCTCTTGTAACTTTGAGATGAAATTTTTACTTTGAAAAGTTTCAGCGAGATAAGCTTTGACTTCATAAAAGTTTGAATCAATACAAGCACTTTTTAATTTTGTTTCTCTTCAAAGTTTTATTTTTCTGCTGACTAACTTTCCCCCCAAGGTTTTTCCATATAACACCTGTAGTCAACCTGGCCAGTCGATTGTAAACACTCCTTTTAAGCAAATTTTTTGTATAATAAGTGCCTTGTGCTTCCCGGCACCAATAAAAAAAGGAATAGGACCACTCCATCGCGTTCCCATGGATGTCGTAAAAGACGACTAAAGGATAGGCTTATTAACTTAGGATTCTTCTTTTAGGCGATGGGCTAGCAACCCGTCACTATTTAAATCTCAATTCTATCATTAAGCCAAACAGCTGAACGTGGCCTATCAGTATTTTCAAGACTGTTGGCTCTGTCTACCCCGTAAGGGATAAAGACGTGATCATATGTATGTATGTATGTATGTAATAAGTAGAAAGTTGTAGATACATAAAACGAACTTACCCACTGAGGCATCTCGTGTATGTCCGCCGTTCGATGGTGGTAGTTGAGTACCACCACGGTCAGTACCACTGAGGACGCCACCATGAACATGATGCAGTTGAAGTAGGTCCCTGTCGTTAGAGAACATTTTAACTACACTTTCTAAAGAGGTTGCAAGATAAAATTAAAAAAAAATTCATTCTTCATTTAAAAAAGTGCCAGTAATTTTTAATTCATACATAAATATTTAATAATGTATTCATTTAAATTTAGGAACATCACAAACGTTTTATATTTAAATTTGATATATATTTTTTTTTAATCTTAACTCTAAAAAACAGATGATAAAAAAAGAAAATATTAAAATGAAATTACGTGTAAGGAGAAAATTAAGTACTTTCATTTTTTTTGGGTTTTATATTTTTCATTTATGTTCAAATCTTTCAACAAATTTGATTACAATTATAAATAATAATTCTTCTATTAATATGTGACTAAGCATTAAACAACATTCAAAGCCAAGTGCATGCATTTTAGGAAACGTGCAGTGATTTTTATGTAATCAGTTACTTTCCCAGTTTAGACGAGCTTATCACTAAATTGTTAGATACAAAGGAAATATTTATTTTTAAATAAGTGGTCGCAATTGATTTTTGTCAATTTTATCATATTTTATCTACATTTTTATAACGAATATCAAATTGAACGAACGAAAAGAAAACTTCATTCTGAATGAATTCTATTTAGTAATTAAATATTAAAATAAAAATCGGAATTATTTAGCTCGTGTAAACAAGACGAACGGTATCCCTCGGGTTTATTATAAATTTAATAAAAGCTAATGATCGCTTTATAACCTGGGCATAAAAGTATAAACGAGAGGGAAACCTTCAAATATTTTATTTCATGAGTTTATGATCCCCGAATTATTAGTGCTGTTGGAAGGATCTCGGATTATCAGTGTTTGAAATCCAAATATTTCAAAAAAAAATTAATAAAAACAAAATTATATTTCATGTTACTTTTGACTTCAGATCATTCCAATCGATATAAAAACTTCAATGGAGACTAATATATCGTGTCATTTACAAACAATAAGACTACAATACTAGATTACGGAATCACTCGACCTAAATCCTACAAGAGCGTAACAATTTGCAAAGAACCAATAAGGAAAATTCACGCCAAAATCGTTAGCGTCGCCACCAAAGTTTACATTGTAACTGACAAAGGAGTTTAGTTATCTTGAAGTATTCTGTCCTTCCATTAATGCGGTTGGTTTGTTAACAGTCAATCAAAGGCACAGACCAGAGTTAGCAGATCCGCAGATACTTGGAGGCTGGCCCTCTACCCGCATCCACTTTGTTGCTTAACCGCTGTTTAACTTTACATCCTGTATTTAAACAGCTACAAGCAGACCAATCTTACATATTTATAAGCTTATTTACATTTAATTTAGGAGAGTTGTGCTTTAGAATTGCGTTTTCTTAATTCCATGCTCCAATCTGACGTCAGCAGTCGAGTAAAACCTCTACATTGCTCATTAGACCAATCGAAAAAGAAATAAATGAAATTAGGAAGGCTGAGAAAACAAATTTATATGAATGGACAACAAAGAGGCAAAGTCGACAGTGTCAATTATTTTAATACATTACAAGAAGATCGGATGCCAGTTAAACCGAACCTTTTAAGAACATTTTCATGTTACTGTAGCTAATAGCGATTGTAAAGTGCAATAACTCTATTTGAAGTGTTGAGAGCTGCATAACCGCTGTCAAAGCATAGACAAGCCCCGAGGGACTCTAAAATGCAAGTCAAGTCAGAGAAGAGTAAGAATCTATGCTCTCGTTTAGAATTTAAGCAAAATTATTCTTTAGATCTTTGTTAATCCGGTGTTCCAAGAATGTGCTGAGGAATATTTAAAAAGGAATGTATTATAAGATCTTCGAAAATTTTAAGACTTATTTGAGATTCTACATCAAATATTCCTCGAAACACATCCTTCATATTTTTATTAAGAAATGATCTATTCATAAGTACGTTTTCATCGCTTTTATTTCATTCATCTTTTATTTTATTAACAGAACTTTTAAGAGCGCGCAGTCTTTCTCACCTATTAGGGGGATAGCCTCTGAGGTTTTTGTGATGACGTGTCCCACCAATAGAGAGAAAACAGTTTGCGACAGAAGAATTGTAACACCTGCAAAGATCAATATAATTTCTATGAAAACAAAGGGTTCTATTTACAAGGTTTCTGTATAAACCTATAGGCATAATATGTGTCCAGTCCAGAACTAACTTCCCACGTCTGGACCACATCTCCTGTTCGTGTACAGAGTCGGTATCAGGGGCTCAGATCAAATCATAAACAAAACAAAACAAAGATTTCATGCAACACTATTTAGATAAAGTTTTATACTTCCTTTAGTTATTAGCTTCGTTTACGGAGATATACAATTACAGTAGGGTTTTTAATAATAGTAACACCACCACCCTCCAAGTATCTAGTATACCATAAATTTGAAAACGCTATGTTTCTGTTGTACGTTGATGATTTAGTAATTGACACTTCAAAATATATTGACACACATGGAATCGATTACGCGTTAATACAACACCAAGTGAAGTAGAATGTATTGTATTGTAATGACAGAGAAAAAACATTGAGAGTTATAAATATCGTAACTTACCTTACGGCTCCATTATATAAATCTTCACAAGTTATTCCATCAAAATCACATGCCATGCCACTGATGAAATTAATTATGTATTTTGGAATTTAAATATTCATGTAATTCCAAGAAACAAAATAATAGCAAGAAAGCTTGAAGGAAGAATCGCGAAATCGATTCCAAGAAACAAAAGGAGATGCCGAGAAATACGACTACAAATTGTGAAGATAATATCCGCACGGCTTGGCTCTATATAAAACTGTGTTTGGTCATAATTTGACAATAACTAGCGAATCTAAAAGACTTTCCTATTCATCTGTTAATTTTGAAACTGAATTAACATATTTTTGTGTATTAATTGGGCTTATTAGTTCATTACTAATTTTGTCGGTGTTAAAATATTCTGTCAAGCTATCGTCAAACATTATTTCAAACCAAGTTTGTATAGAGCACTTGAATCTGCGTTTAATTGTATATAACCTCCTAAAATTCTGACGCTAAAATGCGCGAATTAAATCTTCCATACAATTATTGAAAAGCGAAAAAGCATGATTTTAATAACATCTAACGTCGTTTAAATAATTACTCGAAAATATTGACAGAAGAAAACCACTTAACATACATCAAGCTTTTAAATGTGTAATTAAATATTTTAGCGTACATAATTTACTCCTTGTAATGTTTTAAAACAATTCTCAATTTAAAATTTGTTTAAGAAAACAAAATAATGATAACAATAAAACAAATGAAGATAAAATTAAAAGTAATTTGAAAATGAGTGCGCAGCGTACTCTATAAATCTTACATCATTTATTTTTAAGTGAATGTGAAAATTATGTAAGGATCGTAACAATTGGAGATTTCTGTCTGTTTTCTGTTAAATTTTTCTTTTTCAATTCTTCCAGTCAACAATTTGTCTGGCGTAATTGCGATTAACATCTTCACCAAAAACAACATACCAATTGTTATTTTAGTATTACGAGATGCAAATTTATTCATGATATCTTTTCTATTAGTTAAACGTTTTCTGAATAAAATAATAATTGTACAGTCGCCAGTATCAAAAGAAATCTATAAAGTACGCCGCAGTTATGAAGAAAAACCAAAAATATGGGAACAGGGGATGGTAAAACTGGGGAAGGTTTGGGTAGTGTACCTAACAGGGGGATTGCGTCGGACACCTGCGGCAGTGTCTCGGCGACCAGGTTGAGAAACACCGTCAGCGAGAGAAGAATTGTGACTCCTGAAATCAAACACAATGTTAGGAACCCTACCGTTTCCTTTAATGTTACCAATCTCTTCCATTTTTTTTGGCAAACAATTTTTTTTTTATTTGTTGTTAATCAACTTTGTGGGTACTAAGATTAAGTAATGGTAGTGGTAACATTATACTCGTTTAACGAATTGATTTTCGTATTTCCAATTTTTGATATGTAGTACCAAATAGTTTATGGTCTTAATAGTGACATTTTTTTCTAAGTATATGATACAATTATACTGTAGATGTTTTTGAAATAAAATTCTGTGAAATACTTGATTATATTGACGATATTATAGTTCTAGTATACTACACATAAACACCGTTTTGACAATTTCAACGAGAGAAAACAAAAACCTCAAACACAGTTATAACGTTTTCATGTATACTCCATTCCATAAAAAAATTCTAGCAAATACTATCAAGATATTTTCAAACACCTTAAATACGCTGCAGAATGAGACCACAAATATTTTCCAGCCATCTTATATTTTCTAACTGTAGACATAAAATATATTGATAACTTCCTATGCACACAACTCTCCAAGGCGTCCCATGTTAAATGATGATGAAGGTATGTAACACGTAATGGCTTCTACCATTTATTTATACTTACCGGTCGAAAACATTGTAAATTTTTTATTACCCAAAAAATTTTGAGCATTGAAATTTAGACCCCCAGTAGTAGGGGTCAGATTTCACATCTCATTCTGCAAACTAAGTAACTGTTAGTACGAGATTAAATTGTGAATCCACCAAAATCAGGTACCAAAATTTTATGATAATGTAAACAAATATATTTTTCTTCAGTGTTTGCATCACAAAGTGTAAAATTGTTCTTTAAAAGCGTAAAATTCTTTTTTTACAATATATAAATAGACTCGTAAAGTTGCTAAAAGTTACTTAGTTTGAGTCTTTTCGGGTAATCCAAAATCGACGATGCGAATAGGGTGTGCTAACACGGACACAAACAGTCATACCACATTCTAGAACAATCTAATATTTAACTTAAGCACACGTTGCTTCCGAGAACTAAAAGTTATATCACCCCGGATAGCTTTATACGGTAAAGTTCCCTCCAGTTTCAAACTGTGTATGACTTTGCCATCGCACTTGGTGAATTAAATGTTTGTAATTGATTACAAAACGCAGACTCGAGATGGTCGGTTTGTTTTGGTTGATATTGCTTTAATCTAAATACGAATGAGTTGAATTTTTAGGCAGAGACTCATGGAGGTCACATAATTCTAAATAATAGCATTCACGTTTCTCTGATGAAGGCTGACGAGCCTGAATCTATTGTTAATATCTAGCGGAAACCCACGGCAAATCTATTTGAGGTAACTTCAAAAATTTTGCCGATTATAGAATGAATCTCATTTGACAGATACAATATTCGAACAAGTGACAATGTTGTTGAAAACAGAAGAGAAAACACTAAAAGAAAATGCGAATAACTAAGTGTCATATTCAACGAATTAAATAAAATTCTTCGGCCACATGTTGACATTTCAATCGATTTCCTTTTTGGTAGAATAAATAGTTTACACACGCTTATTCATTAAACTAGCTTAGTAATACTTTAAACACTACAATATAAGTTTTTTCAATACAAAATTTTCTTTATTGTTCTTTTATTACTATTCAATTTGTCAACGTTTGCCGTTTTTTTCTATTATCGAGTTTAAATGTCGCATTTACTATAATCGAAATTTATGTTTATTGATCTCTAACTGCGTTTCGTAATTAACATGAGGTAGATACATCTGAAGTAAAAAAGGAAGCAACGTGACTTCTGTCATCACTGGCGTCTCCTAGTGCTGTACCTATCAGAGGAACTGCTTCCGACGTAGAAGGCAGCTTTTCAGCGACCAGGTTGAGAAAGACAGTCAACGATAGCAATATCGTCACACCTGCCAACACCAGCCAACTATTAAGCTGGATTTTGTCACTCATCTTTTCAGTAATCGTTACTATAAGTCCACCAGGCGTAAGTCCTTAACTAAATTTATTTATACATTTTTGATTTAATTAAAAAACCGTTTAACCGTTTGCACAGAAACAAGGTAATTTTCTGTGCCATCTTTTTTTTAATATCTTTTTTTTAATCATGGCTGCCGATATTTTTTTTCGCTGATTAATAGCTATTCCATTCTTCAAGATTCGTTGTTCATAGCCAAAGTAAAATGTTTATTATTAACTTATTTAGCTAAGACTCATCATCAACAGCGTCATGTGTTAATTCTTCTACTGCGTCTACTGTAATATGTGTAATTACTAACCAAGCGTCAGCTTTTCTCCAGAGTCAGGCGGTAGCGTGAAGCCCAGTAAAGCCATGGAGGAGATCAGGACGCACGGCACTATCAGGTTGAAGAAGTAGTACAGGGTTCGTCTCCGGATCATCACGGTGAAGGTCACGTCGACGTAGGGCTCCGGGCAGCACGCGTACGTGATCGTGTTCTTCTTTCCCGGCATTCCTGTTGAAATTTCTTTTTTTAACAAGAGTTATTGTGATGGGAAGGAGTTTTTGATGATTGATGACATTATGTGATGATGAAAAGAAAATGTTGAAGAAGTGCATCTTCATGTCTCTTGTAAGTAGAAAGGCAAAACAAGAGATAAAGATGGGTGAATTTAAACCAAATGAGTAAATATTTTAAGTACATACATATATATAATCACGTCTATATCCCTTGCGGGGTAGACAGAGCCAACAGTCTTGGAATGACTGATAAGCCACGTTCAGCTGTTTGGCTTTATGATGGAATTGAGATTCAAATAGTGACAGGTTGCTAGCCCATCGCCTAAACGAAGAATCCCACTCCATCTCTTCCCCATGGATATCGTAAAAGGCGACTAAGGGATAGGCTTATAAACTTGGTATTCCTCTTGTAGGCAATCGGCTTGCAACCTGCCACTATTTGAATCTCAATTCCATCCATGAAGCTGAACGTGGCCTTTAAGTCTTTCGAGACTGTTGGCTCAGTCTACCCCGCAAGTGATATACGTGACCATGTGTATGTATGAAACTCATGACTGAAGTGACTATATGTATGTAAGTACATGACTCATGACTGAAGATTGTTTATCTCAAATAGGATGAGTAAAATAAACTTACCTATTAAATACCATTCTCCATTTGTGATGAAATCGGATAGATCTCCACCCGCCTCGTCTTTTAGCACCAGATCCAACTATCGGACAAGAGTCAATGAGCAACCTGTATAATTACATGGTCTACAAGAAGGACCATGCATTTTACTCATATTTTTTACATGCCACTGTGACATTTGGAATTGGGATTCTGGAATTTCGAATATGTCCCCAATGAAACTATTCTAAAAATATCATTAATTAATTGTTAAGTGCGAAAAAAAATTAACATTTAATCTTTTTTTTTAATATATCCTCATTTCTGCAGTTAAGATATATTTATTTATACGTGCGTCTCTATAGAGTTCAAAAAATAAGCACTATGAGAGCAAAATTTATTTTTTCCAAATTAATTTTATATTATTTCATTTATAATCAAAATTAAATATTTTTCTCAGTAATAATCTCAATTCTATTATTGAGCCAAACAGCTAAACGTGGCCTTTCAGACTTTTCAAGACTGTTGGCTCTGTCCGCCCCGCAAGGTATATACACGAGATGATATGTATGTATGTATGCAGTAATAATACACGTATATTTGTATATCCAAATTTTCATTTCACAAAACAATCATATCTTTATAGGGATTTATTTTAAAGTAGTTTCATGGGTAAGGGATCTGTTTTAGAGAAATGTGATAATCTGTTTAATGTAGGCAGAATACTACTTATTACAGTTGAGATGCTGAACATGCAAAATTATAATGAAAAAATATGACGCCGTACGGAACCCGCGGATCATTTTATCTGATAATGAAACTAATATTACATAAAACACATAACAGAGAAGACACTAGGAACAATTTCTTAGCTCCACATAGTTATAAATTATAAATGCAATAGTTATAAATGCTAAACATAAACTAAAATAAAAAAAAACAGTACTAAAGTATTTTAAATATCATCGACATGCAATGATTAACTCCAATAATTACATATATGTGTAATCACAATTAAAAAAAAAATCTGCCAAGAGTTTTTAAATGTACATTAATAATTGTGTCTACAACACAACTTTTCAAGTTTTATTCACAAATATGCATATTATTAAAATTAAAGCAATCAGGAACAATACATAAATAAAAATCTTCTGTTGTTATAAATTAATACATTTCAAAGAAATCACATATTAGTTGTAATAAAAACCAGTAGTGGAAACAATAAAAATTCAGAAAAGGAACGAAGTTAGATTAAGATGCATGCACACAATCCTGGTAATGAGTTTTCATAGTGGAGGTATTTTGCTGGAAGTTATGACTGGATTCATAGGAAAAACTTATAATTAGATTGAAGCATCAACGTGCATGCAAAATATGTTGGTTTTACTTAAGTGTTCTATAATATAAGTGATGTTTATAAACTTAAATATAATTTGGATAATATAAAGAGGATTCGAGTAATAGAAACTATCGCTGTTTCGCTTATTATGACCACATGAAACGGGACAGTTATAGTTTTTCGCGAAATAAAAACGGCGTCGCCCGTATCTTGCTACGAGGCAGGAAATATAAGTTAGCTTATAAAAAAAAATATGTTTGAATAATACTTGCGACTTTTATAGCAATTATACAGGCAAGATACTAATACTCCCTATTTGCAAGTTTATCCACGTCAAGCAAAATCTATACTAATACTCGTACGAGTATTATAAAGCTGAAGAGTTTTTTTGTTTAAAGTCGCTAGTCTCAGGAACGGTACTGGTTCAAATTGAAAAAATATTTTTGTGTTTAATAGACCATTTACCGAGGAAGGCTTTAGGCTATTTATCATTACACTACAACTATTAGGACCGAAGAAATAAAGGAAAATGTGAAAAAATCGGGGAAAATTATTCCTCCTTGAGGGTTTCAATGATGCCTAAAATAACTATTCCACGCGTACGATGCCGCGGGCACAGCTAGTAACATAAATTTCTGAAGGTCAAGGACTTACTGAAAACTCTTTCTACCATCAAAATCGCAAATTATAGGTACCTACTATAAAGGAACAAATAAATATATTTTAATACAAAATGTATTATCATGCCGTTGCACACTATATTTAAACTACGGCCATCTTGCAAGCGACCTCATACTATCGCCAAATACGACGATTTATCTCAATCCGTCTTAATATATACAAAAGCTTCATCCATATACATATAATAAAACTGTAACTCAACTTTGTCTGTACATTGAAGATATTTAAGAAAAAAAATTATAAGTGGTCTTTTTAGGGTCAATAGAAGCCAAAACAATTTTTTTTAGAATTTTTGTCTGTCTGTCTGTCTGTCTGTCTGTCCGTCTGTCTGTCTGTATGTTTGTACGCGCATCACGCATAATCTACCGAACGGATCTGAACGAAATTCGGCACAGATATAGTAAGTAACCTGGATTAGAATATAGGCTACTTTTTATCCTGAAATTCTATCCCAAGGGGATGAAATAGGGGGTGCAAGTTTGTATGGAACTTCGTCATTTTTGATTTGAATCGATATAAAAAGCTATAAATAATTATACATACATACATACATACATATGGTCACGTCTATATCCCTTGCGGGGTAGACAGAGCCAACAGTCTTAAAAAGGCTGAATGGCCACGTTCAGCTATTTGGCTTAATGATAGAATTGAGATTCAAATAATGACAGGTTGCTCACCCAACGCCTAAAAAATAATCCCAAGTTTGTAAGCCTATCCCTTAGTCGCCTTTTACGACATCCATGGAAAAGAGCTGGAGTGGTCCTATTCTTTTTTGTGTTGGTGCCGGGAACCACACGGCACTATAAATAATTAATTCTTATATTTATTATGATGATTAAAAATAGCATTTTATTGATTGAATTCATTATGCTTTGTTGATTGATTTAGTTCCCGTGGTTTAGGTATTTATTTTTTGACCACCCGATACGAGATGGCGCCTCATGAGAATTTAAGAAATAACACGATTGTAGCCGCCGGCAAAATTTTTAATTAATTAAGTTTTAATTAAGTAATTTTAGTTTCGCCAGTACTTACTGTTTCACCACATCTTTAAGAAGATTTTTTTTTATGTATGAGAAGATTTTTTTATGTAGGTAGTTTGGCGCACCCCGCTTCGGCGACGGTTGCCATGTTCCTCAAGATTAGCAGGAATAACACACATAAAGCAACGTCAGTACTTACCGTTTCACCATTGATTTAGTTCCCGTGGTTTAGATATTTATTTTTTGACCACCCGATACGAGATGGCGCCACATGAGAATTTAAGAAATAACGCGATTGTAGCCGCAGGCAAATTTTTTTATTAATTAAAAATTCTTTTTTCATTGATTTAGTTTCCATGGTTAGGACATTTACTTATTTGGAGAAAATAACAGGGAATCGCATTATGGGTGGTACCACTGTATTATTTTGTGTGAATATTAGTTTATGTCAATGCAAGGCTCTTATTCTAACCAATCTTTTTATGGAAGCGAAATTAACGCAGGCGAAGCCGCGGGCAAATGCTAGTACAATATTAAAGTGACTGATAACCCTTTAAAGCCCTATTAGGCGAAAATAACATTAACTGTTCATTTTTGCTGAGTTTTACGAAGTCGGGAGTTCGCAAACGTTCGCGCTCAAATCTTGACGTTTCTATGACTCAGCTTTTCCAAATGAACTCTTTAATCTCACGCCGAAACGGAAGGGTATATCTTTCACTTCAATCTTCATACAAATAAGAAATTTGTAAATTTGTTTGTTTGTTTTTACTGCAATGATATGAAGTAGAAAACATAACCTTGTTTTTATTGCAAATGTTCTACCATCCGTCCATATAATCACGTCTATATCCCTTGCGGGATAGACAGAGCCAGCAGTCTTGAAACTGACAGGCCACGTTCAGCTGTTAGGCTTAATGATAGTATTATTGAGGTTTAAATAGTGACAGGTTGCTAGCCCAACGCCTATAAGAAGAATGTCAAGTTTACAAGCCTATCCCTTAGTCGCCTTTTGCGAAATCTATAGGAGAGAGATGGAGTGGCTCTATTCCTCTTTTAGGCGATGCGCTAGTAACCTGTCACTATTTGAATCTCAAGTATATCATTAAGCCAAACATCTGAAAGTGGCTTATCAGTCTTTTCGAGACTGTTGGCTCTGTCAACCCCGTAAGAGATTATAATATGTATGTAATGTAACAGCCACCGCGTTCAGACTGCAACTCCCACGGTACTATTAACCTGCATTCAATGTGCACTAGGCTTAATTCGAAATTCTCAAGTACCAAGTTATCATGCATCAGATGAAAATACATACGTACATACACACATATGATCACGTCTATATACCTTGCGGCGTAGAGAGACAACAGTCTTGAAAAGACTGATAGGCCACGTTCAGTTTTTTGGCTTAAAGAAAGAATTGAGATTCAAATAGTGACAGGTTGCTAGCCCATCGCCTACAAGAAGAATCTCAAGTTTATAAGCAAAATGAAAATTATATGACAAATGCCCATTTGCTATTTAAACAAGTTGGTTAAGACATGAACAAGGGTCGTTCGAGACTCTGCCCAGGGGAATACCCGTGACCCTTGAATAATGAAACAAGGAACAATGTTAGGTATGTATCGGGTCCATATTTATATTATTTCGATCCGATATTAATACATAATTGAGTATGAAACTGTTCCTTTTATTTTCTACTAGATGCGCCCCGTGGCTTCACTCCCGTGGGAATTTCGAGATAAATAGTACTCTATATAGTCCAGGTTTTATTCTAGATGCGAACTTAATATAAATGCCGTGTGGATCCCGGCACCAATAAAAAAAGAATAGGACTACTCCATCTCATTCCCATGATATCGTAATAGGCGACTAAAGATTAACTTGGGTCACTTAAATTAAACAGCTGAACGTAGCCTTTTAGTATTTTCAAGACTGTTGGCTCTGTCCACTCCGCAGGGGATATAGACATGATTATGTGTATGTATGTATCTAGTCCTCCTTTTAGACAGAATAAATGTTATTTCTTAGAAATAATTAATATGAAGCTTTTGTATAATATTATTTGTATTGCTTGCTACTCTACTACAACTCATTTTAAATAATAGAATGCAATTCCTTCAAAAAGCAAGCTAATACTTCAATAAATAAATATATACGGGACGAATAACGCTAACTCAATAAGTTAGCCTCGAAGTAAGCTCGAAACTTGTGTTACGAGATACTAACTCAACGATACTATATTATATAACAAATACTTATATAAATAAACATCTAAGACCAAGGCCAATTAGAGAAAATTCGTTTCTCGTCATGCCGTAGCCGGGAATCGAACCCGGGCTCTCCGTAGTCACAGACAAGTTGACACTCTGCGCGACAGAAGCCGTACACATTACAGTCACGTACACAAAACAAATAAACTTAAATTATAACGGGAGAAACTTATAAAAGTGACATATTTGTCGTGTAGTTCCCAGCACTGATTACAACCCCCTCCATTCCCATGGTACCCGCAAAGTAATTACATGAAGCGTTATATAAGATTAAACATTAGATACAAAATATCTAACCCTTATAGTTCTAAAAAAAAGTAATAAATATTTTTAATCTGTGTCAGTTAAGATTCATTTTGTGGACGTCACACATTTCCTTAGGTTGGGGCTCAATGGAATATAAACCAAAAGAAAAACGGATTGAGTGGGAATAAAAGTCAAAAGTGAAGGATAAAAATATAGAATCGTTGTTTAAGCACTACTTATTCGAAAGTATCTACATATTTTGTGAGCCTTATTCACTTTTCACAGCCACGGAAAGGATTCATCAACTGTAGCATAATGGCAGCATTAGAAAAAATCCAACCGACTTCAAATTCATAAAATAACATTTGAAGGTTCTCTTCAATTTGTCCAAGTTGCCAACATTAAAATTTGATTTGATAAATATGAGACAACTTCGGAAGTATAATATCCTTAACAAAAATTATCTTCGCCATTCGCATACACATACAAAAAGCAAAACGACATTTGAATTGAGAACATCCTTTTTGAAGTCGATTGAAAAAAAAAATTCACACTCACTAACTAAACATTCGGACTAAAAAAAAAAATTTTCAACTACGTTCCGTACGGCGGAGTTAATTATTAAATAGTATTTTTTTTTGCTGTTCTGCTTCATTTTCTGTCTGCTCCATGCAAAATAGTACATACAAAACGTTGAGGATGTAACATTAGTTTGTTTTCTCACATGGTTCCCTTGGGCCTAACCCTCCTTATTTGTTTAACCTATTTTATGTATAAGGTCCACAGAGCACAAATATTTAAAGGGCAGATTCACTGAATGATACTGAATGGGTGACCGAACATAAGACGTGATAAGAGTTAAATACGAATCTATTTTAGTCTGTAGTTACGTTAATTGCATGTAAACTAAAAAAGTTAGTAATTTTTTTCATTACCCAATGTCAAATCTAACCTTACAATATTTGTACTTATGCCTTTCATAACTGCTGTTACATATTTACATTTATGAATTACTTCTAATTAATTTCCTACACTTGTTTGAGCTTCTTTAAGAAAAAAGAAAGAAGAAAATTCAATTTGTAGCCATTTAAATAACATAAATAAAAATAAGTGGAAGACATTTTTTAAAAGGTATTTTAATCGACTTTGACTTCCAAATCGTGAAAAAAAAAGCAAATACGATATTCTTTTCTACTGAAACTTCCACCCTAAGAAATGTATAATTATTTTTACTTCAAGTGTTTAACGAGTATAACGTTGATTTTTTTATTTATTAGCTAATACCAATAACATTCCCTTTAACAATGATAATGAAAGTCCAGTTATTGTAATAATTAACTATAAATTAATAATATACAACCTACACCAATGAGACTCATCGACATACAGGCACATTGACCTTCTGCAGACGTCCCTCTACGTCCTACTTGACCTCCCGGTCTTTTTTCGCGGACAAGTTTTTTTTTTTTTGATAAACATAAACATGTAACAGCAGCTACCATCAATTCAATCCTGTACCTGATTGCCATCGTAGGTCCAACTACCGAACTTCATGTCGCAATGTTGGTCATCAAATGGGAACCAAGTGATGTCCATCTTGCATGTGCTCTTGAAAATGCCCGGGGGCACGTACTGGCAACTGCCGTTGTTTCTGACCACCACGTTAGTCTGGTACGTCCCGTCAAAACCCTCGTCAGCACTATCGAAAAAAGTTCAACGTGATATGGTGCTGTATCAGCTAGGTTTCTTTGCCTGTTCGCAATATGAAGGTGGTAATTTGCTTTTGAATTTAGAACAATGTTTGTTAAAAAAATTAAATACGCAGTTAAAAAAGGTTTATGCTTATTTTTGGCCAGTTATTTTTTTTATGTTAATTCGTGGTTTCTAAAACGTTTTAGCTTTAATTTGTTACAAAAAATGAAAATGAGATCAACAACGGAGTTAATGCATTTTAATAATATTTATTCGGTGTTAATCCCCCGACCCTCATCAAGTCTCTTTTGCTTCGCAAACAAACGTTGTTAAAAATATCTTTGATCAATATAACGCTTTAAAATTTCATTAAAAAGTTTCTTTGAAGTTAATAAGGAATGTACCACTACATCAGAAATTGTTGCGAATACCAAGTTATTAAGTTTATAAAGAGGTTTAATAAAAGCGAAGTAATTAAGCAATATTACGGAGATTATAAACAATTTTTACGAAACTCACGAAAACATAAATCATAACGATTTATCTGTGCCAACCAATAAAATATTTTTCAATTAAAGGAGAATCTTTGACAAGAAGGAAAAGCGAAAAAAGGGATAGATTTATTATCATGATTAATTTATTTATTATTGCGTTTATTTAAGCTTTAACAGTGCCTCGGTTTCATCTGGGAGCGTTTAAAACTGCGGCCGTCATTGATAAAGTGTTGAAATACAACAAAAATAACCATTTATCATTGACAGCTACAGGAATCATCCTCTCGCTCAGCTACACCGCAAAAAAACGCATCAATCGTCCTTCCATTTTTCTTTCTGAATTTTTATTATTTATTTTATAACGCCTTGGATTCAATTAATTAGTTTTTTTTTTAAATTATGAAGAAAGTTTTTAGCATACTTTAACTTCAGCTTTGTAGTTCCTTTCAGAACTATAAGCAAACCTCTATGGTTTAACTTATATTAATATTTTTTCATTTCATTTCTTATATAAATAATTATAACTTGTTTTAATTATCAAAATTAATAATGGTCTTAAAAGAGTTGTGTATGTAACTCTATGGCACGTACTATAATACTCTTAAAAAAGGCATTATCTTAAAAAAGATTGGACAGAGGAAAGGCGATCGTATTGCGATAGAAATAAAGACGTGTGCGGAGCGAGACGATGACCGTGGTGCTTCAAATCAACGACTAGAATGCCGTACATTTATTTTGTGGCAGCACAAGTAGCAGGTTATTTTCACTAGCACGATTGTTACTTTACAAACTGTATTAACAGAATTTGAAAATTAAAAAAAAACGCATCATTACGCAGTGCGAAGGTAATTATTGAAAAAAAAATTATACAGAATTTAAAAATAAATATGATATACTGGCTGATTAGGAGAGCGTCTGTCTGCTTCTTTTTTTAAGAAAAAGAATTTATAACGACAACATTATTGTTTTACAAGTGTAAATATTTTTTTTGTCCGTCACTTATGTACTTTTCACGTTTACGAGCCAAGAAATGTAATTATCGTTATCCAAAAGGTATTCGCTCTCATAATTTGCCAGTAAACAAAAGGGTAAGTAAAAAAATAACAATAAAACAACGAAACTGCAAGTACCAATCGTTATCGTGCCAACCTCCTACTGTGCTGTCACAATTACTGAAAATTAATAAACATTTTTATGGTATATGTTTAATACAATCATTTAAAATTAATGAACTTAGTTTTAAAAGCCAGAATAGTTGTAATAATTACGCATTTTAAAATCATTATTTATTGAAATATGCGAAAAACTACGCGATATGCCATGTTTGTAATTTTTTTTTTTTAATTTTAGTAAGAAAATATCGTTGTGCATCTTTAATAAAAGTACGCATTGCTTACAAAGATATGAATAAAAAATACGCTTTGCTTTTTTCCAGCAGCATTTTGTAGCATCAAACTTCAAAGTGAAAAAAAAATACACTGATGAGACGTACTCGTATCTGAAAGAAAATATAATTAAATCATATAATTATGCACCACCTTCGCGCAATACAGCTGGTCTGTAAGAAATGATTACAATAATTTTCACATCAGTATAAATAAACCAAATGAACGAATATGTTAAATTAAAAAAAAACTATTCCTTAAATAAATTAAAAAAAAGAACGTCCAAATGACGAACATCTAAGAATTAATATTTAAAAAAAGAACTCATTAAAAAAGAACAAGCATTCTAAATTAAAAAAAAAAACATAAAAGAAATCTGTAAAACATTGCCAGTGAGAAATACGTGTAAGAAATTCCCCAGCGTCGGCTGCGCGGAGACGTCTGAAAACACGAAGCAGTTAAACTATAATTTGTCTAGCCGCCGCCGTCTGGAAGTCTGCTTAGGTTGAGAGCCTGCAATGAACAATATAGATTACATCGCCACGGTTAACTAACTTAAAACAGACCGTAAACAAGCGGGCAATGAATGGCGTAACATTAAATAAGTATAGTTGAAAACCCAAACTGTATATTGCACGAATTTAATTAACGAAAATTTAATCGGACAATCCGACGTAATTAAAATTAATTACATTGACTAATTGAGTCTTCTGAATAATAAAATTTGTGCTGTTGAGACATAAATGTTGAAAGATGAGTCGATTCTTTATACGAATTAGAAGCGATTTGTTAAAGTTAATTATTAATTAATTCCTCTTGAAATCTATGGCGTTTCAGATAATATAACACTGTGTGTGATGTGATTTGATGATGATGGACGATGTCTCTTTAAGAACAGTTCACATTGCAAGGTATATATAACTAGCTTGTGCCCGCAGCCTCGCCCACGCAAATTTAGCGCCAACTACACTCGCTAATTTAGATGATTTATTAGCGCCACCTTCATTTATTTATAAGAAAGTAGATACTTTGAAACCTTAACGCATGAATTTAGCGCCACCTTATAAATAATAGGTTTTTCGCAAAACTTTGTCCTTCTTCACTCTTATTATTTGTACGCGAAATTTTATGAAGATCGGTTCAGTAGATAACGCGTGAAGGGATAACAAACAAACAAACAGAGAACATTATATGAAGCACTTTTAAAACCGTGTGATTCCCGGCACCAATAGAAAAAAGAAAAGGACCACTCCTTCTCTTTCCCATGGATGTCGTAAAAGGCGACTAAGATGTAGGCTAATAAACTTTGGATTCTTCTTTTAGGCGATGGGCTAGCAACCTGTCACTATTTGAATCTCAATTCTATCTTAAAGCCAAATAGCTGAACGTGGCCTATCAGAGTCTTTCCAAGACAGTTGGCTCTGTCTACCCCGCAAGGGATATAGACGTGATTATATGTATGTATGTACTTTTAAAATAAAATTATCGTGTTCGTGTAGTCAGCGTTAATTAAATTTTAAACAAAATGTACCTACTTTTACACACAAACTTTTTCCTTTAAATGTACAATGAGGTTTTACGTACGAAATACGAATATCACACTAGGATTTGTACGACAACCGCAAAAATATGATAATGAATGTACAAAACAAAATGAAAATGTTACCCTTTTATAAATTGGTACATTATATTCAAAATGGCCGGTCATTTTCCAACGAGCTTCGCAGACATCTCTTTGTGTCCACAAATTATCGGGGCGTGTCATACATAATGCCGGATAAAAAGTAGGATTTAACACATAAAGTTTAAATGGAGTGGCCGTAAAGTTGCGTTCGTCTAGTGTCCTATAAAATTTTATATCAATATCTATTTCTATTAAAAAAATACGTATACAAGTTGACAATCTAACCGATGTAAGTAACGTTTAAAAAAAAACATTTTAATACCAATGTATTTTAAAGATTGAGTTAGGACTAATATTCATTGTAATCTTGGTTTCTAAGTTAACGGTCCTACGAGTTTAATTTTTATAAAAACATTCTTAAATAACAGACACATATAGGTTACTAATATTTGAATATAATATCACAACGTTTTCCGTTACTTTGAGTCTAGCTTAAGTGTTTTCTCAGTTAAATTCGTCCCTACTTAAAAAAAATAACAACACTATTAACTGAAAACGAAGCGGATACAACTTCTTGACAAATTCATAGTATCGAGAACTAATAAAGATATCACGAATCGTCTACAAACACGCCCAAAACGGATATCCGAAGTCGCCGCCCTAAAACCCATAAACCCGTTTTAGCAATACGCGCTTCGGGACCAGACAAATCCGAAGTATTGGAATCGTGTAACAAATTCCCCACAAAAGTGTTCACTGCTATGTAGTATTCATGAACGTTGTACGTGTAACCACTCGGTTGCTGGCGGCCCGCCAACCAAACCTTTGCTGACTATCACACCGTCTGTGCCATGTCTGTGCATAGAATTTAAAAAAAACAAAGTCAACCTTGCTGGTCATACAGATAACGTTCCCGCGGAATTCTTGCAAATCTCCGTATTTCGAATAGTTTGAAAATGGAATGAATTTGGTTGGCTGCGACAGCGTTAGAAAACAGATGTGTTGGCAACGAAAACATGTAAATCTCCAGCGCGGAATAACATCAAGATCGTATCGGTTTGTCAGCTTTCTTCGCTTCACTTGTATTTGAAAACACACTTATTTTAAAAACGCTTTATCGTACGCAATATGTTAAATAGTATATTACTTTCATTCGTATTTCTTTATAACGCCAAAATTATCAATTTTATGCTCCGACAAAAATTGCATTTACATATTTATATAATATATATACATATATAATGTCTTTAACCTTTACAGGGTAGATGGAGCCACGGGTCTAGGAAAGACTGAAAAACTCAACTTAGCAAGGCTAAATGATGGAATTAAGATTAGTTAAGAGAAATAGTGACCGCCTCTCACTTAACATTAACATTTACAATATTTATGTACATACATACCGTCACGTCCATATTACTCGCGGGGTAGATAGAGCCAACAATCTTGAAAAGACTGATAGGCCATGTTCGGCTGGCTTAATGATGGAATTGAGATTCAAATAGTGACAGGTCTATAATATGTATGCGTTCAAGATAACATATTTTACAAAAAAGAACAAAACCATAATGAAATCATTTAATATTTCCCATCAAAGCCTCATAATTACACAGTGAATAACACGATAACTCAGATTTATAACGCAGATTTCTGGTTCACGGTAGATATTCGACTAAATTAATTACGCTTCAAGTTCATCTGTTTTTGTGCTGTAAAAAAGGAATGTCGCAGCTTTATTACTTTTTGTGTGTTAAATTTGAAAGACTCGAGTGATCTCAATGTATAATTATGTTCTTTTCAGCTGTTTTATTCGAAAAATTAATCAATGTTAGAGAAATCTCATCGCTACTTGCAAGAATGATGAATTTTTTTTACAATACACGCAATTGATGCTTCAAATCAATTTTATTACTTTAAAAAAAATATTGAACAGTCAAGTTTTGTCGTTAACAAACACTCAAACACATATCATGCATTTATCCCTTACGGGGTAGACAAGAAAAAGAAGGCCACATTCAGTTATGACTTAATGATTTAAATTTTGATTGAAAAATATTAACAGCATTATCAACACGTTGCTTTCACAAACAAAATAAGTGTTAATTAGTGAAAACATACATACATATGGTCACGTCTATATCCCTTGTGGGGTAGACAGAGCCAACAGTCTTGAAAGATTGAATGGCCACGTTCAGCTATTTGGCTTAACGATAGAATTGAGATTCAACTAGTGACAGGTTGCTAGCCCATCGCTTAAAAAAGAATCCCAAGTTTGTAAGCCTATCCCTAATGAAAAGAGGGTACAAAATTTACAAATAAAGATACAAATATTCGTTACGGTGTAATTGCTGACTACCTTAAGCCCGGGCGACACCAAACACCGCCGAGATAGTAAACAACCATTATACATCCACGTAAGTGATTTAAAAGCTTTCATAATCGAATGTCGTTCAGCTCCCGCTTTGGACGCTAGCCAAATATTGGCCCAAAGGTTGGCGCAAATTACCAATTTCACAAATGGATGTAAACAATTTGTGCATAGGCCCTGTTTCAGTCGATTGATGGTTACAAGTTCTTAGCTCCTTTATGTTAGGGAAAGCGGGCGATCCCTTAGATTTTACGATGTAGTCTAGCTGATTTATGTAGTGAAAAATGAGGCGTAACATAGGTATTGTCAAATAAAGGGACACGCTTTGGTGGTTGAGATCGACCGGTGATGTATCTTTTGGCTGTTAAGGAATGTTCGTTTAACCTTAGAACTTTTTATCGACTGTCCCTGGCTGGTGGTGCTTTAAATTTGTACATACATATGGTCACGTCTATATCCCTTGCGGGGTAGACAGAGCCAACAGTCTTGAAAAGACTGAATGGCCACGTTCAGCTATTTGGCTTAATGATAGAATTGAGATTCAAATAGTGACAGGTTGCTAGCCCATCGCCTAAAAATGGATCCCAAGTTTGTAAGCCTATTAGTCGCCTTTTACGACATCCATGGGAAAGATATGGAGTGGTCCTATTCTTTTTTGTATTAGTGCCGGGAACCACACGGCATAAATTTGTATACATAATGTTTTTGACTGTACGCCTTGTAGCCATTAAAGACTGATCACAATACTTGTTTAAGAATACTTTTTTGTTTGATCTAATCAATAATCTTTTCATGCAAGCTTATAGTCGAAGGACCAGCGACCAGTAACTGTTTTAATCTCAATTTTATCATTGAGCAATACAGCTGAGTGTGGTGTTTCAGTCTTTTCAAGACCGTTGGCTCTGTCTGCTCCAAAATGACAAAAGACGTACTTATAAGTATGCATGATTCAGGTTACTTCAACCAAACCTTTCACAGAATGAATGATTGAATTTATCGATATATTAATAATGAATTTGATTATAATTAGATTAGAATTGAAATAATCACTACTTATTTGTCATTCATGTTTTCCAAACGAAGTTAACATTTATTTTGAATTCTTTGATAGCTGTAAATCTACATAATGAAATGTATTTTTTGAAGATATTATATGAAACTGTATCAGCGATCAGTGTTTTCCATTTCCTTTTCAAAAAAACATTGGCTTCTTAGTATAAGTTACATATGTTTTGCTGGAGAACATATCAGTTACATCATCTGCTCAGTCGGCAGAAAGATATGTGATATCTCAATTCGAAAAAAACAAACACGACAGTTATTATTTTATTTACTTTTCATTCACGTGTCGTTGATACGTTTTCAGCAAATGTCTCTGTTTATAAATTGTTTTCCTTCATGAGGTTTTTCTTGATGTATTTTGTTATTTTTTTCTTACATTTAGGTTTTACATTTTCTCACGAATTTCCCGCGCGGTGGCAATCTTACGAATGCTCAAAACTTTTCAATGGATGGAAATGGATATTAGATAAAAAGAACATTTTCATACAATCCAGTTCGTAATTTTGAAAAAGCAAGCTAACTGTCTTGAAGAGCCTGAAAAGCCACGTTCAGCTATATGGAATTGACATTCAAATAATGACAGATTGATATTAATACAATGTAAAATGAAACAAATTAATTGAAATAGAGTATTATCTCAGATCGTATTCCTTACTTACATCAGTAACTTACATTTTAAGTGTTGAAAAGTTAACTATTTGCACGGGCAACAAATCACTTACAAAGTTTTAATCTTATTCGCCATTTTGGCAACCCGCCAGCGGATATGTCGGGCATGCACAGATTGCCAAAAATAAAATCTCTTAAGCGATCTACTTGATGTCTCATATCTGGCTGAAATGGGCTGAATATTCTCCTTAGCTTTAATAAAAAGATAATAAAAAATATTTTATTATTTACCGGCATTGAAAAATAGCGTTCTTAGGTTCTTTAATATTATAATACTAGAGGCCACCCGCGACTTCGTCCGCGTGGAATCAATCCCGCGGGGACTCCGGGATAAAGAGTAGCCTATATGTTAAACTGGGTCTTCAGCTACCTACATACCAAATTTCATCGTAATCGGTTCAGTAGTTTTTGCGTGAAAGAGTAAGAAACATCCATACTGACATACAAACTTTCACATTTATAATATTAGTAGGATGATTACGTACAGCTTCCATGGTGCTCTAACATAGCTCCGGCCAAATATAACCTCAACTAACATATTCCTTATAACCAACCCAATTTCGCTTCTAATTTTACTGTATAATTTAGGTGAAACGCTAGAAGTTAATCAGTATGTTTCACGGTAAGCGTTAACTGAGTCCGCACAGCTGAAAGTTAACGTGAACTATGTTCTAAACGTACATTAGCCGCATGTGGCTCTCGCTAGAGTGGGAAGTATTTGCATAGTTAAACAATGACGAGTAGAAAGGTGTAATCTATGCCTTATTCTCCGGGATATAGGCGTGATTTTAAAAATGTGTTTAAAACATTGACTGTGCTAGTTCACTTATTTCTTCATTTATTGCATTCTTGTTTTTTATACATCTGTTAAGATCAAAATACAGAATATATGTTGGCCAAAACGAGAAATTCTATAAGAATGAAAATAATAAAATATATAATAGAATATAGAACACAATAAAGAACAGAATATATAATAGAATTAGAAAAAAATATATGTGATATAACTGTTATAAACATCTCTGACTCTTAACTTTCCGTAATAATATATTTCTTGCACCATTAATTCATTAAAACTTGATTATGTCCATGCATTTAAAAGTTAAAGTGAACTATGTTCTGAACGCACATTAGCTGCATGTGGTTCTCATTACAGCTAAAACATTTTCATAGTTAAAAACATTGACATCACTCGTCACTACCCGCTTTATTTAAAGCGTCTTTTATACTTTTTTTAAGGCCCGGTTACACCAAAAGCTGGAGAAGTGCAGTTTAAAAGCGGGCTATCACTAAATAACTAAATTACTATATACGGGACAAATTACACAGATTGAGTTAGCCTCGAAGTAAGTTCGAGACTTGTGTTACGAGATACTAACTCAACGGTACTATATTTTATGGTAAATACTTATATAAGTAGATAAACATCCAAGACCCAGGCCAATCAAAAAAAGTTCTATTCTCATTATGCCCTGGCCGGGATTTGAACCCGGGCCATCCGGTGTTACAGACAAGCGTTCTACCGCTGCGAAATAGAGGCCGTCGCCTAAGTTGTAATACTTTACTGGTCTTTGCATACGATTGCTATTTAATCGTAGAAATGTAAAAAAAAAATATATGTTCTTTTTTTTTTAAACTATGTTGTAGTTTCTATGTAAACCCAAGGTTTTTTAACCAAACTTGGCGCAGACCATCCATTCATAACCTCAACAATGGAAGTCCGTTTATTGGTCCACACGGATCTCCACAACGAGTTTGATCATAACAATAGTTGTTAACAGCCATTCTTTTGCAAGTGGCTTTTGGCGAGTACCGCGGAAAATTTCTAACAAGTTTCTTGTAAGCGAGTCGAACTCGTAAAAACAATATGTTACATAGTGGTTTGAGTATGATGAGTTTACTTTTACAAAGCAAAAAGTAATATTGACCATCGATATTATATTATGTAAAAAGAAAAAGTAATATTGACCATCGATATTATATTATGTATAAAGAAAAAGTAATATTGACCATCGATATTATATTATGTAAAAAGAAAAAGTAATATTGACCATCAATATATTATTTTGATGACAGGCTTTGTTCTTCCACCTGTCTTAAGACCCGGTTGCATCCACACCAACCTGGAGAGGAGCCCGGGGTATGCCTTTGAAAATGGATCATTGAGAGATCAGTAAAAGGTAGTAGTTATAATTTGATTTAGTTATAATTAGATTTGTATCCAATTTTGAAACTTTAGTAAAACTTAGTAAAATAGTCATTAGTACACAGCCGGGGTGGGATTCGAACCTGTGCCTTTTTGCGCCACACGTATTTTAACCGGGCACCTTATCAGACGCAGTTGTTTTTAGTGACAGGACTAGGTACCTAATATAAATCTGTTATCTTGCAAGGCTAATAAACTTGGGGTTCTTCTTTGAGAAAACCTTTTATTATCATGTGCCGTGTGGCTCCCGACACTTCAGAATAGGAGCACTGCATATCTTTACAATAGACATCGTAAAAAGAGACTAAAGGAAAGGCTAATAAACTTAGGATTCTTTTTGTAGGCGATAGCGACCGATCACAATTTGAATCTCAATTCCATCATTTAGCCGTACATCTGAATGTGGCCTTTCATTCTTTTCAAGATAGTCGGCTCTGTCTACCACGCAAGGGATATAGACGTGACTAGATATGTATATGACAAATTATCCCATAAATAAAGCCTAAAAATGTCAATGTACACCATTATCCTGCAAGCATCAACAAGTTGGCAACCCTGACTTCTCAGGACCGGCATTCTGGCGGTTAGCCAAGAACAGCTCGTAGGTACGGCTTTACGCCTCTCGACTTGTAACAGATACCTTACGCGAACCTCGTCAGTATTCCGATTGGTTACTCAAACGGTTAACATTATTTTTTAATTGCACACATACATATAATCACGTTTATATTCCTTGCAGGGTAGACAGGTCTTAGAAAGGCTGATAGAGCCACGTTCAGCTGTTTTGCTTAATGATAGAATTGAGATTCAAATAGTGACAGTTTGCAAGCTCATCGTCTAAAAGAAGAATCCCATTAGTCGACTTTTACGACATCCATGGGAACGAGGTGGAGTGGTCCTATTCTTTTTCTTTATTGGTGCCGGGAACCACACGGCACAAAGCACTGCAAAAGTTGTGGAGGTCAGATGGAAGTCGCTTCGTGTACAGACCTGACTCACCAAATCCAGTATCCATTTTTCACACCGATCATAGTACTAAGCGCTCTAATATCCACCGCGTTTATTCTACTTTATTTCTTCTTCTACCAAACTCATTCACCCTTCTTTCAATATCACTATTACACTTTCCATCTGCTGTAGTTTTTAAATCTAAGTATTCTCGTACAACCTGACCCACCCAATCTAGGATCTATGGTCAAAGGCATATCCCAGACTCTTCTTAGAGAGGTGAGGATGCAACCGGGACAAAAGCCGGAAAGAAGATACTCTTTATAGATACAAACTCTTTCAGTGACTTTTTCTCCTCCAATCAAAAACGTTTTGTCATTTTCTCAATAGAGAAATTGTTTTCTCAACAGACAAGCACAAAGGCATTCCGATGTAGATACAAACGTTACTAACTCGACGATGATCGCGAAAAAAACATCCGCCATCTTCGAGAAAAGCCCGGGTCAAAAGTTAGAGGTTCATAAACTTGTAGTTCAGTTACCTTTGATCAGTGAGCAGCGATACTAAACTTTGATTGTCTTGAGTCTAGACTCCAAACTAATTCCCGCTCAAACAAAAACTTCTTCCGAAGCGCTCTTGTCGATATCTACCTACTCGACTCGTTATTGATATAAAGTACATACATATAATCACGTCTTTATTATTTGCGGGGTAGACTGAGCCAACAGTCTTGAAAGATAAGGCTACATTCAGTTGTATGACTTAATTATGGAATTGATATTATACTAACCTTTTTTTATATATTTATCTTTAAAGTCAGGCTATTTAGGTAGGAACATCTCAAAAAAAATATTACTTTTGTTTCTTGACGCTGTATCTTATAGATACAAATTTAGCATATTATAGCAAGGATATTAAAATAATTAAAATAGTCGACACCAACAAGGTTATATAAAAAAAAATGTAGATATAACAAAAAAAGTAGAGATCATGGTAAATGTGGTCTCTGCCAATACGTCCGGAAAAGAGACGATATAAATAAAAAAGTTTTAAAAGACTGTTTTTCGTTCAGAGAGAATTTTCTAAACGTATTCAGAAGAACACTGCTATTCCTATTAATAAAAATAAAAAAAAGAATGAATTGTTTTTTACAGCAGCAAATACAGGCAGCGCAAATAAATTCATATTCATGTCATAACTAGCAGAAGTTTTAAGTCAAGGGTCTTAGTTACCGCGGGAGACCCAATTAACTTTTGACTAACTTACTTATCGCAGTTTTCGTGTGAGCAAGACTTAGTTAAATTTGTGGCGTACGACGTACTTACTTAAAAGACAAAAAGTATTAAATTTGCTTATTTGCTAATGCAAATAAGTAATCAAAATTAAGGCAGAGTCCTTCTAGGTGCCTATACACTATGCCAATATTAAATAAACTTTATAACAGACATTATAATTTTAAACCATTTCGTTATGATCTTTAAAATTCTAAATTTATTTCGTATGTTTATTTCTTTTAAATTCGTGCAATGTACAGATGGGTTATTTCAGTAAAATCTCTCAATTTCTGTGGCGCATTTATGCGCCAACGCGATAATCTGCTGTGGCGCAGATTTGCATGCGCCAAGCGACCTCTTTCAAATTTGAGCTTTAAATATATATTGTCATGGTTCAAGGTACCTTTGGTTCAAAATAAATGTTGCATTTTTTAAGGTCACTAAATAAATGTGTATTTTCAATATCTTCGTTTTGTACCTTAAATATGCAACTTACGCATACGATTCTATGATAGGTACTACGCATAAGCAGAATATAACAACATAATGCATAAAATTGCTGCATTGCTACGCCTATTGCGTTACAAGAGATTAATATTTTAATTTTCTACGTATATTAAAATTACTCGTTTAGCAATTGCTAGATACGCTTTAGCAAAATTCATCCGATGATGTGCTGGAAAAGAAGTGCCTAGTTAGGTACATGTAATAAGGAAAATCCTAAAATAAAATAATAAAAGATACACATACTGGTAAAATCTTTTGAGATTTGTACGTCTAATGTTTATTTCAAAATTAACTTACATTCATGAATCGTTAATTCTTAAGATCGAGCTGTATTATCTGCAATTTTTAAATTATTATAAGAAAGAAACCTTTATAACCAATCACACCATTCCATGTATTCTTTCTGAATCGCGATTGGTCGATAAATACAGATTACCGCTCAACTTTTTATATTCTGTAAAAAGGTTAATTTTGCAGTCTACATAATTGGCTCCAAATCACTGGCTAAATATAAAAAAATAATAATAATAATTTTAAATATAGAATAGAACATAACATCTTCCACCACCACCTCACCTATTGTACATGAGCACGTCAGGTTTCCACAGCTTGTTGGGGGTGATTCGAAGGTCTTTGACACCCCCAAACTCGCTGTCATTCCATCTCAGGTTGTAGTCGTTCCATTCCTGTCACACATACGAACATAATGTTATGAGAGAAAGAGATAAGACTATATTTTAGTTTAAACAGTGTGAGATTGTGAGGTGCATGATTCTGTGGTCGCTTCCAACTTGAACGATGAAAATTTTAATCGAAAAATAATGCAAAAAAAATTTAAAGTATTTTTTTTTTTCTGAAAATTTTAACGTAAAAGATTTTAGATATCATTATTGTTAATTTTTTTTAATAAATATATATATAGGTATATATAGGTATATGATTCTGAAAATTTTCTTCCTACTGATAAAATCATAATTAACAAGTTTAGTAATGCGGTTAATTAACTAACTCTTTGATAATCAAAATGCCATTGACAATTATCGAACATCGCAACACATATTAATTATGGTTTTGCGTGTTCAAATTCCTATGTTATGTGGTCACAATTAACGTATGTAATCACTCGTAGTATAGATTAATTTGTATTATATAATTTTAGTTAATCGTATTGCTAATATGAACATAATCTGGTAACAAATTCAGTCAATGTAATTTATTCGCTAGAAAAAAATACATTAAAAATTGTTACTTTTTTCAGAAACGTTCTTAACTGTACTAAAAGTGACATCAGAATATCAAACATATTTTTAAACTTTTGCAAAAACTGTTCTGTAGTTCTGGTCGCTTATAAAGTTTTCCCCAACGTAGAACCAATTAGACTCATTTTTTTTTCATTCATTTTATACAATGTAATTATTAATTTAATTAATCAAGTTCATTAACTTAATAGAATCCAAAATCTTTTCCATACATACTGATAATTTTTGTATTTAATTATGTTACTTTTACAAATGTCGCCATTTTTAAACGACTACTTCAAACGTCACAGTACTGTGTTGCCGTATGCAATAAGAATTCACCCCTGAAAATTTCAACAAGAGAAAACTAAATTTGGACTAACAGTGACCTTAAAGTACGTATCATATTTTATTGTTAACCTCAAAGTATTATGCTTAATAAAATATAGCCTATCTCCAGTTGGAAACGACCAATAAAGTGATGTAATGAAAAAGTCAATTTACAAAATTGGTAATGCAATAAAATCGTTTGGGAAACAATATCGAAACGAGGAGCAATTTCATTTGGCTTTCATATCTCAAAGTTACATTTACGGCCGCAGATAAATGCATTAATTTAAATTTTAAATGATGTATGCGCTCCCAAATTACGTGCTGTTTATCCTACTACTATTATAAAGGCGAAAGTTTGTATGGATGTTTGTTACTCTTTCACGCAAAAACTACTGAACCGATTACCATGAAATTTGGTATGTAGGTAGCTGAAGACCCAGAATAACACATAGGATACTTTTTATCCCAGAGTTCCCGCGGGATTGATAGGGTTTCCATGCGGACGAAGTCGCGGGCGGCCTCTAGTCTAATATAAGTACTGGCCGTTTTTTAAATTTAAGGCGAAATGTGGCGGGACAAAATATTGCAAGCAATGTGCAAATATTTCTGTTGTTTTTTTTTTTTTTCGTTGTCAGACTTTTAACCATTGCAAAGTAATTAAATGGGGACGCTTTTCATGAATGTACCTAATAATAAATTGAAATATATGAATTTTTATGAATGTAATAATAAATTGAATCAGATTTTCATAATATTTATTATTTAAACACTTAGGTTCAAAATTTCGGAAAAATCTGTTTGTGATATAAATATAATTGTGTTTTATATTTCTGGTGTCAAAAACACAGAAAAATGTCAAACTACCCAAACCATTTCACAGATTCACATTTACATTCTGTTTACTACGTGTTACTACTAATGCTAATAACTTTTTTCTTAAAGGTTGGTGGCTAAGAAAACAAGTCCTATCATGCCATACTATATTTCTTTATCCTCTTTAGTCCTAACAAAATCTCATTAAATACTGTTAGACAGTCTACATCGCCGACTATACAAATCTAATTACTGATATGATGTTCCATGTAAAATATAGATTCAATATTGTTTCCCAACTATTGAAAGCACCATGCCAGCTACCACGGGACCCTAAACACCAAACATATTTAGATGGCACTGAATAGACCCAATTTGGGACCCTTGCCACGGATTCAGGGCAAATAGATGTCGCAAGCAACTTGATTTATCTTTGGTGATGTATAATCAAGAATTTATTGATCTACTAAACCCATCTGAATCAATATTGAAATTTCGCAAGATCGACATACTTTTCATCCTAACAAAAACTATAGTTCCCATTGTATTTGCTAAAAACCTATTTTCTTTTGTAAGTGGCGCTAATTTCGCGCCGGCAAAACTGCAGGTAAATGCTAGTCTATCATCAACGTATTCTTTGTTTTTTTTTCAACGAATACGTTATCCTTTTGAGGTTAGTCCCGGTTACTTCGATCATAGACTTAGGAGCCCAGGGCGCGCCTTTGTTGCCATCCTAGTTTTGGGTAAGTCAGGTTCTAACTCAAAGCAGCTAATGTCTAACCTCTGCTATCATTGCAGGAAAACTTGCATATAACCCAAATTGGATCATGACCCAATCATTCCCTGAATGTGCAGGTTTTCTCCAAGAGAAATAATCAAAAATTATCTCAATCATTATTCTTACTATACCTAAAAAATGAACATTTTTTGCAAGGAATAAACGAACTCAAAGTTACAGTATTTTGTTAATGAATATTACACACGTGAAAGACCCACTAAACCATGTTCCTTAAACCATTCCTAGTTTCTATCACTCTGTAATATCATTCATACATATCATCTATACCCCTTACGGGGTAGACAGAGCCAACAGTCTTGAAAAGACTAAAAGGCCACGTTCAGCTATTTGGCTTTGTGATAGAATTGAGATTCAAATAGTAAAAGAAGAATCCCAAGTTTATAAACCAATCCCTTAGTCGCCTTTAACGACATCCATGGGGAAGAGATGGAGTTGCCCTATTCTATTATTCTATTGGTGCCGGGAACCACACGGCACACCACTGTAATATCACTAACTCACTTGCGCCCTCCACTGCTTCTAATTCCGCGGCCCTCCAAACTTGAGAACCGTGCTATTATTACGAAAGTTTCCTAACTTAGTTGTTATATCTGTGTAAGTGCTTATTTGCACATCGGCTAGTACCGGCCCTTGTTGAAAATGACATAACTTCGTAGCCGGCATGGTGAGAGCGCTTCCACTTATGTTCGGGTTAAGTGACTTGAGGCATGTATTGTAATGCTACATCACATGATATAGGTATATCATGTATTGTATAATATTATCATTTCATTAACTATTTACGAGTATTAATATTATAATGAGGCAAGGACGTAACCGGCATCAACACCAGGTGGATGATAAAATTTTCAAATTCAAATATTGAATTCTTTTGTTCTATAGTTACGACGTATTACTAAACTAACTAACAATTTCTTTATAAGCAGTTTATGTTAAAATGTGGCACATTTTTTTTTAATATCATATGAAATCTCAACTATTTAAATATGGAACATAAATGGAAGCATCTTATTTTTTTTAAATATAGGTAGTCGACACTTGTCTCAATTTAAGTCTTTATCTCTCTTGAAGGTAATAATAAAATAATAATAATTAATCTATATTTAATTAGCATAATATAAAAATTTACATATGTGAGTTATTAGAATGAATTGCAATAATAAATAATAAAACCTGAACTTGGGTGAAAAATCACTGTGTTTCAGGTGCTCAGAGTTTATATGGTTTCACCTCGATATTTACTACTTCATAAATTATTTAGTTTCATATTTCAAAAATTATAAACCTGTTCACTTTCAGAGGGAATATGAAATTTGTTAAACCAATATTGGCTTTTTATTATATGACAAGATAATTTGTCAATTTCTACGCATTCATGTGCTGCTTAACTTACAATGTACTTTCTTTTCTGAACAAATTCTTAAAACAATTACCAGAATCAAAAAAAATCCCTTCGAGAGAGTAAGACTTGTTTTAAAAACCTCGAGTACAGTTGAATAAACTTATATAATTATATGCGATGATTTCATACACATTAAAGATATTTTATATTATTTTTTAATTCAATTCTTAATAAAAAAATTATACAAAATCATCGCACAAACAATATAGAGAGATCTGAAACAAAGAAAGTATAATATTGAAACACGACACAACACATAAAATAGTTCACAACACAAAGTAGAAAACACAAAAATACTTGAATAATGATGATATAGATTACAAGAATTAAAGCTTAGAAAGTCAGACGATTTAAGCATACTTAACATGCAAAGAGTCATGCATTAGACAAGGATAAAAGATAAATGTATAGTTATTACGAAAGATATAAGCTAACATAGCGAAAGCATTATATAACAGACAATAGATATAGTAATCGTTACAAGGGTTACAGATATACAAAATCGTTCTCAATTTGCATTTGACATCACATTATGGGGGATTCGGGGAGCTACCATTTCGGAACTAAGCTGCCGTATTGGTAAATGCTAAAATAATTAATTTTTTAATTCGCTCAACAACATACCTTTGGTGCTGGAAAAAAATCATTCATCCATTCATTAAATGCACAAGACTTACAACTTGCATTATGTACAGCCAACAAGAAAAGTATGTGCATCAAGCATCGTTATTTATTTTCTTTTTTTAAATTCAAACTTAAACAAACGAAATTTGTAAAATCTCAAAAAAAAACTTAAAATTCTCTATTTAAAAAAATGTCCCTTCTGAATAATAAACGCGGGGGAGAAATATAAAAGTGGGCATCACCTTGAACTTAGCATAGGTAGTAAAATAATCTAAAGGTAATAATACAAAATATTTAATAAAGGTTTAAATAACGCTTTTAAATCGATTATCGTCATATTGAGGTTTCTCCGCAGGCAACTAACGGCATACCATGGAGCACATTCCCAAGTGCTTAAAGTGACCACATGAACAGTGGCGCCCTCATCGAGACCATTCAAAAGAAAATAAGTCTGGAACAAGAACACCTTAATGAAACTTTTGGTATTTTATCAAAAATCATTTATGATTTTATATTTTACGAAATCGTATGAGTTGAATCAATTGAATCTCAATTATTTTGGTAATTTGAAGTTAAGGCTTCTATTACCCAAGTATAGAATAAATTTCTAAGGATAAGATTTTATATTGTTATAAATAAGGAAGTTTGGTTCATTTTCCTTTTGAATATATTGCAACGAAGACACTACTGTTACACGTTCGTTCACTTTAAGCCGACCCATGATAGAAGAACATTCCATGGCCATGCATAGTATAAAAAATACCACAGTCCTTCCTTTAGCCAAACAAAACAAAATTGCAGCGGACCCAGGTTGTGCACGGTACACGGTGGACATTAAACACCTCGGTAACATTACTGTGCAATATCATAACATTTGCAAGTCCATCCAATATGTAACTTCCAATTGACGAACCTACAACTACCCTCTTTTTTACTTTTTTTTTAAACAAAGCCAAAAAAAACGGCTCAGATTGTTATTATTCGGTTTATTATGGTGTGTCAATTAGTGTCAACCATTAGTACATATTGTTAATTGCATTGCGGCGTACACGGCAGTTATCCTGATTGTGCAATTTCCTATTCAATTTGCGTTTATCCACTGCACATTTCGTTATCTGCCAATGTTATTAATTGAGCACTTACCTCGAGTATAGCGTTTCACAGTTTCTAGTTAATCTGCATAGATATAGTGAGAGAATTAGCTTTCAGAGGATCAGAGCTACTTTATCTTATGACAGATTATGATGGGATGCATGAAAAGGGACTACATACTATTCTACAGCGTCGGCTGAAGATTGATGAACATGTCCAAGATAATCCACTAATGACACCATACAATATGACAGGAAATGTCAAAACTGCCGCATATTCCACAATGCTATGCAATTTTCAAAAATAACAGTCAGAGAGAAGAAAACGTAACAATAGAGACAAAGAAAAAAGGTATTAGTAAAAAAAAACAAAAGAGGAAAGTATAAACAGTAAACTGAACAAAATATTAGAAATTTTATCAAGTGTTAATTTAGGTTCGCCGTTTAATCACACTTACCAATGACAGCCATATATTGGTTATAAGTAGTTGATTCTTCTCGTCCTATTGGGTTAGACGATGTCAACAAAAACAGAAAGAAAGGGCGCAGTCAGTATAATAGTGTAGACAACTGATCAGTTCCGGAACACAAAGACGGGGTTTTGGGTGGAGCGCGAAGTGTTCCCTCATGCGACGGGGACATTCGCGCGGCGCCCTACACACACTCTAATATAGATATGCGAGATGTGAACAACAATGTAACACCGATTGTCCATGCGACGGACCCTTGCCGCGCCCGCCACCTGGAGACACGAGAGGCGACGCAAAGCATTACTTTATCAACTTGAAGATTCTTCAGGCTATATCGTTTGCCCATTAGAAATTTAGTCCAGTCCATTAGAAGTTTATGATATTTTTTTTAAATTTCTCGTAGTCGTGGTGATGAAATGTAACTTATACTAGCGGAACAACATTTATAGCTTTTAATATCAATATCATCACCACCTGATTTCTTAGTATCACAATAGAGATGAGGCTGCCTAATTCCACAATTGGCTCATGTTAATTCTCCGGTAGAAAATGCTGGTGCCCAGATGACATTAATCTGCGTAGTATAGCCTGAAGAATCCTTTGATACTGTGCTGCTGGTAGCGTGGAATAGATGAGAAAATCTTATCGAGGCGGTAGTCCGCCGGGGCGGTGCCGGGCGGGGCGGAGTCGCCTAGCCCGCCTACCACTTACCAAATTGAGCCAGACGTTCGTTGTGAGGATTTGATTTTTCTCATCCTTATTTTGATAATAGAACGCACGGTGACGCAAGAAAGGAACGAAAAACATAATCAAAATCAGATGGTGTCCTTTGTTTGTTCTCACTTGGTACCTTTTGTATAGAGCGTTATGGGAATCGAACCCATGATGGCGATGGGGAGACGAAACAAAACAAAAACTGGAAATTTGAAAGGGATTTGAGCACTTTCCGCGCTCTCCACGAATTGTAATTTAATCATGATTTACGAGATGTGAATCAAACCATTGAATGAACACGCGCAAAAATTCGTAACACTCGTGTGCAAATTTTGATTGACCATCTCTTTAAAAATGATTTATTAAAACTCATTCCAAATTGACAGATAAACGTGAATTGAGAACTCGATTGCAAAGATCAAAATAATCGCGTATTCGTTTATGATCAAATTACATTTCATGGAGCTGTAGAACTGCGCATATCACGTTAAAAACACTCTCGTAAGTAATATTAGCTGAATCCACAAAGTTGTTTCAATCTCGGAGTTCGCGGTTATATCATCTTTATGGCTTTGTTGTAACGGAGAAGTAATTAAACAGATATCCGAGCGAATAACAGTCGGTGATGACTAATGTGTTTTATTGTCAGAGTTGGTACAGATCTAAGTGTTTCTAGACAGTAAACTTTATCTAGTTCTCTTTGTAGTGACTCTTTCAGCAGTATGTTTTCGAAAGATAATAAATAATTCCTACAAATGTTGTTGGAGATTCATTAAAGATGATCTGTGCCCTAGATTTTGTGACAAGCTGTCATGCAGATTCTGAGTTCGATCTTTGAAGATGAAAAAAAAATTTCAGCTCAATCAATTTTTTTTTAAGTTTTTTTTTATTTTCTAAGAATTAGTGTCTCTGACCACGTCGAAGATCAAATGAGGAATCTTAAGGTCAAATATATGGATGTTGGCATAGCGCCAAGAGGTCATAAACAAAAAAGATACACAATTAACAAGTTTTCTTCTAAATTATCAGATTATTTTGCTAATGTACAACCAAAATCGAAATTCTTCTTCCAAAAGAATATAATAAATTGAATTATCATTTATCAATAAGCTAACAGACTTATTGTCTGATAATCGTTAGAAGATTAAATACAATAGAGTTGATTTTGAAGTTAAAAGCGATTTTAAATACAGACTCTTAAGTCGCTCGTCTACAGGGTATTAACTGGGGCTTCCTATTATCTGATAATCCGTCTGATACCCATAAGTAAGAACTTCTGATAACTGAACCCTTAATCTTATTGATAAAGTAGATTGATTAATTTTGTTAATTTTGAGAAGTATCTACATGTTAAAACTCGGAATTCTTATAAGTAACATAAGATATTTTTACATACATAAATATTTATAATCATGTCTTCACACGTAAAGGATAGACAGAGCCAACAGTCCCGTGATACTGTAAAGCCTGAAAAGACTGTAAAGCCACGCCAACCCAAACCCATATTTTGAAAAATTGACATTTCCCGCAGGAAAGTTTTTTTTTAAATTATTTTGCTGACTCGCTTTCCTCGCTCAAATCGGTGCTATGGCAGGATGAGCTTGACAAATTAAGGGACATCTCGTCCAAAAAAAACATACATACATACTTACATATAGTCACGTCTAAATCCCTTGCGGGGTAGACAAAGCAGCCTTGAAAAACTGTTGAGGTCACTCAGCTGTTAGGTTTAATTGATCTGATAGAATTGAGATTCAAATAGTGACAGGTTGCTAGCCTATCGCCTTATAGAAAGATTATGAGCCTATCCCTTAGTCACCTTTTAAGACATCCATGGGAAAGAGATGGAGTGGCCCTATTCTTTTTTAATTTTTTTTAAAACTATATAGGTAAGTCTACTCGTATAAAAATAAAGTAATATTAAGTACTATTTCACCATTAATAAAGTTGCCTTCCTTCTCGAGTCAACCCTAATAGCACCTTGACGTCCTTGAAATCTGCCATTAAAATATGGCTGGAAGGTCTTAAATTTAATTTTCTGAGGGTCGAGTTAACGTGAAATACGTCCGATGTTTATCAGATTCTGTTAAATAAATTAATTTCACAATCTGATGTGCAAAATAATTAAATTCTCTTCGAACACTTAATTATTATGGATGTTTCATTAAGATTAATTTGTAAAATCGTCTTGAGTTCGATTAATTAAGCTATTCAAATGATCTGGAAATATCTTGATTCTGATGTAGTGTACACAATTTTTTTCTTAGTCCACTAACTTAACTAGTTATTTAAAAAAAATTCATACTCTTTGTCTCTATGTTTCTTTGTCTCTTTGTCAAATTTGTAAAAAAAAAACCAATTTCAATTAAAGAACCCGATTTTAAAGAGAAATCTAGTATTTTTATTACTCCTGCTTATTGACCTCTTCATATTATATATTAAAATTTAAAGTTCACATTGTTACTGAATAGGGCATCAGGATGTTAATCTTTCAATGTAATTACTGTGTTCGTGGTTTTAGCAAGTCAAGTCGCGAGGAAAAGCTAGTCCACACTAATAATAAAGAGACAAGATTTGTATATTTCTAACGAATAAACTCAAAAACTATTGGACTGATTTTTGTGGAATTTGGCACAGATATAGAATAGACCATCGGGGGTGACACAGGCCACTTTTTACTCTGGAATTTCCCACGGGAGCGAATCCCCGCGCAATTGCTAGCCCTATTAATATTATAAATGCGAAACTTTGTTGTCAGTATCGATGTTTGTTACTCTTTCACCCAAAAACTACTGAACCGATTACGATGAAATTCGGTATGTGGGTATCTGAAGACCCAAAATAACACATAGGCTACTTTTTATCCCGAAGTTCCCGCGGGATTGATAGGGTTTCCATACGGACGAAGTCGCGGGCGGCCTCTAGTTTTTAATAAATATGAAACAAACGGTCGGTGTGGCGATAAAAAATAAATTGTGAGAGACGTGTGGACGTGTTTATTGGAAATCCAATCAGCTTTAATAACGCTTTCTGTTTTCCTTATCGACCGCCGTGTTTCCAAAATGAAATTGTTAAGTTTCATTCGAAATGCCGCAAACAGTGGTCATTTTAAAACCTTCCTTATGTTGTTATTTTAATTTCAATAAAAAACAACTCGCGACTTTTAAGTTGAACTAAAATGGCTTTTTATTTGTGCGCAATTTCATAAATATTGGCTAGTAAAAAAGCGTGAGGTTTTTTACCATTCATACATATATAACGTCTGTATCCTTGAAGGGGTCGACAGAGCCAACAGTCTCTAAGACTGGCAGGCACATGATATTCTTCTTGTAGGCGATGAGCAACCTGTCACTATTTGAATCTCAATTGTATAATTAAACCAAACAGTGAAACGTGACATTTTCGAGGTTTATTACCTGAGGCTTTTTTCAGTCAAATTCACTTACTTTCGCATTTCTTATATATGGTACAAGAATAATTTAACTTTTATCGTGTCATCTGTCAATACGTATCGATACAATATGACAATGTGGTCTGCTAGACTTTTATTTTCAATTTTCAACATTGCGCATTACTTGTTGCAAGTGACTCCGTACCAGTTGTCTGAAATTTCTATTTCGTCTACATGTAGACAAAGCCAACAGTCTTGAAAAGACTGAAAGGCCACTTTAGCTTCTTGGCTTTTTGATAGAATTGAGATTCAAATAGTGACAGGTTGCTAGCTCGTCGTCTAAAAGAAAAATCCCAAGTTTATAAACCAATCCCTTAGTCGCCATTTACGACATCCGTGGGAAAGAGATGGATTCTTTTTTCCATTGGTGCCGGGAGCACACGGCTTTTTGAAAATTTTCAACATTATTTATATCCAGTTAGAGTATTTACGATACTATCAGCCCCGTGGTGGATGAAGACGTGATTACGTATGTATTTTCAAGTAACAAATCAAAAATCGCCCTCCTAAACCCAATTAAATTAACAAACGGTACCGTGCCAACATTTTTCCATTCACCAAATGAATCCATTTTATAAATTCATCCGTGATTTCTGTGAGAAGCCGGGCCACCGAGGCTATTCAATTACGTAAATGGATAACACTTAATCTTGCATCTCACTCTGTTCCTGTTCTATGTAGATCTATGTATGAATATACTGACAGTAAAAAAAAACTTACAAATAGTCTCATCTATATCTCTTTCGGGGTAGACAGAGTTGAAATAAGTCTTGAAAAGACTGAAAGGCCACGTTCAGCTGTGTGGCTTTATGATGGAATTGAGATTCAAATAGTGACAGGTTGCTAGCTCTAGCTCTCTAGCTCTAAAAGAAGAATCCTAAGTTTATAAACCTCAATCCCAAGCTAAAAGAAGAATCCCAAGTTTTATATTCCTTAGTCGCCATTTAAGACATCTGTTGGAAAGAGATCGATTGGTACGACCACTTCTTTTTTTATATTGATGCCGGAAAACAAACGGCAATTGTTTAAGTAGTAGTAAAAATTGATTGTGTTTTATTAAAAGTTAACCTACAGTCAAACAAACCTAATTTATTTATTCACTTATAAATAAATAAATAAATTTGACTGCTGTCGATTTTATAAGCCTCAGAAATTATTGTTTATCTCTAATTTTTTTCATGTACCTACTCAGTTGCACCCTATGCTTCAATGTCAAAATAAGAGCGGAAGAAAACTCGTTGAAAAGTGTAATTTTTTTTTTAAATTTCGTTATTCCTCTTTGATGAAGGGACTCGGCTAAGCAGCTTATGGTACACTTTGAAAATGCACGTGTAAAGACTTTCTAATGAACCTTGGGTCTTTTAATTAAAAGGGAACAAAGTTTTCTACGTGGTCGATTAATATAAGATGACGTAGTATTTCATGAACCTTGTGGTTACTGACACTTTAAAATACTCTAAAATTAATCTACACCAATCTCTTTCACTTAGATATCGTGGGAAGCGACTATGAAATTGAAAACTATTGAACACTATTTGAGCAATCATAGTGAAAAGTAGATTATTTTCTATATACATATATCGAGCAAATTTCGTTGAAATCTGTCAACGATTAAGACGAGACTTTTTTATTCCCACGTGAACGAGTGAAATGAGCTTAAACTAAGGCGTCTTAAGCTGCAGATAAAGGTAGTATAGAATCAATATTGAACAAATTAAAAAAAAAAAGATCACTATCTTACTATACTTATCACTGAAAAAAAAAACATTTTTAAAATTATTTCGTGTACATTTCCGAACGTGTCTGCCAGGAATCCCGGGGCGTTTTTGAACGGAACGGAACGTGACGCGGTTTTTATTCGCCATTGATGGAGTTGTATCGCGGCATCGCTTGCGTTTTTAAATCGAGCGAAACAGCTGTGGGACATTTTGCATTTAATTTACTTTGGCTGATAACGGTTGAATGTGATTGCGTAAAATGATAAGAACGCCTTTTGAATATTGCCTAATTTTAAGTTCGTTTGCAGTTAATTGAGTAAAATAAGCGCATTGGACAGCCACTAGTGTTAAAAAAACATCGTAGCGTGACTTTTCTTTTTGTTTACAAATTAAAAAAAGGCCTAGACGAACGTATCTTGATCAAATTAAGGACGTCCTGGCAAAGGGTCAGGTCAAGAGTACCCGAAACCGCCGAGCTAGCATGAATTGAGATCGTGACAAGTGGAAAGATGTAGTCTCTGCCTACCCCTCCAGGAAAGAGGCGTGATTTATGTATGTATGTATGTAAATTTTACAAAACAACTGTCAAACTTATAAATCTTTATACTAATAAATATAAAGCACAGTAAACCTATACTAATATGTAATTTAGCTAGTTGAAAGTTCCATATCCAAAATCATAATTTTTTTAAATAATATTTAGAAAAAATAGAAATTAATTTTTTTCTGTTGAAATTTTATCCGCTCTATTGTTTATTTTTTTAATTGACTGTTACTCGCAAAACAACATATTTTTAAAGATTATTTTTCTGTACATTTTTAAACGCTACGTGGTTGTCGAAACTAATAGCCAATAGAAATAATACAAATGTTTACCTAAATATCATTATAATGAAATTGTAATTCATAGTAAGTAACAACTTGCTAGCCTATTATGTAATTGAAGAATCACAATTACTCTCAAAGTCTCTGCCTACCCCTTCCGGTAAAGATGCATGATTTATGCATGTACGGTATGTATGGTAGAAAAGCAGACCAGGGTCTGGAAGTGCGACAGCATCTTTGAAGTGAACACGTAATTGCGAAAATGACAAAATAAATGAATACTGGTTGGTATCATAGCTTATAGCAAATTCCTGCATGGAGATAAAATACGCGAGACAAAAAAGCAAAAAGAGGCTGAATATTTAAAAAGTCTAGTTATAAAAAGCAATATCCAATGAAAGACTAGGATACATCGGAGTATATTGAGCGTACTCTGCGCGCTCCGTCGCACCCCACTCGACTGCGCTCTGTGTACACAGGACACAGACGACCGTGTGTGTGTATACTGGTCTAAGTAGTATTACGCATATTGAGATGAAAACCATGTGTTCTAAATATAAAATAACGCTGGATTATTGAGTTGGAAACTGGCCGTTTTTCCATAGCTTTGCACGGGTCATACCTACCTGTTTTATTTTTAATTTGTGTTCACAATTTCTTTTTTCAAAAATGTGTTGTTTATGTTCTAATTTTACATAATATATAATTTTACATAATACATAATAAAAAATATCTAAACGTGATCACTTATTTACCTCTTTTGTTTTTAATTTTCATTTACTTACTGTGGTGATAGAATTTAAAATTTATGGTCGTACATTTGGCTCAACAATTTTTTATGTGAAAACAATAATAGAAGACGCAAATTTCTGTGCTTTTATGCCAGTTATCTAAAAGTATACGCCGAAAGAGTCACTATTCAGAATTATTATAAAAATATTTCTACATAATTTTTAAGTAAAATACATGTGTTTCAGCCATATTACTTATTTCTGAAATAAAAAAAAAACACATTATTTATTATTCTTCCACAATGTTATATATCTTAGTCTAAAATTCTTATTCTTTTATTCTTATCTTTTGACTTAATTCCAAAATAGTAGCAATAAGAACCGTTACCATTTATTTTGTCAAAATTTTCGAAATTTCTTCTAACAGGAAAGGTGAAAAAATATTCGTAACACAAATTGAGCAAATCACCAATCGATTCCGGGTCATCGATTACATTTCAAATAATTCGTTCGATTTGATCGTAAGACGGTAGACTGGTCATCTTTGATCAACATTGTGGAAGAAATGAATCATTCAGAGAGAAATTTCGGGAAATTAAGTTGAGTGTGGGTTTTTGAATATAGAACATAATTTAAAAATTAAGAATAGTCTTTTTTTTTATTTAAATATTTCTTCAATGTATATTTTTGTTTCTATTTCATATACTCAATGTAAAATGAGTTTACATAAGTAGGTATCTGAAGAAATTTAATGCAAGCCGAGCTTTAAAATTAACCTTACACGTGCCATATCTTTATTCTTCCATTCATTAAATTAATACACACGTACATATACATTAAATAAACATTAAATTAATCTCAGTATATTTCCCCGAATTTTCTTTCTGAATTGAAAACATATTGTAAAGGCTACCTCGGCTTTTTATAACACCGAATTAATTTCACGCAGCACCGTCCAGTTATTGGAATCCATCGAACCACTTCAACTGTCATATTTTTCTGGGTATTTGGACAATGTACAGTATCACACAGTCTGCACAGATATGTTATTAATTAAAATATCCCGCACATTTCTGATAAGGCTATAATAACTTTTTAATTTACAACTTGTAGACACAATGAGAACCGATAATTTGTCTTTCAAAACCTATTAGTACGTTTGTTGAAACTGGTTTTGTTCTTATTATGAAAACTAGATACATATATTATGACAAAACTGTCAATGTTACTACAGTAACAAGATAATTTTCTTCTTTTTTGACCAACCAATAATTTAAAAAGTACATTTTTATTTTTCTAAACAGCCAGTAACATTGTCCAAATACACAGTCCGATCGTTTGAAAAACACAGGGCCGTACTCACCACGTCGATGATTTGTTGTAACGTCAGGCCGAACTTTACTTCGAGAGGCTCGCTCTCGTTCGCGACTGGCCTCTCCAGTGTGTTGTAGTTGGCGAGCAACGCGTTCAGCAGTCGCTTCTCGTGTGGACCTTGCTCCGACACTGTTGGAATTGAAAAAAAATATTTAATTTTTTTTATGTAAATGGACCTGCATACTCGTACTAGATACACATACACATACCAATTGATTACAACTTTTAAACATATTTTCTTAAAACTTTGTTTATTCGAGCTGAACAAAAGTCAAATACTTTTATTCCATTTGAAAGGAAAGAGTGAAGGCTTTTGCTCAGTAAGGGATATGGTTAGTAAAAAAAAATATTGGATGATCTAAATTGAGGATGAGTAAATATTCTAGCATTTTCAAATTTTATTTGAAAAGAGACGACAATTATGAAATGGGAAATATTTGAAACAGAGTTTCAAAGGCTAATATTTTAAATTATATTATACGGTTAACTCGCAAAATTTTTATGAAATAAAATAAAAATATATTCCATAGATACAAATAACAAGCCTCACTACCGGAAAACTATCACTTTTTATATTTGTCTTTCTCTTAAAAATCACCAATATTTTAAAACTATAAATGTTGTTTTACAATAAACTAAATTTTACCACTCAACGTTTCAAACTCAGAATTAATTCATTCGAATTTCGAATTGTCTCTAGTCCGAAGAATTAACACACTAATCCTGGGTTTAAAAAACGTACTCCCCTAGATACGGCCCTGTCGGCTTAGCATTCAATCGCCACCTCACGGCAGAGTTACAAAGACAAATGAATAATTTAACAGGAGCAGACTTTGCACTCCGAATAGCTCTACCTACCGTGATTAGACACAGAAAGCTTTTGTTGGAGAAATTACTGTGGGCGGATTCCGTTCCATTCCCAAATTTAATTTGAATTAAGACTTAGTAGGTTTTTTTTATTGTGAACTAGAATTAACCTGCGGCTTTTCTCTTTTGCTCTTCATTTTAATGAAGCTAATATAAGCCAAAGTGATGACTAGTGTCTAAATAAGTCCTTCATTTTGTCTGTATATTGCTGTGATTTGATATAAAGTTAGTTTACTTTATAAAAGTTAGTTATAAAGTAGAAGTCAAAGGAAAAATCAAAAGGTGATGGTATGATTTATCTTAATATGCAACTAAAACTTAAAATACAATATTTTTATTATTCATTTTTTTAGATTACACGCGTCCAAAGTCCTCAGAAATTTTCATAAAAAATATCAAAGTACCTTCTTAAATACTATTTCCTAATTTCCAAACACAATAGAATCTTGAAACATCCTAAATCAAAAACGTTAACTAACCTTAATTAAATTAAACAAGTTGGTGAGAGCTGAGAAAATCTTTAACTTACAACTAACACTTACACTAATATGGTCAGATGGCCTGAAAAACAATAACATTAGTAACCACGTCACTGAAACGGAAAACACACTATTTTATTCATCGCCGTCCCAAAAGTTAACCACGCGGTAATATTCAATAGGTAACAAAGTAAAATACGACGATTCACCATAGCAACTCGGCAGTCCATCGCAAATTACCAGAACTAAGTTCCCCTGACCCCAAAACGGATATTAAATAAAGTATTAATGCCAGCACACACTTTATCGAGATTCGGGAAAATCCACATAGTTCAATGTCTTCAAAAACGACACATGCGCCCATGAGTAACGGCCGGATAACTCTCCTTTATCCACCTGAACTGGGTAACCTGGTCCCAGCAGTTCCTAACGCTACAGAAATAAAGCTCAATTTGCCAAATTTGCTCCATGTCCGGCTCGAAGGACCAGCAATAAACACTCATTTCACGGGCTTAGATCGCTCTCTGGGAAGTGATGTATGGAGGTTGGAATGTGACAGATATAATAGTATACCCCCGGATTAGAATGATAGAAAGAGAGGAAAATACGTTTGGGAATGAGTGACGGAGATAGGTGATTTATTTTGGAGGGAACCCGCGGGCCCTGAGCAACAATTTAGCGTTCGGGTCCTATAAGTTTTTTACAAATCGCCCGTGAAGATTTAAAAGGGACAGTATTTCAGAATGTCATTTGTTCCGCTTTTTTTAGTACTTTCCGGTATTCTTTTCAATTTATTTTTTAAGACTACGATGCGATTTGTTAAGCTCATATTATCCAATCTACATTTAGAAAAAAACATCCTATACCTTAGCAGCAAGAAGATAACTCTTAAATCTGAAACTGAGAGGAACATTACATTACTTTACTGTGCATCAAGGTACCTTGTAATTATATCAAATTAAAAAATGTTGCCAACTTTCGCTCAGTGTGTTTTGCTGTTAACTCTAAGTTGAATAATCGCTTAGCTGGGGAACCGCACGAGTTGGCTACACTCGAGAGAAACGCTAATCCTTACATAGATTAAGCGGGTGCCTACGGACCCCTAACCGCACTACGGAACCCTTAATGACGGGGATTTACCTTACTACTCCGTAAAGCTGCGTACACACCGGGCTAACGATTTGGTTTAGTGCAGAGTTTCTCAAACTTTCGGCTCAACGAACCCCTGTTTTTTTTCCAAGAGACGGCCAACCCCTTACTAACTAAAGAAAAGAAAATTAATTTGACTGTTGATGAAAATAAGGATTTTATTTGAATAAAAGTCAATACATACAGTTCCAAAATCTTAGTAATATTAATGTGATGTTGCTTGTTTCTTGTCGCAAATGCGAAAGCGAGCGACGAATTCGGTCAGTCGCGCGCGCACCGCCTTGTGTCCCGCGCATGCCTGCCAGTTATCAAACCACCATTACGTAAATCTTGTTGCGGACCACTGCCTTCAAATGGCGGCGTACCCTTAGGGGTTCGCGTACCCCACTTTGAGAAACCCTGGTTTAGAGTGTCGGTGGTTGAATTATAATATTATGCTCGAATAAAAAATCGTGATGCATATGAACATTTGTTTTGCAATAACTAAAAGATCCAGCCCAACAACCAATTTAAAACTTAAAATACATAAAGACTCAATCAATTATTTACATTGCAACTGCCCTGAAATACATAAAGTTACTTATACAAAATATTTAGGCATATTAATAGATGAACATCTGTCCTGGCATTCTCAAATAGAAGCTATAAATATGAGAGTTAGAAAATTGATTTGGATTTTTAAACTTTTAAAACTTTTAAGACACATTACGAACAAAAATCTAATAAAACAAATTTACATTGCTTTGGTTCAGTCTGTGATAGGATACTGTATAACTATATGGGGTGGAGCAAACAAAACTAAATTTCTTGAAGTAGAAAGAGGACAGCGTTGTTTGCTGAAAGTTACGTTTTTTAAACCTTTTAGATTCCCTACGAATGAGCTGTATTGTGAACTTTTAACTGTAAGACAACTTTATATTTTAAACACCTCCTTAAAAATACATAAAAATATGACATACATACCAAGCAGAACACATAGAAGGAGAAGGAACAGGGTAGCTAAAGATAATATCACAAAATCTAAATTTGCTAAAAGGCAATTTAAGTACCAAGCAGCTAAAATATATAACAAAATTAATGAAATACACAATGTATATCCTTTGAGACTACGCGAAGTGAAAAAAAGAATTGTCGATTGGCTAAAAACACTCAATTATAATCAAACAGAAGCCCTAATTACATGACAATATTCTTCTATTCTTCACACGAATACTAGTTAAAAATATTCTTACACTCTGCATATACACAAATTTTGTTTTATTATATCCATATCTTCTTTAATTCATTTTATATTTTATTTTAACTTGTATTACCTACTTATTGTTATAACAAGTGTTCAATAGTGTATGTTAAGAAAGAGCAGGATTTTCTGATACAGGCATACTTTGCTTAATAGAAAATCCTAACAATGTATAGTGTACACTTTGTAGTTAAAGAAATAAATGCATTTTTCATTTTTTTCATTTTTTTTTTTCATATGAAGGTTCAGGTTCAAATCCTGCCTCGGCAAATGGATCAACCATGATACAATACGGGTTAAGATTCTATGCAAATGACGCGGATATTAGACTTCGAGTTAAAATCTGATTTACCCAATCCAGGGCATGGCCAAAGGTACACCCAAGGCTTCTCACCAGAGAGATGAGGTGAGGATTTAATCCAGACTATCACCAGGTAAAAGAAGGTGCTTTGGCGAACGCCAATGCCTTCATTCGGAACAATTGTGCATGTCGAACTTCGTACACATTCATTAGGTAGATAGAAAAACTCTTTATTGCTGTCAAAAAAAAGGTAATGAGGTACAAAAGCAGACTTATCGCCAAAGCAATCTCTTTCAGTCAACCTTAGTGTGGGAGGAAACTGAAGAATAGAAAGGCGATTGGCGCAGTACATATAAAATAAAATACAAAGCATAAATGCCTACCCCTCCGGGAAAGAGGCGTGATTTTATGTATGTATGTATGTACAAAGCATAAATATACGTATACCTTATAAAAACATAATATAAATACATACTTCATTCAAATAAACCATACATAAATAAATAACTTACAAATTAAATAAATAATATATTAAAAATTATGAAAGTGTCGAAAGATAGTAAGCTTAACAAGGTCTTTGAAATTACCTACAGCCTGAGCTATCTATTAGCTCGGTGTACACGCAGCTTAATGCTTTTAGTGATCGGATAAAATGCGCAAAGAATTTTAGCGCGTTTTTTTACCATTGGCAGTTGCACAGGTGGCCATTTTATTATCTACTTAGAACCTCGCTCGCTTGCATTTCGAGTTTTTAAACAAAATGTTTTCAGTGCTTCAACATTGACACGGGAGCGCATATACTCGTATTTGGAATTCACTATGAATTTCTGAGTAGAAGAATATACTTTATACATTTTACTTATGCCCAGTATATTTAATTAATTTTTACCAGTCCCTAGAATATCTTCTCCCGATTCTCTTTATTGTAAAAATAACACAATGAACAAAGCCATTTTTAATTTCTTTGATAAGGCTTTGTAACAATTTTCCCGGGAATGAGGTCACAGAGCTATGAAAAACAATTGTGGGAATTCCCGGAAATTGAAGTAATTATATTATGCAAGAAAACCCACTAAGGGCACGTTAGCTTTAGCACAAAATAATGAAAGTACAGAGGAGGAATTCTTTCTATTTACACGACATGATTTCTTTTTTAAAATGAATGATTTTAAAATGATTTATTCAAAGGGATGAAGCTTTTCTTATGAAATCTTCGCGATTTTTGAATTAAATTAAATTATGATTTTGCAGTTTATGTGATTAAATATTTTTTTAAGTCATAATGCGCGCTGCGAACGTAAAACTCCCGATAAATTTTTCTTAATTCCCATTGGAATAAGTTATCGTTGATACTTTTACTGGACTAATTTTACGATAGGCGGAAAAAAGTTATTTGAGATAAATGCAATATGGCCAAAAACATACGAAATCGTAGTAACTAAAAAGTCGCCATTAGCTTTTGGCACTATTCGTTTTTTTACGAGTATCTATCGAACATATATGTATCGGCCTTTTGAAAAAATAGCTCTGATACATGGTATTTCTGTACAAATGTAAACTACCCATCACTTTCTCTTTCAGATAAGTAGAGGGAGAAAGCATAGTTTTATACTAAGATTGTTTCGTGATGTAACTTATCAAGCGATACGCGGAATAACCAGCCTTCGTCACGTCTCCATCCCGCTTAATATTCCATTTCGCTTTCCTTAAGATGTATCATTTAATCAAATAAAAGAGAACGACGAACTGACTGTCTGATATATCAATACACAGGTCAAAACGGCTAGATCTCAAGATTTTTAAATTTAGCATGTAGATTCTTTTTTTGGTGGATGTACTAAGAAAATTTCCACGGGAATGGAAATTAACGGGATTAAACTTATTACGCTGGCGGACCTAATGCAGTAGGTAGGTACTGTAATTTTCTTGAAATTTCGCGTACATAATTAAGAGTCTGTCGAAGAACAAAGGGTACTTTTCATCTCGGTAAAACCTAGGTATATTTCCCGTGAGATTTGCGATAAACCTGTATACTTTTGCAGGTGGCGCTAAATTCGCGCTGGCAAAGCTACGTTTAAAAACTAGTTTACCATAAACCACAACACAAACAACCAATTCACCGTGAGGCATCTGTAGTAAGCGCACGCGCTTGTCTGTTAGAATTATAATTCCCAGTGCTTCCCAAACCTCGGTTACGATGTTCACCTGTATCAGTTGCAATAAGGAGCACTCAGATGGGCCGGTGTGCTGTGTTTGTAAGAACCAGTTCGACTTCGCATGTGCCGGCGTCACAGAAACCGGGTTTAGAAGACTGGGTGAAAGAAGAAATAACTGGCGGTGCCCTGGGTGTAAGTCCGGATCTTCACTTTCGCCTGCCGCAACATCCCCTATGCCTTCCCAGTTGGACAGTATACAGGAGCAGTTGAGTCGGATCACTTTCCAGCTGGAGCCGTTGAAGTCTCTCACGGCAGATGTTGCCGTTATCAAGGCCGAAATGTCAGATTTAAAAGCCTCTGTTGAAATGGCTCACTCGGCTTTTGCGTCTTTGGATGCTCGCGTCAAAAGTGTTGAAAAGGCTTTGACAGAGATCCCTGATTTGCAGGAGGAAGTATGCAGACTGCGGCAAGAGCTTGAGGATAGGGATCAGTGGGCTCGAGCGAACAATGTCGAGATCCGTGGGGTACCCTTAAGGAAGGGAGAAAATCTATATGAGATTGCGGAAAGGATAGGGGAGTTGAGTAATTTCCCTATAAGAAGGGAATCTATAAGCTACATTGCGAGGATACCTACTCGAGTGCCTGATGCTGAGAAACCTATAATAATATCGTTTAATAATAGATATATTAAAGAAGATTTGGTGGCGTCCGCGCGTAAAAGCAAGCAGCTTACGCTCGCAGGTTTGGGTTTCTCTGCTACTGGTCCGTTCTACGTAAACGACCATCTGACCCAGAAGAATAAGACCTTGTTAAGTAAGGCGAGATCACTGGCTCGAGAGACGGATTTCAGATATGTTTGGGTGAAGCATGCAAAAATTATGGCCAGAAAATCCGACACGTCACCTGTTTTTATTATAAGAAACGAAAAAGACCTTTTAAAAATAGTTTAACTTTGTTTCTTGAATGCGTTAGACTCCCGAAGTTGCAGTCTTTTAGATTTTGTTATAAACTTGTAAGCAGATTGAGAACCATGCGTGCATTCCTTCCTTTGTGTTTTTATGTGAGTCGGCTCGGTGGAGCGGGCTACCTGTTTCCGCAGGTAAGTGCTCGTAGGCAACGGCAGTGCGCGCCGCAGCTTCGACTGTGCGCACGCGTTGCAAGAAACACATTTGTATGTTGGAGATTTGACTGCGCACTTCGCAGTTTGTTTACATCGCATGTCATTATTTACGCTGAGCTTACGGTATTTCTTATAACTCTCCATTCACTCGCCTGCGTTCTATGCAATTTATTCTTCGGCTTAAATTCCTTATTTGCATTTAGTTTTACCTGGATGCTAGGACACTTTTTTCGGCTAAATAGTTATATTTATTTTGCATATTTCTCTCAGACTATTTTAAATCCTCATTTATCGCCAAACGTTAGTTTAATTTATCTTTGTTATAATTTGCTTAGTGCCAGTGCAGTATCTGTCAGTAATATTTTTATTTGTAGGTTTTTGATGTCATTGTTTATTTTAAGTATTAAACTGATAACGTACATAAATTATTTGCTATATGCAGTACCTTGTGTCGGAACTGATAATATTATTATATATAGTTCGCATAAGTTACTTATGTTATATATAAATATTATAGCTATAGTTAATTATTTTTATTTTATCGTTAACGCATTCGGTACTATTTTTATTTTATGTAAGATTGTGACGTTAAGTAAAAGTAGATTGTCGTTTTTCGTTTATTTACATTATTTCCTTATATATTTTGCAATTGTTCACTGTAATATTATTATCAATTTCTTGATAATATCGATATTGAATAGAAGACTTGTATTGAATACATGTTATTTATACAGATTTCTGTATAAATCGATTAGTTACAATGCTGACATTAATATTATTTTTATCTGGTATCTAGTACTGAGGTTCATTATATTATCTACTATAGTCTTTACAAAGTTTCTACTTAGACTTATGTTGTTTATTATTAATTGTGGATTCTAATATTAAAGTTTTTTACCAAAATACTCGAGGGCTTCGTACAAAGACACAAGTATTTAAACGTAATCTTTTATTAACATCTTTTGACATTGTTTCGCTGACAGAGACGTGGTTGCTTGAGGGTTTGGGAGACAGTGAGTTGTTTGATGATAGGTACGTAGTATTTAGACGGGATAGAAATTACGAAATGACTGGCGAAAAATATGGCGGCGGAACATTACTCGCCGTTCATAGGGACTTCGCAGCCATTGAACGACCTGAGTGGCGGTCATCTGCAGAGGATATTTGGGTGACAATTACGCTAAAAAATAACAATCTTAAAGAAAACATAAAACTACATGTTTGTACAATATACCTCTGCAATGAAGCGCTTGGTAACTCTTTTAACATGCAGTTGAGTAATTTTTCAGAAAAGCTTTCGTCTATATTTGATACTTGCCCGAATGACTCGTTTTTAATATTAGGGGACTTTAATTTAAAAAATGTAGAATGGTGTGATGAAGGAAACTATCTGCGTCCTAGTGGGGTATCTGGGGTTTCTCAATTGTTATTTTTTGATACTCTGTCAGAATGTAACCTTAACCAATTTAATTATATTAGAAATTCCTCCTGTAATCGTATCCTGGACTATGTACTATCCAATGGGCCCGTAGTTGTCTCACACTGTGAGGATCCTCTGGTTCCTGAGGACCCACATCACAAATCGCTTGAGATCAAATTATCCTTCTTAACAAATGTCGCACTTAAGAGCAATCCTAGAATTAAATTTGTGTACGAGAAAGCCGACTTTGAGGCAATAGTGAGTTCACTTAATGAAGTCGATTGGAAATTGTTGTTATATAATTGCTCCTTAGATGATGCTACGGATGCCTTCTATAATCACCTATATCGCTTGCGAGATTTATTTGTGCCTAGAAAAATAATTTCTTCAGGCAAATTTCCTGTCTGGTACACGTCCTCTTTAAAAAAATTACTTAAAGAAAAGCGTAAATACTTTATTAAGTTTAAAAAGTATAGAAATTTGAGTGACCGCGAAACTTTTAATCTTTTGAGAGAGAGGGCGAAAAGACTGGAAAAAGAATGCTATGATATGTATATTAAACGGTGCGAAGATACTATAATTGAGGAACCTAAATTATTCTGGTCTTTTATAAAATCTAATAGACATGGTTCGAACTCTTTGCCTTCAACCATGTATCTTGAAGATCAATCAGCTGATACTAGTGATGATATTTCCAATCTTTTTGCTACATATTTCCATTCTAATTTTCAAGACAATTCCACTGATTCTTCAAATTCTGTTCCTGCTGGTCATTCGCATGGATTTAATTCGATCTCGAATATTGAAATTGACACTGATTTTGTTCTCAAATCGTTAACAACTGTTGACATCTCTAAAGGTGCAGGGCCTGACCTGATTGATGCTAAATTTGTTGCTGGCTGTGCTGCTGGTTTATGTCATCCTTTATCGATTCTGTTTAGAAGGTCTATTGTTGAAGGGACTGTGCCTAAAATATGGAAGCAAGCATTTATTACTCCAGTACATAAAAATGGAAGCAAGAGTAATATTAAAAATTATAGACCAATTTCTAAATTATGCATTTTCGTAAAAATTTTTGAGAAAATTATACATGATCAAGTGTACAATGCTTTGGCTTCATCATTTATCGAAGAGCAGCATGGTTTTCTAAGAAAGAGGTCGACTAACTCCAATCTTATTAGTTTTATTGATTATGTTACAGTTAATATGGAATCAGGTGGACAAGTGGACTCTGTGTTCACGGATTTTAGCAAGGCATTCGATCGTATCGATCATGGAATCCTGCTAAAAAAACTTTACTTAGCCGGAATCCATGGAAACCTATTTAGGTGGTTCAGCTCTTATATTGAAAACCGATCCCAAGCCGTAGCTATTAATGGCTCCCTATCTATTTGGAATGTGGTGCCTTCTGGGGTACCTCAAGGCTCATTATTAGGACCCTTACTTTTTAATATTTTCATAAATGATGTGCGCTCCTGCTTCTCAAACTCTCAGGTTCTCCTTTACGCGGATGATATGAAAATTTTCAGTAACATTTCTAGTGTGTCGGATTGTTTACTTCTTCAAGAGGATTTAAATAAATTTGCTGAATATTGCTCTAGTAATAAATTGGACTTAAACATTAATAAATGCTACTATATTTCATTTACCAGAAAGACAAAACCGACGCAATACAATTATTGTTTATTAGGCAATGAACTAAAGAGAGTCGAAGAGATTCGGGACTTAGGTATCATACATGATTCAAAATTAACATACGAAATTCATATCGATCACATAGTTAAAAAGGCCTCTAGATCTTTAGGATTTCTTAAAAGGTCGTGCTCTCAGTTCACTAATGTTAAACTGATAAAAATACTATACTGTGCCCTGGTTCGTAGCTCCCTCGAGTATTGCTCCCAAGTCTGGAATCCTCAGTACAATATATATATTGATAGGCTTGAATCAATCCAAAGAAAATTTTTAAGGTACTTGCAATTTAAAACAAAGTGTTTTGATTCTTACTATAATTCTATGTGTTCAAGGTACCATTTTCTGCCATTATATATTCGCAGACAAACTGCCGATATTATGTTTTTAGTAAAAATTGCTCAAAGCCAGTTAGATACTCCATCTTTATTAAATAAAATTTATTTGAAAGTGCCTACTAGAACTGTTAGGTTGCCCACATTTCTTTATGTTCCATATAGTGCATGTAAATATAGACATAACTCTTTCTTTGTCAGATCTGCTATTGAGATAAATAAAATAGCTGCCCACCCAGATCTTGATTTATTCAATTCTAGTGTCAATAAATTTAAAAACACTTTATCTCAGGCATGGTTTAATGGTTCTCTCTCTGCAAGTTAGGTGTTCTCCTTGTGTGATATATCTCTTTTTTTTTTCTGATTTCTCTCTTTTTTATGTTAGTTTTTTCCCCCTAAATTTTTCTTTCCTTCTCTTTCAGACAAGCTGCTTAGTTACTCATATGCGAGAACATGTTAATGGTCATTTGTTGTTTATTTCTTTGTTTATCTAGTTATGTAAGACTGTTTGTTCTCCAAATAAAATAAAATAAAAATAAATAAAATAAAATAAAGTGAAAAATATTCTTTTTACTCGCTCCAAAGTTTTCGGGGCACACTGGCAGATGTTGTTTATACAGGCTCAAGTGTTTTGTGGCTGGGCCACATGTGAAGGGACTGAAAGTTCAAACAGAACGTCATTTAGAAAAGTCCACAAAGCTCTTAAACAATCTTTGATGTTAACTACAAGAATTAGAACATAAATGTAGTCTATAAATGGTAATTAAAAATCGCGTGAAAGCAGATTCCTAAAAGATAATCAAGTGATTTTAATGTTAAATATAGGTATCTACTTATACTCAGTATTCTCCAGATACAGCGCTGAACTTTTATCTTGCAGCTTTAAATATAAATGAGGCACAGGTTCAAATCCCACCTCGGCCATACACCATGTTATGTACATTAGTTTGAATACCAACCGATGCTCTTAAGGTGAGGGTAAACATCGTGAGGAAACCTACACATCCAATATGGGTCAGATTTACCTGCAAAGGTTGCGAAGGTGAGGTGGGAGTCGCTCGTAAAGCTTGAAGTGCAAGCGAGAGCGCGGAACGAGCGACAAAGAGGCACAATCGGCCTTCGCGTTCAGCAGCGTATACCTCCTTCTTTATATACATACAATTCTTTAAACAAATGAAATTAAAATTTTCTTTTGAAAAATGCTACCATTCTATCAGTATTTTCTTAAGACGTTGTCACGTTCAACTATCGTTAGTAAACCGACTTTACAGACAACCTTTTTTTTTGCTCGCCTCCTACCAACACTACTCAACGAAATTTAACTCAACTTCAACTACTATGCAACGAATTTTTAGCGGGCGAATCCACACATAAAGCACACTGATATGCTTGAAGCAATTAACAAACCATCCGACCCCAGCCCGTTCAAAACTTAGTCAAGAAAAACTCGTAGAAACGTCACATTTTTCAGTCTCATTCGGTTTAGGACGGGCAAAGGAACCTCTGCCGCACAGCCGGCGTGGTGCTTTAGTTACTTTTTTACCCGTTATGCTACAGACGAAATTTCACACAGTTTTTTTTATTTTTTTGTGGAAAATCGTGAGCTATGCTCGCAAATGCTGATCTGGAAATCCAGCGGGCGTGCGTTGAACGAACTTTTAACTGAGAAAAAAAAACAGAATAATATGCCGCAGAGTGTTTAGTTTTGCGAAAGAATTTTGACCATAAATTGTGGAGACTACGATCACATACATAGTATGCAGGATACTTTACATACATACATTTAGTCATGTATATATCCCTTGCGGGGTAGACAGAGCCAACAGTTTTGAAGATACTGATAGGTTACGTTCAGCGGCTTTATAATAGAATTGAGATTCAAGTAGTGACAGGTTGCTAGCCCATCGCCTAAAAGAGTAATACCTAGTTTATTAGCCTATAACTAAGTCGCTAGTCGTAGTTTCACGACATCTATTCAAAAGATCCGCGGTAACCACACGGCACATCATTTTGTTATTGCGAAAATTGACGAGGATACACAAAAATAAACTTATGCAAATACTTACCCGAACCGAGAACAGAACCTCACCTATCATCTAACCACGCTTTTAACCGTTACGCCACAGAGGCCGGCATTAAAAACACAATAACAGTTTTCCGCTTAGCGTTCGGAAGCCGCGCAATAAAGTCTCATCATGGCGGCTAATCTACCGCAGAAGCGGGACGCCGTAATATTAGTGCTGGAGTACTCACTCACGCTATTGTTTAATACAAAGTAAAAATCCAAAAAGTGTTGCCACAAACTTGAAGAACTATATTATAAAAAACGATTATTTATATACCTAGTGCCATGTGGTTCCCGGCACCAACAGAAAAAAGAATAGGACTGCTTCATCTCTTTCCCATGGATGTCGTAAAAGGCGACTAAGGGATTGGCTTATAAACTTGGGATTCTTCATTTAAGCAATGGGCTAGCAACCTGCCGATATTTGAATCTCAATTCTATCATTAAACCAGACAGTTGAACGTGGTCAATCAGTCTTTTCAAGGCTGTTACCTCTGTCTACCCCGCAAGGGTAGGTTTTTATATATAATTAAGTGCCATTTATAGTGTAGGGAAGAAATAATTAGCTACTGGTAATTACTTTTATAATTGAATTCAAACGAATTGGTGAAGTTTTTATGTTATTTTATATAATTACTTCACTGAAACGAAAAAAAAAAACAAAACACGAAAGGAATCCAAACTCTTTGCAAAAAACAATCAATTTGAAAATGGAACGACTGAATGGAATTACTGGCCGCATTCATCGAAGCCGTATATCACGCCGCAAAGGAAACAACGTCTATTCAGCCGTTTGGAATTAGGCAAAGGAAATTCGCCTACAAAAGCCACAAACGAAATACAGAAATGTTACGAATAAAACAATTGACACACGAGTAAACAAAACGAGCCCGTTGCCACATTCGATTAAAGAGCTGGAGCACTAGAAAGAGTTAATTGAAACGTCTGTTGGGCTTGCTACAGCCTGAATTAGAAGGTTTATTAAAACCAATGTTGACCGTGTTACAATCGATAGCTGCCGTCGGTCGGTCCTATTTTTACTGTATTTTTTTTATTAAATTTAAAAAACTATGTGCACAGAAATTATGTTCTTTCTAAAACAGAGGTTAGGTTTTATGTTGGGCATATAAATTTACATCAAGAGTTTGTTTGTTTGTTTGAACGCCCTAATCTCAATAACTACTGGTTCAAATTGAAAGAATATTTTTGTGTTGAATAAACTATTTATCAAGGCTTTAGGCTTTAAGCTATATAGGTAATATCACGCTGCAACTATTAGTAGCGAATAAATAATAGAAAATGCGAAAAAAAAACGGGAAAAATTATTCATCTGTGAGGGCTTCAATGATGCCCAAAATAACTATTTCACGCGGACGAAGTCGCGGGCACAGCTAGTCTAAATATAATAGAGGACCCTGATCAACGCACATCTCTAACCGGTAGGTATAGCGATTTGAAATTTAATATTTAGGTTTCTTAAGAGGATTTCCCGAATTTCCGAAGAGTCACCAATTATTGGGATTAGGATTTTAATTTTAGGCGGGCGAAGCTGCAGACGTCCTCTGGGGTATTGAACAAGTAATTGTTAGAATGATATCTTTCAAAGCCTTAAATACCAGTTTCGACAACGAATTACCGCTCATTCCGACCCACCTGTGTTCAGAGCAAAGTAGATTCAGTGTTCCCCATAATTTATGCGCCAGCACGGAACTGTACTTTAAATCAATTTAAATGTTCGTACCCATTGGAACTGTAACGTTTACATTGAAATTTAAATCGACTTTTGGAATGTCAGATTAGATAAATTTTGCAACTGTATTTGCTAAGAGTAATGGAGGAAGGTATAAAGGCGATGACTTTCATTTTACTCAAATTAAAATGAAAACGTACACACAAACATATTTTTTTTGTCACAATACTTGAATAAAGCAAGGCGCTTATGATTTCAATCAAAGTTAACCAAAAATATTCACAAAAACATAAAATATCTTTTTCATATATACGATGTAGACAGAGTGAATAGTGACGAGACCATAGGCCACTTTAAGCTGGATCAATTAATAAGCGAAAATCTATCGTTGTCCCGTTTTAGTTTAAAATAAAAAGGGAAACAGCTATATTTTATTGCGCGTCAAAAACGTCGTCGTACGTGCCATTCTAGCTTCGCTGATCATTAAATCAAACGAAAAATAGTCAGATCGTTCATTTCTCTCACGTGAATTCGGGTTGAAACAGGTGGGGGTGGAGGCGAGGGGTGGGGGTAGGAGAGCGAGGGGAGGGGGAGCCGGCGAACATGAATGGGTGTCGGTATAAATTAAATAGTGTCTGGATGTGACGCGCCATCCAGCTTAATGTGACCTTTAGAGTCTTGTGACCACACAACATGAACTTAAGTGGCCTTCTTTTCTTCTTTAAGCGATCTTCAACTTGTGTTTGTTGTGTATTTGTTCCTCGTGACATATTAAAAGTTTGTCAAATTTTGCGTTACGTCTTCAGAGCAAAAAAGGGACACCCAAAGATGCTTCAGATCATCAGAAAGAGCGATAACATGAGAAAGCAAAACCATTTTCTGATAAATCATTATGAGCAAAGAGCAAGTCAGATCTGTTACACAAAGCAAAAATCTTTCGATAATAAAGAGACATGATTAGTAATGTAGACCATAAGATATAAAAATAACCTCATTAATGGATAATTCGACTAAGAATAAGGTTCGACTGGCAGAGAATGCCTTGTAAGTCCACCTGTTGTACATTTTACGTGCATAAAGTTGAAATACATTAATAAATAATTCTAATACAGGTTGATTAACCCTGAGACTTGTCCTAGAAACCATTTTCTTCCCCTTGGCTTTAGTAGTAGCATCCTTACCTCTCTAGAGTGGAGCTCGCGTGGTATGCCTTTAACCATGGACGCTAGATTGGGTGAGTCAAGTTAATACACTAAGCGACTACCTTTTGAACTCCTGAACCTTTGCAGAAAAATGCAGGTTTCCTCTCACCGTAAGAACATCGGTTAGTATTCAAACTAATGTACCGAGGTGGGATTCGAACATGTGCCTTTCTGTGCGACCACCTACGCTCTTTTAAACCAGCATATATTACTGTTATTCCTGTGCCGTGCGGTTCCCGGCACCAATACAAAAAAGAATAGGACCACTCCATTGCTTTCCCATGGACGTCGTAAAAGGCGACCAAGGGATAGGCTTACAAACTTGGGATTCTTTTTAAGGCGATGGGCTAGCAACCTGTCACTATTTGAATCTCAATTCTATCTTAAAGCCAAATAGCTGAACGTGGCCTATCAGTATTTGCAAGACTGTTGGCTCTGTCTACCCCGCAAGGGATATAGACGTGATTATATGTATGTATATTTCTGTTTACTCGTTATTTTGTACAACTGGGTAGCTATCGCTTCGTCACGTGTTCTGGTTTTCATGTTTGGACGCACCGGTGGACGCTATTAGACGCTTATTTTTAATAGCCGCGTTTTAATGACTTTGTAATTATTCAATGGAGTATGTATTTAAAATTAATTGACTGGATATAATGTGGCATAGAGAAGTGTAGCCTCGTAATTAGTTGTTTGTCTGGGGAGGAGTTGGTTTACATACCAGTGTTACTTACAGGTAAAGTCAGGTCATAAAAAATGGGTGTTTTTATAATACGCGTACGAACTTGATGCGATGTACTTTTCGTGGGTTTTTTAAATTTTAATCTATACTATACATATAATAAAACAGTAAAAATATTTTGTCTGTACATTTAGTATTCTTGACTGAAATGGATATAGATGAAAATATTTTTTTTTGCTTTCTATTATTCATTCTAAGTCTCATCTGACCTCCGTAACATTTTGCAAGGGAACCTAACCCGTATTGGATCATATGGTTACACATCCAGTCGCCTGAATGTTCAGGTTTCCTCACGATGTTTTCCCTCACCTTAATAGCATCGGTTAGTATTCAAACTAATGTCCATAATTTCGAAAATAGTCATTGGTACACGGCCGCGGTGGGATTCGAACCGGTGCCTTTTCGCGTAACACGCGTTTTAACCGGGCACCTTACCGATTCGACCAACGAGGCTCTTAAAACTTAACATACATACATACATATGGTCACGTCTATACCCCTTGCGGGTTAGACAGAGCCAACAGTCTTGAAAAGACTGAATGGCCACGTTCAGCTATTTGACTTATTGATAGAATTGAGATTCAAATAGTGACATGTTGCTAGCCCATCGCCTTAAAAAAGTATCCCAAGTTTATAAACCTATCCCTTACTCGCCTTTTACGACATCCATGGAAAAGAGATGGAGTGGTCCTATTCTTTTTTGTATTGGTGCCGGGAACCACACGGCACAAAACTTAAACAAACTTATAACCTCCACAATATTAAACCAACCATTGAATTAAAGGCGCCTAACAGTACCCGTTTGAGAGTGAAATCTGTCAGGCGAAGCAACAGCCTCCACTCGGGGGTGGGAGGGGTTGCCATGGTAACGGCCTCCTAATTTTTGCCCTAGTTACGTACGGCGCAGACGACAGACTATCCACGACGCACTTTAGGCAATTATATACAGGGACGTGTACGTGAAAAGTGCGACGCAAAAAAAAAACATTCGTGTAATTCAACGCGACGCACAAAAAGTGTGTGACAAAATTGGCTCAACACGCGCTTTGGGTGCAGTGTGGTTCCCGGCACCAATAGGAAAAAGAATAGGACCACTTCATCTTTTTTACATTGATGTCGTTAAAGGCGACTAAGGGATAGACTTGTAAACTTGGGATTCTACTTTTAGGCGACAGGCTAGCAACCTGTCAAGTCTTTTTTTTTTTTAATCAAGAACTTTGCCAAGCATGTATATCAGATACCAGTGCCTTCCGAGTGCGAAATAAAAATGAATATAATGTCTGTCCGAGTCGGTACGACCGAGGTCGCACAAAGTCGGCGACACGCAACTTTAGACTGCGATACGCACTTATTAAAAGACGTCCGAAAAAAATTATAAAAAATGTGCGTTGAGAGCGTGTGAATAATTCTTGACAGACTTTTTGCTTTACAATTTTGTGCGTCTTGCAAGTCCGACCGAACGCACGCTCGTGCGTCACAGACTCGATCGGACAAAAAGTGCGTCGTCTGCGCCGCACCATACCGAGATTCGAGATTGGGCTTTGTACATCTGGAGGGCAATGTTGACCCTTTAATGTCTCTATCGCATTATTTGATCTACTCAACTATTTGCTTTTAACTGGATGTTTTGTTTTGTGATTAATTCATTAGATATATTAAATCGAATTTCAAATTTGATCATCAGCATTAAAACAATATCTCTCGTATACTCGTAATATAAACGTCGAAAGGGTGTTATTTATGAATAGGAGAGTTCCATGTCTTTCCCATGGATGTCTTACGATAACTTGGGATTCTTCTTGTCAACGATGGGCTAGCGACCTGTCACTATTTTAATCTCAATTCCATCATTTAGCCATACAGCTGAATGTGGCCTTATAGTTTTTTTCAATTTGTTGGCTCTGTTAACCCCTCTTCAGATATAGACGTGATTATATGTATATATAGGCGTGATTTAACGTATGTATGTATGTATGTATATGTACATATATATTATGTAAGTATGCACTTTCTAGAAATAAAAATATTACTCCCTCTCTCCCTACACATATCAAAAGAGTCGTAGAAAAACACTAACATCGAGTGCACCAAAATTTTCTGAGGCGAGTGGTGTCAAGGCGAGCGGCCGACCTCAAAAAAATCCGCATCTTTTACAGCATGTAAAATACCTACATATATCGGACATGCTATAAACGGTTCTCTATCTATTAGCATAAAGTTTTGTGTCATAATTTTACATGGCATACTTTGTGTTGCCTAATAAATTGTTACACATAATATTATTTGGCATAACTTTTTAGGCATATCTCTTTAAGCATACCTACTATTAGCATAACCTAACCTAAGAAGTACTCGCCTTATAGCGCATTACACTACATCTGCTTCGCGCAATAAATAAATTAGTCTAAACTATATTTATGCTTATTGAAATAGTATGCGAAAACCAATTACGCCAAAAAACTATTATGACAAAAAATAGTATGCGTAACTCGTTATGCCAAACTAAAATAGGACAAAAAAAATTAGTCCAATGAAAGGGATCCCCCTATTAACATACTATATAAAATCACGCCTCTTACCCGGAGGTAGACAGAGACTACTTTCCACTTGTCACGATCTCAGCACACTTCTATCGTTTCATCCATAACTCTGTTGCAAGCTCGTCGGTGTCGGGTACTGTTGACCTGACCTTTTGCCAAACACACTATAAAGCTCAGCTATAAACAGAGAAACAGTTATGTTTTCGACAGCATAGTAAAAAGGCCTTTTCTCATCAGTGAGGCATAAAAACGCTCTATAAAAAGCTTCGTTTACATCTAAAGGCAAAAACAATCTGTGTAAATTTGACTTTATAGAGTTGAAACGGATATTTTAGGAAATTTACATACATAAATACATATAATCACATCTATATCCCTTGCTGGGTTGACAGAGCCAACAGTCTTGAAAATACTGATAAGCCACGTTCATCTGTTTGGCTTAGTGATAGAATTGAGATTCAAATAGTGACAGGTTGCTAGCCTATAGCCTTAAAGAAGAATCCCAAGTTTGTAAGTCTATCCTTTAGTCGCCTTTTACGACATCCATGGGTTTAAGATGGAGTGGTCCTTTTTTATTATTGCCGGGAGCCACACGGCACTTTCCCTTCACTTTTAAACACTATTTTTAATTCCCTGGTAATATTGTAAGAAGCAGATTGTTCCCTACAAAATTAATCGCATTACAAACTTTCAACATCACGTACATTTGGAGAACGTTTGAGTGGCACTCAGTTATTCAGTAAAATTAGTCGACTATCGTTAAGAAGCTGAAACTTGGGGATTACTAAACGCGTTTCAGAATTCAGCGAGTAACTACTGCGACTTCGAGCACAGATTTCAAGTTTTCAAGTGCCCAGATAAAACCAGTCTTTATTACTTGTATGTAATAAAGTCTAGTTTTAGTGAGAACCGGCGAGGGCGTCAGATAAATGTAGGTAAAGTAGGTAAAGCTACGTTCCTGCTTTGAAATGCTCGCATTAATTTATTAAAATCACGGTCATTCATTCGCTGGAACTCTCTGGTGAAAGGTCATACCCTAAACCAGCGAGTGTGCTTAAAAAGATTGATGAAAGTGGATAAAGAAACAGAAGTATGCAGAGAGGCCACTACTGGACAGATGTTGCGTTTGCAGGTATGGTACATTTGTTTAAGCACCTAAATATGGTTAAACAAATCTATACTAATATTATAAAGCTGAAGAGTTTGTTTTGTTTGTTTATTTGTTTGTTTGTTTGTTTGTTTAAACGCGCTAATCTCAGAAACTACTGAACCGATTTGAATAATTCTTTCACTGTTAGATAGTCTATTTATCGAGGAAGGCTATAGGCTACATTTTATCCCGGATTTCCAACGGGAAACGTCAACAATGCAGGTGAAACTTGAATGAGTCGGCCATCTGCGAGCTTTCCACGCGAACGCTGCGCAAACCAACAAAGATATAGTAAAACAATGTACTAAAGATGTGAAGTACTCATTTTTTGCCACAAAAAAGTCCGCGAGAGCATATATCTATCTCTTAAGGTTTACTTACAATAACCACTTTTATGTTCATTTTTTAAGATTATTTTTTCATTATAAACATGAGTTATTTTGAAACCAATTTTCTTTAATTCAGTATTAATCCTTATCCAAATAAATATGTTTATTACTTTCGGCTTTTCATGTAGACTAAAATTGCCATTTACAGTATATAAATCAGACGAATAGGTTTTGAGATATAGTCGTTATAAGCAATTTGCAGCGAAACATTTAATACGGCGAACCAGCGTTCTTTCTAATACGCGTGACCGCCTGACCTTTTATTTATTAAAATCGGACCAGTAGTTTTGGAGATATATGCTAACATTGGTTTGCACAAACAAACACACAAACGCACAACCTCTCACCCTAAACGCATATATACGGTCTCCGTTCGGTCGCGGGTAATGATGTGGGCCAAGTCGTCGCCAAGTTGCATAATAATTAGCAGCTATAATTGATAAAGCCGAGGAGGATGTTTGCAATACTAAATATGATGCCCAAAATAAATATTCCACGCGGACGAAGTCGCGGGCACAGCTAGTTAATCTATATACGACCTTTAGATGAAAAATACATTTATAATCGAAAATTAAATTATTATTCGAAACCTCTAAGTTAAAATAAAGGTATGTTACATGCGCGTTTAATACCTGTATTAACTATTAGTACTTATATTATTTTAAAAATGTATTTTTGAATTGAAGGAATCTTAATACCTATAGACCTAGGAAGATTAATACTTATAGACCTAGGTACGTGGTCGCTTGTGCTTCTACGTGTTGTGTTCTGCTAATAGATTCTTTGAAACTAAAACGAAATTATACGAGGGGTGAAAATAGTTGTAACAAGTTTGTTTCAGGACTGTTGGCTCTGTCTACCCCGCAAGGGATATAGACGTGATTTCACCAGCCGGAACATATTCTTTCATCTTTCTACTATAAGGTACTGAAAAACACTACACAGCAAATTATTAAGTAAAAATTCATTTTACAAAAATACATACATATGTTTCGCTCCACATTTCTCCGATAATACGAACAAGCCATAGGAATTAAACTTTTTAATACGAAGCGCTTTCTGAACTCATTCCAACCTCTCCTCCGACCAATAAAAACGATTTATTTCAGAATGGAACGGCCAGCTATTGGACGCGGGCTATTGCAGTTTGTGACACAATACTATTGTCAATTGTTTTGTTGTGTACGTGAAGGAGACACGTTCGGTCGCGGATTTTTTTTTTTTTTTTTACATATTTCTTAGGATTGATAATAAACTTGTTAAATAGGAACGCATCATGATTTATGTCACTGTCAAACGTGAATGACTTTGTATTTTCCCGCGATTTCTCTGCTCTTCTCTAGCAATTCCTAATGGTAGTGCGTGCTTTAAAATGTATAATGATTTCTTTGAATACGTTTGTAATTAGTAACTACAATATACCTAATATAGTTGTTTAAATGCACAACTCAGTTTATTTAATTTTTCCTACAATTCTCAGTAGTTACAACTACGTCAGTTATTTATGTTAATTTTATTTATATAAATTTCCCGAATTTAAATGTAATACATACATAATTATATATATTATCAAATCTATATGCCTTGCGGGGTAGACAGAGCCAGCAGTCTTGATAATGCTAAAAGGCTACGTTCAGCTGTTTGGTTTAATGATAGAATTGGGATTAAATTAGTGACAGGTTGCTAGCCCATCGCCTAAAAGAACAATTCCAAGTTTATAAGCCTATCCCTTAGTCGCTTTACACGACATCCATTGGAAAGAGATGGAGTGGCCCTATTATTTTTTATATTGGAACCGTAGACCACACGACACATAAACAACATGTAAAAACGAGAATTTCAGTTAAACGCGGGCGAAATCATGTTCACTATTTATTTGACATCTCAAGCCGTCGCCGACGATTCTTTTCCAATTTTCACTACAACAAAAAAAAAACAATACAATCTAAGTTAAATCGCTGTCGCCCGAGTCTAAGATTTTCCAGACATTTTCTCCTCACATTCCAGTGCTGCCGGAATGCCTAGACCAATCGTAACAAGGTCGTTACTAACAGAAATATAGTTGGCTAGATTTCTAGTACTCAATAAATAAAAAAGAAACTAGTTCTCCGATAAAATCGGAGTGCTTGGGGAATAGTTTTAACTTGTACTCCGCTTTTCCTGGGAAAATGCCCGAAGTGCACTTTCTCACACCTGTCGCTACAATTTAACGAGGGGACATTGAAATTTAATACACGTAGGATGAACGCTGTGTGATACCTATATGTAAGAGTATTCATACAAACATATAGTCATGTTTATTTGAATACATTATACCTTGCGAGGTAGACAGAGCCAACCGTCTTGAACAACTGAAAGGCACGTGGCCCTGGCCGTGGTACCGTGGTAAGTTTATAAGCCTATCTCTTAGTCGCCTTTTACGACACCCATGTAAATGAGATGGAGTGAGCCGAGAACCACACGGCACTTAAATATACAGGGCAGAGCGAACAGTCTCGAAAGGAAAAGCCACGTCCAGCCTGATATATTTTTATAATTTGCCTACTAGAGCAAATTACATTGGAAACATATTATAAGGCTTGTTGACGACGCTTAAATTCCGTTTTTCCCCCCTATCTTCATTATTTCCTTATCCGAGAGTCACCGGTCGTTAAATGATCAAGCAATTTCCCTAACAAAAAGTCCCGGAGAGACGGGAATAATCTAGATTCCAGATTGACGGCGATGACTCGTATCGGGACGTCTGGACTAATGATCATCCCGCTGACTGATGATCTTTTTAATAGTTTGAGAATTTTGTTTTTTTTTTTAACTTGGATAAAATAAATTGGGACAAATCACACTGCTTAATCTGAGGTTGAAGGAAATTTGAGACTGAAATTGTTTTTTCGTATTTATCCCCTATAGGGTAGACAGAGCCGACAGTCTTGAAAAGTCTGTAAGGCCACATTTAGCTGAATTACTTAATGATGGAATTGAGATTCAGGTAATAACATTCAGCCCATTGCAAACTCCTCATTATAAAAGCCGTTAAACACAATTACTAGGTACAGATATGTCAATAAAAGGTCCATAGACTAGATAAAATCAATACAAGTGATGAACGAGTAGACTGTTACCTTTATACTGTTGATTAACTAATCAACTGCTCTGTTGTCACATCGACTTGACATTGACTACTTATGTAAATGTAGACTAGAATTAACAAGGAACTGTGTTTTTCAATTTAATATATGGTTAAAGAATATAATTTTAATTAATAAAAAATAAATATAAGGAAAAAAACTTAATCGCTAAAAAAAATACATTTATAACAAAAAACGATCACAATGCTGTTGACGTCCATAAAAAAAATCAGTTTCTCCAATATCCTATTTATGTATGAAATTTAAAGTATGTAAAAAATAACAAACAGATCTTAGGTTTATAACGGGAACAAGTGTCAAAACAATACAAATATTGTGTTAACTGAACATAAAAATAATCAAATGAAAATTTAATTCATTCTCTTTGTGAAAAATCCGAACCCAACTGCACTTTTTATATGAGACGAAGAAAAATTCAAATTACAAAGAACTGCACGGCCAAAGAGAGCAGGGGTTCGGAATGACAATTTCATGTCGTTTTCTGGGTGCAAAGTATCACAGCATCCGCAGACCGCCGCTAAATCTCGTGAAAGTCAAAGGAATGAAAGTAAAGCGAACAAAAATGGGTAAGTGCGAGGCGGACTCGCGCACGAAGGGTCCCGTACCATTATATACAACAGTAAAAATCCTTGTATTATTATCAACTACAGAAAAAATCTTACGTCCATTAGCGTAAACAAATAACAATAACGTAATTTAATAAATTTTTAAATAATTAATAATAATTTTGTTCTACTCAATTTGTACAGTTTCCGAAATAATATGAAACATACATACATATGGTCTATATCCTTTGCGGGGTAGCCAGAGCCAACAGTCTCGAAAAGACTGAAGGGCCACGTTTAAAAGCTGAATAGCTAGCTTAATGATCGAATTGAGATTCAAATAGTGACAGGTTGCTAACCCATCGCCTAAAAAAGAATCCCAAGTGTGTTAGCCTATCCCTTAGTTGCCTTTTAGGACATCCATAGGACATCAAATAAAATAGCTGCCAAAAAAGACCATTAGGCTACTGAACCTAAAAACTAATGTATAATACCCTCAGTGCGACAAGCTATCGCCACCAGGCAGCTGAAGCCAAAAACTTGCGATTAAACCAGGAATAACATTAAAAGTGGCGGACACAATAGTTCTGTCGCGAAGCGTTAGAACGAGATGGATATATTTGTAAAGCGAGAGTAGAGGATTAAGAATTGTAGTTATGAGTTCTAGTTCTGTTTTATTAAGATGTAAAAAACGACTAAGCGATAGGCTTATAAACTTGGGATTCCTCTTCTAGGCGATGGGCTATCAATTTGTCACTATTTGAATCTCAATTCCAAAATTAAACAGCTGAAAGTGTCATTTCATTCTTGTTGAGATTCATGGCTCTACCATCCCGTAAGTGCTAAAGTTGTGATTGTATGTATGTATCAACTTTCTGAATAGTAAAACACTAATGTTAAACCCTTATCTCATTATTGATGCCCGAAAAAGTTTCTCAAATTTTAGAAATGAGGTCTCGATGATCGTCTTAAATTTCGTTCGAGGTCGCGAACAAGTACCGATGAACATTCCACTAGACACTCCGTTGAAATAATGTTTTAATGTTACTTTGATGTCTTTCCGATTATTTCTACATTTTGGAAGACTGCGAAAAGGTTAAGAATTTCAAATATTTTTAAGTTTTTAATAATTAACATTTATGCCATTTTTAGGATCCGCTGGCTGACTTCGAATTGAATGTCTGCGAGTATTTCAATCGATATATCGATAATCGATTCAAACGAGTAATTTGATTTATTTTCTTTCATTCAAAATCATCAATGTTTTTGTATAAACTTGAAGTTTTCGGATATTCTTGACCGGGCCATTTTCACTTTATCCCAAATTAAATCAAGGTAAGTTCGTCTAAGCACATCGTAATATATTATCATTTCTTTTACGTTTGTTCCTGTGGGAATTTTGGGAAATTGTGTTTTAGTGCGATCATTGACACTAGTACCATGGTGCAGTTCCATGATGGAACTTATGAATATAATTTTCATCATTAGTTCCATTTCCAATGGATCTCGAAATAATGGAATGTGTGTTAATGTTGACTAACACATTAATGTTAAATAACTTTTAGACCATGCAAGTAACCTACATGTCAATTTTCAAGTTTCTGAATATGCGTTATCTCTCAGTCAGTCACTCGCTCACTCACTAAAAAATTTTATTCATGATGTTTTTTTGAATATAGAATAGAATAGAATCCAATTTTGAAAATAACAGATTTAGATTTAGAATAGATACAAGGTATCACTTATTGGCGTCACATCACTTAAATCTAATTATAACCACTACCGGCGCAACAAACTACACTGCAGCATGCTGCAAGTGAAAACTTCACCGTACAAGCGTTGATTGAAATCATTGAAAAAGGGGACAACGAAGTCCCAAACAAAAGAGAAAAAGCGCTTTCCTATGAAACGTTATTAAACGGGAGTCCACGTCGCTCACATTGGCTCGGCACAGAGCAGGGAACGCCCGCCTACTCTAGGACACTATTACGTGTTGAAACCATTTTTGTTGTTAAGCTAATAATGTTAATATCTGGATCACCTGATGAAGTACCATGATGGTCCAGGAAAACTATAGGAATGACACCTTTGCAAACAATCTTTCAGCCACGCGAAAACATCAGCTAGTAATATAATTTATATTGGGTACAAATGTTACAGAAGCGTCAAAGAGTTGTCGAGAATTCTGTGTGTTTAATTAATGTTGTTTATTGTACCGTGATAGATATTTCCACGCGTACGAACTCGCCGGCAACAGCTAGTATAATAAAATGTATATCGTTGATACTATATACGTATTATTTTAATGTGTTAGTCATCATTCCTTCTCCTCAATGAGTAAACCGCGGAATGTTTCAAAATGTCTTATCATTCTTAAAGTACTATAAAAGTAAGTAAGTATTGTATTGCTAAGTATTGTATTATGTACTTTATTGGTAAATTTCTGTTTTTGTTGGATATTCTTCTCCTTTTAAGGCATTCCGGAGTGATAGGTTTAAACAATTCTAATTAGATTTAAAATTATAATGTGATACTAAGTAGATACCTTTATGTATAAGTTTGTATGTCTACTAATATATAATAAATGTTTGCAACATCCGAAAGGGTAAATATGAAGATCTGTCATACATAATATTTAAGACCTTGTTGTACTCATATTATGCAAATAAAAGTTTGAATTTGAATTTGATATCATTTTTCTATATTCTGAAATAAAGTCACACAGAATATGTCACACAAGAGTCACCTTGCACTGTGACAGGCACAATATACTGTGCTCTGTGCACTGTCATACGCTTTTTGAAACAGGATGTGCCAGGAATTGGTTAGTGCCGACATTTTCAGGATATTGACGTCAGAGGTCTACGGACAGCACTGATTTTACTAGAATCATATGTGATAGTGAGAGCAAAAAATTGTGATGAAAACCAAATAAATCATACCCTACAATATTAAACAACGTCACTTTAACAATAACTTAGAATTAGTAACGTGGACCGGAGAACTCATTCTCATGATGTGAGTATTCATTGATACAATTTGAATTTAAGTGATGAAATTTCAAATAGAATTAAATTTAAATAAAATTTATTTACAGAGTGGACCTAATTTTGATTTGTACCTACTATAAACTTAGACTGTTCAGAGATTTGAGCCTTCCTCTCTAGGCTCAAAGACGGACCTCCCCAGGGATCCCAATTAAGCCCTATCAATTTTATAGCACATTTTTGACACATATGTTGCTATGAAAATCATCGATTAAAATTAACATCAAATCGTTTTATTTACTGTTAAACTAATACATACATGACGCTTATTTCCACATGTCACGATCCCTATTACTGAAAATCATCTAATCAAATTATCAATATCGTTTTTTTTATTGTAACTAAAGTAATTTAATAAAAAAGGTCAAAGTAGTATGTCACATCCCTAGATAGATTCCTTAGATAACGTGATATAAGCTGAAACACAGGTCGGTGCCCGTTCTCCTGGCTGGTAATAGCATTCCCTCCCCCTCCCCACCCTCCCCTATCAATTACGCATTCGATTAATCTCAGCTTGGAACTATGTGCATTGATAACTTGAGCTGTATGCAAATGAGAGTCTACACGTTTTTGCAAACGGTAATTCTTTAGGTTAAGGAAAGAATAAACCCAGGATATATTGTTATCTAGAAAATAATTGACAGTGTTATCTTGTACTCACTAGAAATGAACGGAAAACGCTTCACTTACAACCACTGACAAAAGCTAGCCTTTATTATATTTAAGGGCTAATTTGAGAAAAATAAGAACAATCGTAAAATACAATTAGCACATATGCATTCGCGAAGGAGGAAATTATCTAATCCATCAAAAACGGCGTAGCGCGTGCTGTGCTATGGCAGTTTGGCTCATTGTAACTACATATAATCCACTATTTATCGAAAAGAGGTAGATTTGAACAATTCTAGTTATCCAATAATCCATCTTATGACATCCACCTTGAAAAAATGACGAAATGTTCCTTTTCTAAAGTGCGGCAATTACACGGCAAAAAAATAACACATCTCCTTTTTTCCGTGATCATTGGAAACAACTAGTTTTGCAAATTGCACGCCGTATGCAAAGTTGAGGGACGGGAGAACGTTTTTAGATGCAAATTATGCTGAATACCGAGGTAAACTGCTACTGTATTTAACCAAATGGAGTGTGATTTTATAATTTCAGTGTAACTTTTCAATGTTTTCATCCGCTGTAATAGGATTGGAATAGTTTGTTTAGTGGCGAACCGTTTGAAAATCGAATTATTAAAGGTTTGGGAGCAATCGTGTTACATTTGTTTAATAATATATGTATTTTATTTTATTAATAATATATACCACAGCAAAGGCATTATGAATTTGACTAATCTGTCGCACATCTCGAAACATCGGACTTACTCAATCCAGAATCATGGACAAAGTAGTACCAAGAATCTATTGCCAGGAAGAAACTTACAAAAAGTAACATAATAAGCTGATAATTCAATTGTTGGCAAAATATATATACATATAAATCAAAATAAACAGGAACATTTGTCAAAAGAAATCACTAACAAAATAATCAACGTCTCGCTAAGTAATTAATTACAAAAATCCATTAATTAAAGTTAGTAATAATGAAACAATTCCATACCATCTCAGGCGTCAAATGAGAAAGGCGATATTTTGAAACTCATTATGAACAGAATTTAAGGAGATAATTTGCGCTGGCAACATTGCAGGAAGGAATGTTAGAAGCCCGGAGCATGTGGCAACACCAACGAAGCTGATGTTATATTTAAGACGCCAATAATTAATGAGGTGCAACATTGTATAACAAGATAATCTTAGAATGCGTTTATTTATTAGGTTTTTTTTTAATTGTTAGCAAGCAATCTATCTATTAATTTATAGTTTCTTAAGAGTCTTAGCCCTAACTTAATCACATGTTGGTCTGGGTGAAACGAAAGTTCCAAAGAAAGAAAGTTCATGTAGTCTCTACGTACCTCTCCAAAACAAAAGTATTATATAAGTTTAAAAAAAATAGGATTTCAATAACGTAGGCAAGCATTAAAAGATGAATTTCCCGAGGAATACCTGATCCAAGCTGTGTGTTCCGTTTTACATCTAAACTGCTGGACCAATTTGAATGAAATTTGTAATTCATATAGTTAAAAACCCGCATTCTATAAGAAAGTAGGTTTTTATTTAAACAAATTGAATACATACTTGAAAAATAAATAAAGTCTTAATTGACAATGAACAAAATCAATAGCAACATTTTTAAAAGAAAATGCTTTATATTGCCAGTAAGAAAATTTTCTAATAACTCCCTGACGCTCCCTTGACTAATTCGTTTACCCGTCTCCCCCGGCTGGATTAGCAATAATAATTGCTTTGTTTTACACTCCTGCCTTCTTGATGAAACGACTGATATCCTTCAATCTCCATAATTTTGCAGGTTACGATCAAAATTGGACCAATTTAGCTGCCTGTTATTAACTTTGTTTATATTTTGGCACGTTTCATCATGAATTTCAAATTCTAATTGCGATTAATTATTTATACCGTATGCAAATAATTTGTGACGACTGCTTCTGGCACAAATTGAAAATTAAGAAACAAAATTGATTACTAATTATTTCACTATTTGAAAGTCAATTTCATCAAGAAGCGATACAGCTGAACGTGGTTTTACAGTGTTTTCAAAAACCTTTGGCTCTGTTAACTCCGTAAGGATAAAAGACGTACACACATACAATTTACGTACAATCCCGTCTATATCATATACGGGGAAGACAGAGCCAACAATCTTGAAAAGACTGATAAGCCACGTTCAGCAGTTTGGCTTAATGATGAAATTGAGATTTGAATCAGACAGGTTGCCCGTCACCTAAAAAGGAATCCCAAGTTCATAAGCCTATCTCGTAGTCGCCTTTTACGAAATCAATGGGAGATGTAGCGGTCCTATTCATTTCTCTGTTATCATAGGATTACCTTATATTAACCCAGAACACCGTAATAATAAAGACAATTCCTAAATTTTAGTCGCAAATCATTACCAGAGTTTCATATATGTATGTGTAAATTACGATTTTAACTGAAAACATGAACTGAATTGTACTGAATTGGAATCTGGCCAATGTCGTCCGTAATACCAGCCGAACACACGATTAAACGTATTAACACAAATTACACAATGACCTTTTAATGCTCTGATGTGCTCGCATTAATGTATTTCATTATCTTGAATTGCCATTGAATGAAGCCACTTCACGTATTTAATCGACTTCGAAATATGAACGTGTTTTGATAGATAATAGAGTGGAAAAGAGGGAATGCGTGAATTGAGAATTGCGTGGAGCTACACTCTTGTAGGAATAAAAAAAGGTAGCTCGCGACACTCCGGAAGGTCTTTTTTATAACTATACCAAATTTCTTGGAAATCAGTCCAGTAGGTAGTTATTGAGATTTTTCTTTAGCAACATTGAAAAATACAAATCTTTTCTCATTATTCAGAGTGTGGATGTGTATAACAAAGTTGCACGGATCTGAAACCAGTGTCACTTTTATGTCTTTTAGTGACAGAGTATAAAAAAACTATATGGCCTTTATGCGGGGCTAGGATAGCACACGCGATGCGATTTTTATCGCGCTATAGTCAATCGTTGTGTGTGCGTGTGAATTTTTCCCCAAAGCGACAATACAATACACTAAATGCCATAAATTTTCCCCAAAACATTTAATTTCTCACAAACCACGAAATAGAAACGCTATAAACATTTTAATAGCGTACAAGTCATAAAAATTATAATCGATTCGCGTCACCAATGCACCGATTCTGTATCCAACCCGCCATTTTGAGATCCATAACTATAAACAAAATGGCGCGGGCGGGAAAAATTTTGCCGCGAAATAACCGTTCGAGATTTATACGGTTTTCTTGTTGTCTTTGAAGAGAAATGTGTCGACAATCGTATACCGATTTTTCTCAGACGGTAAGTGCAAAATGTGGTTAGGAGCTTGGCAATGCGTTTACTTATGTTAGTAATAAATAACCGTTGAAGTTGTATTGAAAGGTGCGGGTTAGTTTCACAAGGTTTGTTATTTCAATTTGATTTTTCTTATTTATTTTAAAAGGCTGAGTGTGATATTTTAAAACGTGGGATAATTTCTAAGGAGATAAGCGTGCAATCTGTCACATACTTAAATATATCTATAACCCTTGGGGGAAGACAGCGCCAACAGTCTCGAAAAGACTGAAAGACCACGTACGGCTTTATGATGGAATTGAGATTGAAATAGTGGCTTGTGGCTAGCCCATTGCTTACAAAAGGAATCCCAAGTTTATGAAGTCTATCCTTTATTCGCGTTTTACAACATCCCTGGGAAAGATATGGACTAGTTATATTTTAAGGTGAAGAATCTAAATTCCATCATAAGTCCATCGGGACAAAATGTATGTAGAAAGCTATATTTGAAATTGAAGAAAAAAAATATTAATTTCTAACTTATTAATTATCCTTACTCTTGAATAGACGAGTTGTCGGAAGCTCGCGTTGCTCTAAGGACAAACTCAGAATAAAATTTGCCTATTCTGTATATAAAAAAAGTATTAGTAGTAAAATAAATAAAAAGTAACATTTAAACTATGCTACAGCAGAATAAATCAAGCATTAGCAGTTGTTATTTGTTCAAACATTGCAATAGTTTAACCGCGACCAAACCGCAAACCGCGGAGAACAATGAGATTAAAACTATAATTTCGTTGCCCACATACATACATTTAAACACGTCTTTATCCCTTGCGGGGTAGACAGAGCCAACAGTCTTGAAAATATTGATAGGCCACATTCATCTGTTTGGTACTGATAGAATTGAGATCCATATAAAGTGATAGATTGCTAGCCCGTCGCCTAAAAGAAGTATCCCAAGTTAATAAACATATCCCTTAGTCGCCTTTTACGACATTCATGGGAAACTTTCACCATGGCATTTTTAGGCAATAATTTTTAAATTTTCTATTCTTAAACACGGAAAGTTATATTTTTTTGTGAACATAGTAAAATATTAAATTATTGTCTTCATTATGCTAACGCGTCTTTTCACGAAAAATACTTTGTTCAGGAAAAACACATCTACTTTACCAAAATCTCCCTCAGGCAACGTTTTTTAAGTTGAGTGGAAAAATTTCTCAATGCGATAAGGCAGCCTTTGTTACATTATCTTAACATAAGTATAGGATTAGAAATTAAGTCGTTAATTATATGAGCGATTAGGGGGTATTCATTCATTCATACTTCCTTTCCCCAGTAAGAAACGGTCCTATTAAGTAGATACTCTTCCGCAAAACAAATAAAAAAGAACCACAAAGTTAGAAAACTAAAAATGACAGTAAAACCCACCACTTTTGCATTTGAAAGGACTCAAAGAGGCGAAAACATTTATCGATAAGCAGTGCATTGACAAAAACACATTAAACGTATATTCAGTCTATCACTGCCTCGCTCAGATCTTTGATACTACCCTTTCAAAGGCATCCTGAACGATAAGGCCAGCAGAAAAATTCACCTCGCCCTTATCCAACCGCTTTTGTTGATGATACATGAATGAAACTGGGAGAAAATAACCAAAGGAGGTCGCAGGAGCGCTCGCGAGCCCAATAAATAAATATATTCGGGACAAAATTCACAGATTGAGTCAGCCTCGAAGTTCGAGACTTGTATTACGAGATACTAACTCAACGATGCTAAATTTTATAATAAATACTTATATAGATAAACATCCAATGCCCTGACCGGGATTCGAACCCGGGACCTCCGGTGTCACAGACAAGCGTACTACAGCTGTGCCACAGAGGCCGTCTTATTATAATTCTTGTGCGAATGCTGGTTAAAAACAAAAATTCCGATAGTAGAGAGAAACCTTAATGAATTTACATTCATAACGTGCATGGCGGTGTAGTTAAATTAGTTTTTAATAAAAAGGTTTGTGTGTTTTTCTAGTCACATATAAAATTGTTTATTCAAAAGTAGGAAGTGCATAAAGAATTATACTACATCGTTGGACAACATGATACTTTCCGTCGAAAAACTAGGTGCTATTGTTTAAATTTTTTAAAGAAGCTTACAAAATCTATGGGTAAGGAATAAAATATCGTATGAATTCGTCGAGCGTTTATTTTGCAATGTGGTTCCCGGTACCTATAAAAATAAGAATAGGACCAATCTATCTCGTTCCCAAGTTAATTTTTATGAGTTTTCTTGACACGAATATTGTGATTAGCTGGATTCGCCCAAAAGTGTTTTTATTATTCACACATTTTGGATATCATTTCGATACCGTGTGGTGCTCAGTACTTTTAAATATTGAAACTTTAGTCACTAAATATCTACTAACTACAACGTCAACACATTTATAAACGGAGCTGGTACACGACAGTAAGTGATGTCTCAACGCTACCGCAGACACAGCGGTCATTGCAAGAAGGAATCTATATCTTTTTTCAATACCTTGTAGCGGGAGCGATGATTCGGCTCGACCGCCACCAAAGGGAAGATCTTCCGCCAGGCTAGGTGTTATGCCTGGGGAACCGCGGCACCGAGTGAAATCTTTGCTTGCGCGATTTAGGTTTTTCGCTGTTTTTGACTGATACCGTCGCGTGATTCTATTTTTTATTTTTGTGATTTGTGGCATATAGATTTAGCCACAACGTCATAAGAAAAAACTACTTCTCAATTTATCCCTAATAAGATAGAAAAACTTAAGTTTTTAGCTCCCAAAAGGGGCATTACATAGAATAAAACAAGATTATATTGGAAAAGTTTAAAGTAGCAGTTTTATGCGCGAAATAACTGTTCCAGTCTTCCCCTTTCATGGGAATTGTCCTGTTATTTTTATCGGTATTTATAGCAAAGTGGTAGTGTGCTTGCCTCTAAGAAATAAGAAAAATTAAGTTTTCAAAATATTTTTAACCCAAAAAGAACCAATAACCAACAAGATTTAAGACCTAAAAACATTACAGGAAGCTTGCACACATACGATCACATCACCCTTGCGGGGTAAACAGAGCCAACAGTAGTAAAAAGACTGAAATGTTCAGCTGTATTGCTTGATGAGGGAATTGAGATCGTCATAGCGACATGTTACTAGTTAATCATCTACAAGATGAATCCCAAGTTAAAGCCTTCCCTTAGTCGCCTCACAGGAAGTTTACAGAGTCAATAAATGATAATGATAGTATTAATAGTAGTAATATTATTCGCGGCAACCTATTTTTTATAATACTTTTATGAAAACGAACCCACCATCAATCCAATTTAAGAGGGAACCCAATATTTCAGGATTCGCAAAGGAGCTTTGAGGAAATGTTAATACAGCTATATATTATGAAGATGAAAGGGAGTGGGTTTTAAAGGAGTCGGGGAGCGCATATAATAAGTGTCGGATTAAAAAGACAAAAAAAAGTCATCATAAAGTAGGTTTTAGTATTAAATTCAATTTGCTTGTAACTCTTTTACGACTACATTGTTGAACTTTTATATTCATACTTCTGTGATTTGATACAAAAATCGCAAAATACGAATCCATTTGTTATTTGTCACTTAAAAACTCAAATCTATCAAGCTATACATAAATAAAATAAACATATGAAAGGTGTATATTAGCGAATCGTTGCCCTAATGCATACGAAATCTTAAATCAACACACGCCATTTAAAATTAATCACGTATAATTTATTCCATCTCACGACTTCAGATAAAGAGCATATTTAATTAAATGTGTAATTGCTTTTGTTATTACTGTTGTTAAATTATTAATCAAGTTTAAGACATCCATTACAATAAAAATGAAACAGTTTTAATGCTACCAAAATGTGTTATTTTTAGCAAAGAATTAGGGGTCAATCCCGGCCGCATAGCTGAAAAAACATTCACAGAAGCATGCTTTAGACAGGTTAAACCTTAGAATTATTTGACATCCGTCCCTCCTGACGGGAATAAAAATATACTTCTTTAATAACCTAATCTGAAAGTGATGAAAAGAAAAATAAATTTCGAGGTTTTAGCTTATGATAATTTTAATGAACTGGATTTTCAGCTAGTTAATATTGCCACGTTCCCGCCAAATTTTATTCTAAACTTAAAAAATGTTTTTTTTTTAATTCTTAATGAGATCTGTAAACAATGTTAATGACCTATTATTTCTCATAGACTAACATAACACTTACTATGAAGCCGTAAGGTTGGCGTCACATTAAGCAAGTCACGATTACCTCACCACTAATTTACTTCTGCCGTTTAGACGCCACAAGCCTTTTTGTTATAAATTTGGGTCATAAGGGTACTTGTAAAATTAGAGCGCGATTGAGGGTTAATTTTTGCCGCCAAATTGGGCGTAAGGATGAATAAGTATAAGATATTTTAGCTTATTTAGACATGAGAAAATGTTTTGTGTAGATAATAAGTTTATGTGGCGTAGTTTACAAACAAGTCTTATTGGTTTTTCAACAGTAATTCCTGAAAGTTAGCAAAGAGGTTACCAGATCCAAATACCTTACTGTTTCCCTCTTCTCCTTGCCAAAAACTGATCGCAGGTGTACAGTCAACAACATAAAAATTGGTGAAAAAATTAATATACCATAAAACCTGGTTAATAAATTGTCTGAATTTAATTATTTATGCATTCGTCATAACATAGTGAAAATTCCAATATATAGGTAGATGTGTCCAGGTGTCATTATTGCAATATCAATTTGTAAATCTACGAAGGTCATATTTGTTTTTATTAGGGATAGTCCCGTGATGTGGGTCAATCCGGGATTATATTGCGGGTGTACGGGAGTACACAGGATGTATCTTAATCATAATACATCACCCTGTAGATAGAGCACAGGGTGGATAACATCGCGTGCTAGATAAAATATCGCAGGTTAACAATATTGTTAGTACATCAATTCAGTATACAATGTTCTGTGTTCTGTTACAAAGGAGATTTTTTTCTTTCTAAGTATACATAATTTGTCCCGTACAAATAAAATTGCTTTACAAGCTTGCTATAAAGTACAAACAGGGCATAATATTTGGATTGTGCTAACCTCAATACACTCCAAGGACCACTCCATCTCTTTCCCATGGATGTCGTAAAAGGCGACTAAGGGATAGGCTTACAAACTTGGGATTCTTAGTTAGGCGATGGGCTACCAAACTGTCACTATTTGAATCTCAATTCTATCATTAAGCCAAATAGCTGAACGTGGCCTTTCAGTCTTTTCAAGACTGGTGGCTCTGTCTACCCCGCAAGGGATATAGACGTGACCATGTATGTATGGATACAATACAAATTCAATTAGACTTGTGTCATAGTAACTCAATGACACAAATTTATATAACAGTAACATGTCTCTGGGCGAAACAATTCTTCAATTAAAATGCACAATTAAAACAAATTGTAACCAACGTATAAACGTAGAACCAACGTTTAAACTTACTAAATACGACGTTCCAACTACATCAATTTACAAACAGATTATTTTATCTCAAACATGGACGAATACTTACGCATTGTCATATTTTATATATTGGTAGATAGAACCAAGTAGAGGTGAGGTAGATAGTGACAGGTAACTACTATCAGGTAGCCCATCGCCTACAAAAAATACTTATCCGATGTTTACTAGCCTTTCCCTTAGTCGCCTTTTACGACTGATGATGATCAAAGGAATTATGAACATATTTCACATCCAAAAGATATAGATAAATTTGAAATTTAAATAAAATATTGATTGAATCTATACTAATTTATACTAATATTATAAAGCTGAAGGGTTTGTTTGTTTGAACGCGCTAATCTCAGGAACTACTGGTTCGAATTGAAAAATTATTTTTGTGTTGAATAGAACATTTATCGAGGAAGGTTTTAGGCTATATAACATCACGCTGCAACTATTAGGAGCGAAGAAATAATGGAAAATATGAAAAAAAAATATTCACCCGCGAGGTTCAATGAACCCAAAATAACTATTCCACGCGGACGAAGTCGCGGGCACAGATAGTATAAAATAAATGTTTATTTTTCATTCAACATGTAACAAAAGCGCAACAAGTATTTCAAGACCTTTCCGAATAAACTACAATACTTCTTCGCTGGACAGTAAGAAATTTCCAAACCGGCAAGTCAACAAAACGGGCTTACAAAGAAAACAGTTGTCGTAAATAACTTGTCTTGCCCACGCCCACGCTACGCTATGAATAATGTATCGCATGCACTGACTGCAAGCTTTATGTTGAATTCATTCATTCTGCCTCGGAAGCATTGTAAAACCTATGTTATTTATTGAGACTTGTCGCCTTTTTATCGATTTCTGTGGAAAGAAGGCTTTAATTTTGCTATTGATTCTGTAGAATGAAATTTGTTAGAAGTTTATTTATTCACTCCAGTATTACAATGGTTTTAACCGTTTTACACCTTAAGGGGTGGATTTATGTATGTATATATGTTAAAAATGGCAAAAAATTCTTATATAGCAAAATGTCACATGTTTCTTAAGTTACTGTCAGATAAATTTTACCTTCCTCTTAATATAAGAACCATCACCAGAAGGATTAGATGCACAATAATGCACATCTTTAAAAAAATTAAAGAAGTTTTTTTTATTACACTTATTTTTTTGACAGTTCTAACTATAACAAAAGTTTTACAGGATATATGGTACCTATTTATATGACCGTAATATTATTATATGGGTATATAAACTTCTTACATAAAATTTTCCAACCTTCGAGTTGCCACGCCATTATTAAAATGGGCATTTAATAATTATGAGTAACCCTTAAAAAAATAAAAAATAAGATTACAGCCATTATATTGAACTATCAACTTAATTGAAAATGTGTAAGTCGTTAACAACGTTGGCTTAACTCTTAAAAGCGACATAAAGGAGTCAACTGCAGTCTATAAACATTCAAGTCTAAGCCCACGCCCAAGCGGAACCTATGAATAACTTATCGCATGCAGTGGGTGTAAGCCTTATGTCAAATTTATTCAGTCCGCCTCTACGGAACAACGTTACTTATTCGGGACTTCCCTCTGTCCTTTTTCTTGTGATAGTATTTTGTGATAAGCCCTACTAAAAGTGTCTATTTTTGGTGAGTGGTCCACTGGAAGTGATTTTACTATACATAGATTTATCACTGTCACTATTTGAATCTCAATTCCATTTAAGCCGAACAGCTGAATGTAGCCTTTCAGTCTTTTCAAGACTGTTGGCTCTGTCTACTCCGCAAGGCTATATGTACTACATCGTCGTAGATTGTAAGAAAAAATAATGTTTATATGACCGCTGCCATCTGAGAGACTATTAAAATTCGAATTTTCATTTTTGGTAAAGAAGTAAACTAAAAAGTATCCTACTAATATTATAAATGCGAAAGTTTGTGAGTATGTCAGGATGTCAGTATGGATGTTTGTTACTCTTTCACTCAAAAACTACTAAATCGATTACGATGAAAATTGGTATGTAGGTAGCTGAAGACCCAAAACAACATATAGGCTACTTTTTATCCTGGAGTTCCCGCGGGATTGATACCACGCGGGCGAAGTCGCGGGCGGCCTCTAGTGATAAATATTTATAGGATACCTACCTCCCACACACGTGAAATGAGACGTATGTTTGTTTGTCACTTACTCTACTGATAATTACAAAAGCAATGATAATCATTAGCCTTTAATTTGAATACTTACAAGTAATCCAGTCAAAATGTTTGTGGTATTAGCAAATAATCCCACAAATCACCTTTCCACGGTATTTCGAAATCAAAATTAGCAATTACAAAGGTGACTGCATTAGCCAACCCCACGGTCAGAGGAAACTCTTTAAACGGACTATTCTATAGAAATTTCGCGATCACTTTTATAAAAAGTGGCACAGAGCAAACCGCCCGGCCAGCTGGGGCAATCCGCTTGCTCTGTGGCACATAAGAATTGGCCCACGGTTAGAAAAACTCTTTAAACGGACTATTCTATAGAAAATTCGCGATCACCGTCATACGAACCTTTATAAAAAGTGGCACAGAGCAAACCGCCCGGCCAGCTGGGGCAATCCGCTTGCTCTGTGGCACGTAAGAATAAGGCCATTGTGCCGGGGCATCGATTTTTAAACTCTTCATCCCCGGGTAAGCCTTTTGACAGGGACGGGGATAAGCGTTTACGCAGTTTTAATTGAATTACCTATTATAATGTTTCTTAAGCAGTATCTACTATAATCTATCTTATTTATCTATACTAATATTGTAAAGCTGAAGAGTTTGTTTGTTTGAACGTGCTAATCTCAGGAACTACTGGTCCGAATTGAAAAATTATTTTTGCGTCGTATAGACCATTTATCGAGGAAGGCTTTAGGTTATATATATAATATCACGTTGCAACTATAAGGAGCAAAGAAATAATGGAAAATGTGAAATAACGGGGAATATTATTCATCCTTGAGTGCTTCCATGATGCCCATAATAACTATTCCACGCGGACGAAAGCGCGGGCACAGCAAGTCTACCATAATCTAGTGTCTCTTGTGCCGTGTGGTTCCCGGCACCAATAGAAAAAAGAATAGGACTACTCCACCTCTTTCTCAAGTATGTCGTTAAAGACTACTAAGGGATTGGCTTATAATCTTGGGATTCTTCTTGAAGGCGATGGGCTAGCAACCTGTCACTATTTATATCTCAATTCTATCATTTAGCCAAATATCTGAACGTGGCCTTTCAGTCTTTTCAAAACTATTGGCTCTGTCTACTCCGCAAGGAATATAGACGTGATGATATGTATGTACATAATATATGTACTATAATATCACTGTTAAAATATGCCGGTCAATTTAGAATAGGACCACTCCATATCTTTCCCATGTCGTAAAAGGCGATCAAAGGAGAGGCTAATTAAGCTAGGTTTTGTATTTATTTGGACAACAATTGTATGTGCGTATGTAAAACCGCTAATTAAATAATAAAATAGAATAACATATGAATTCAAGTCTTAAAAACTGTGGGTTGTTTGCAGAATCGTATAGGCTAATAAAATATTTGAACTTCCTTCGATATCTCAATGTCCGCTATTGTGAAAGATTGACGAAATCTGTTTGTTCCAGTCGGCTCAGAAATAAAATAGCAGCCTACCTGACCTTTCTTGTGCTAAATTTATTAGTAAATCTAGCGAACTACCCTGGCATTGCACGAATAATAGATAAAAAAACGTGAGTTAGGCTTTGTAAGGAAAATAAAAGCAAACAAAAATAAAATGTCGAATAATAATTTTATCTATCTATCTACATATCTAACAAAAATAATTTATATCCATGAGGAAAAAAAGCAAAATTAAATAATAGCTGCCAATAAGCATTACTATGGATGTCGTAAAAGGCAACTAAGGGATAGGCTTATAAACTTGGGATTCTTCTTGTAGGCGATGGACTGTAACTAGTTTAATCTCACAGCTGAACGTGGCCTATAAGTCTTTTCAAGTTGTTGGCTCTGTCTACCCCGCAGGGGATGTGGACGTGATTGTATGTATGTAACCGATTACTTTTGCCGTTAAAAATGCTTTATTATATGCCACGTTCAGCTGTTTGGCTTAATGATAGACCTGAGATTCAAATAGTGATCGCCTAAAAGAAGAATGCCATATTTAAAAGCTTATCCCTGTCATAAGTATACATACACAATTCCAAATCGTTTTCTCTTCTCATAATCCAATGTTCAACGAGCGAAATACGAAAATATTGGCACTTACAAAACATTTTGCCTAGTGCCATAGCCGCGGCAAACACTTACCGAGAGAGGCAATATCATACATAATATTACGAGAAGGGACACTCAGAAACACTTCATATGAGAACCTCTTTGTCGCTAGTGGGGAAAAGGAGGTTCTCAAACAGTGAAATCACTGAAATAGAGCTTCGGTTAAATATGCTACTATAATATGAAAGAGAGTGTGTGAGTGAGAGAGGAGAGTTTGGAGGGAAAGGTCGGAGTGGGAAGGCTTAGACGTACGTATCTTGATCAAATTAAGGACGTCCTGGTAAAGGGTCAGATCAAGAGTACCCGAAACCGAAGTTTGCATGAAGAGAGTTGTGAATGTGGTTGAAGCGAAAGAAATATGCAGAGATCGTGGCAAGTGGAAAGATGTAGTCTCTGCCTACCCCTCCGTGAAAAAATATTGACTGACTGATCTACTAACCGACCGATCGAGCCAAAATTTATCATGCAGATAGTTGCTATGATTTTATTTATTTATTTATGTACACAAAATTATATACAGAAGCATTTATTACAGTAATTCTAGTACAAAGGTGCTACTTATTTCAAAAGAAATCTCTCCAAAATTAATCTCTCCTCTCATGGGTAGTAGACCCAAGTAGATTAATTTTGGAGCGGTATGGCGTGTGCATAAATATAAAACTAAACATACATGCTAATACTTACATAATTAAACATGGAACAATTAAATAAATGACAGTAATAAACTACATAAACATACCAATATATATATATATATATATATATGCTATGATGTTGGCATCCGATAAGAAAGTATTTTTTTAAATTCTCACGGGAACGGGAGCTAACGGGATTTTTCGTTTTACGCGGGCGCTGTCTAGCTAAAACAAATATACGAAAATAGGTTTCGAAGTTGTTTTCATTGAAGTCAGCTTTCAATTTCTATTGTTGTAGGAGTAGGTACACTATTTTATGTCACTATTTGAATCTCAGTTCTATTATTAAGCCAAACCGCTGAACTAGGCCTTTCAGTCTTTATACACGCTAAAATGTTATCATGTCGCGGGTAACAGCCAGTCATAACATATTCCCGACTGGACTATAACTTAACGCGATGCATCCACGTCGCCGCGTAGACCACATAAATATCATCGTAACAGCTCTATTAAGGTGCTCAAAGCGCGTAAAATAAAAAGATAATCGTGTTAAGGGCCGTAAACAGAAAAGGATTATATTTTCATTTGTGACCGCGTGTGCCGTGTGGTTCCCGGCACCAGTACAAAAAAGCATAGGACCACTCCATCTCTTATCCATGTCGTAAAAGGCGACTAAGGGATAGGATTACAAACTTGGGATTCCTGTTTAGGCGATGGGCTAGCAACCTGTCGCTATTCGAATGTCAATTCTATCATTAAGCCAAATAGCTGAACGAGGCCATACAGTCCTTTCAAGACTGTTAGCCCTGTATACCCCGCAAGGGATATAGACGTGATTATATGAATGAATGAATGAATAACAGCTCTATTAAGGTGCTCAAAGCGCGTAAAATAAAAAGATAATCGTGTTAGAGGGCCGTAAGCAGAAGAGGATTATATGTATTTTCAAGTGCGACTCATGCGACGATATTACGCCATTCCCGTGCAAGATGTCTGACGATAACACAATTTGTAAGAAAATTGACGTCGGTTGTGGTTTCTTAAGGAGTTTTGCCGGGTGAATGTGAGGAGTCAATTATGTAAATTTTTCGATAACGCAAGAGTTCATAAATATGTAAGATTATTATAACTAGTCACATCGCATCCGATTAAAAACCTACATACATATAGTCACGTCTTTATCCTTTACGAATTAGATAAAGTATCTAAAGGCGACTAAGGGATAGGCTAAGAAACTTCGGATTCTTTTTTAGGCGATGGGCTAGCAACCTTTCACTATTTGTATCTCAATTCTATCATTAAGCCACATAGCTGAACGTGGCCATTCAGTCTTTTCAAAACGATTGGTTCTGTCTACCCAGCAAGGGATATAGGCGTGATCATATGTATGTATGTATGTATAAAATATCTGCATATTTACATGTAGATATATAGATGTATGATAACAGAAGTGAAGAAACTTGTACTAGATGTCAATATCTAATTTAATTACGACACATTAATATTAACTATTACAGATACTATTGAATATGATAATATTGTTATATTCGTCCTAATAGTCGATATAAACCTGTCCGCTGTTCCATATTATTTTAAAATTGCGATGCCCAGCAGAGTTCATATTGTACCTACTTATAAGCAGTGACTGTAATTCAACTGATGTACAATAAGATATGCAATAAAGATTTTGAATTTGTATTTGAAAATATGCGTAAATACCGAATGCTGAATAGATTGTGTGGTATTGCAAAATCAAATCGGATTTATCCAGAAAATGAGGAATTCGTTGAATCGAAATTCAATTGAAATGCATTCGCATTGAAATGCCAAGTATGAATTTCATGTACCTACATATATAACAGGACTAGAGGCCGCCCGCGACTTCGTCCGTATGGAAACCCTATCAATCCCGCGGGAACTCTGGGATAAAAAGTAGCCTATGTGTTATTCTGGGTCTTCAGCTACCTACATACCAAATTTCATGGTAATCGGTTCAGTAGTTTTTGCATGAAAGAGTAACAAACATCCATACAAACTTTCGCCTTTATAATAGTAGTAGGATTTGAAAGTATGTTGAATAAATGAGAATTTCGCTCTTTACATATTATGTCGTTTTTCTTCGCCCCCCGTTATTAACGTCACCTACAAAAAGCGACATCACTTTCAAGAAGCAACGACATTAGCGCCACCTACGAAAGATTACAGGTTCCAATCCCACGGAAATGTTTTTACCAGGATGAAAGGAACTCTATGTAAGGACATAATCCAGACTCTTAATTATATAGTATTAATTTTATAAGGTACGTGATATTACAAGAAGATAATTTTATGAAGAGGTAATAAACAAACAAATAAAGTCACTTTTGTATTTACTAGGTATATCAGTTGAGATAAAATGTGGCAAACTTAACACGTATTCTTAAATAATTTATTTTATTAATCAAAAATCTTGAAAACATTAATATTTTTGTATTGGAAAAGATTACCTTCCCAATTATTTTCATGAATGTGAACAACTTAATAAATCGTTTAAAATGCGATGAGTTTATTTTGGTAAGTAAATTTTCATTCAAAGATTAAAAAAGCAATACCATTTACCACCACGTAACCACGGATCATTGATTGATTCGTAACGTACGAGATGAAATAAAGTTACGTTACGTGCGCGTTTAATACCTGTTTTATTTATAAATATATAGTATAATCCAATGCGATAGTTTAAAATCAATAAAAAACAATGTATCAATTTGTTAGCTTTATGATATAAATATTCCTTTTTTTTACAAACCAACCTTCCCTAGAAAATGTTGCCACATCTCATTATTATATCACGACAAACACACCATGTCATCGCAAATAAACAGAAATTTCGCAAAACAGGTAAGTAGGTATTACCGTAATAGGTTTGTGATTGCCGAAACGTGTCGTTCAACATTTACATGTCGAGCGCACGTTTCACCTTCAGCGCCATCTTTGGTGAAATCAATGTAAACAATTTTACTCGTACGCAAAAGCACCTCGTCTTGTTCAAATAACGTTACATTCGCGATATTGCGTTTTGAAATAACTCGTTATTTATTACAATACTGGAGTGGCGTTGTTAAAAAGCGGAAAATCTCGTTAATAAGTTTCTAAGTTAATCAACATAGAGCTAAATACCTGTCACTATCTTAATCTCAATTAAATCATTAAGCCATCGAGCTAAACGTAGTCATTAGTTGAAAAAACTGTTGATACTGTTTACCCCGTAAGAGGTATGGATGTGGTATAAGAGATGATGACACAATGATACTATATTTTATTATAAATACTTATATAAATAAACACTCAAGATCCAGGCCAATCAGAGAAAGTTCGTTTCTCATCATTCTTTGGCCGGGATTCGAACCCGGGACCTCCGTTTTCACAGACAAGCGCACTACCGCTGCGCCATTTTTACATGCTGTGAAAAAAAATGATACAGCTCTTATAATGAATAACCGGACGGGACCCTTCTAAAGAATGGGTGTCGCTCACACTCGACAAGCTAAATCTTATTTGATTTTGAAACGTTACTATTTAAAAACAAAACGATACAATCAGGTCTGGGAGCGTCAAGTAAGTTATGAGGCAAAACAAAAATCATATTCACAGGGGGTATCATCTTGAACGGTTATAAATGTCGGCAACCAGTGGTTCGGAAAATAACCTGTACTGCGATGAGGCGGCAATCTCAAAGGATTTCTCTTTATTTACACATTTCACCAGATTACTAGTGCTGTGAATGTGTATATTCGTTACTGAGTAACGGGTGCAATAGCTTAGACTGAATAACGTAACGTTATTCACGAATAAGTTTCGTCACTCGTCATTTTCGTATTAAATAATATATCAAACTTAATTTAGAATCTCTACTTTACCTTCTCTTTTGACATTCGTCTTAAACTTCCCACTCCAACGTTCCTATTCATAAATCTTCTTGATAAAATTATTAAATCAATTCTTTGTTATACTGACAATTTAGATTTACTAAAATGTCAGTATAACCAAGTGAATGTTTATTCTATCGAACAATTCTAATTAATTCAATAGTTTGGCAACAAGTTTCCAGGGTAGATGGCGATCCCAATTTGAGTATATTTACATAAAACAGTGAACATGATAATATTTTCTTAATTGAGTAAGGCCGCCCTCACATTTGATTGTTCGGGTTAGTTTCACAGTGTGTCGTTATATGAAATAATACTACTATTTTTACAGAATCTCCTAAGAGTAAAATGATATATGTATACTGATTACATTAAATTATTAAAATTATTCAAATCATTCATTTGCTCAACCCCAAAAAGGTTAAAAATTTTGTGAATGCAGCCGTTTTTTCATTAGTTATTATTATTACAACAAACAAATAATGGAGTGGTTTATTCTTAAATGCCGAAAACCACACAGCAAAAACCATATTTTAAGATTAATACACAAAAGAGACAAATATAATACTCTTACGGTGTACTTCCTAATGCAACAACTTAAGCGCTCACGATTCATAAATATGATAAACCTTCAATCAATACTAAGCCCTATTTCTACCTACAAATTTAACGCCATATTCTGGCAATATTTCCGAACGTCATTTTGGACGGCGGCGTCACAGAATCACATCGGCTGTATCCCCGTCTTTTGTTGTCAACCTGACGGGCGATACCACGACCGTTGTCAAAAACCACAACGTGTGTAGCGGTGAGCTAAATTGTATAGTATGCTGGACTGATCATAATTATTTATTTAGGTTATCAAAATAATAAGACTAAATAATTACGGTTAGCACAATTTTATCAAAGTATAAATTAAGAATATTCAAATGCCAATAATGTACGCACCACGTGTGTACCTAAAGTCCTATTCTGAAAGTACGTTAGATTAGAAGCAAAAAAGATTTTTTCTCATTCCTAACCTGACTCACGACCAGGTTAAGATTTAGATTAGGCTAGTAATAATTCCTGAATATATGGAGACAATTTTGATACCTGTTTTTACATACATACATAAATATAATGACAAGCCTATACCTTAGTTACCTTTTACGACATCCATGAGAAAGAGATGGAGTGGGCCTAGTCTTTTTTTTATTGGTGCCGGGAACCACACGGCATACACACAAATTTTCACATTATTAATTATTGACAAATTGTTAAAATTTCACATCTTGTTATTCACTTTACAAATAAAATTATTATTTAAGAGTGTAGTGTGTGAGTGTGATGTGGTTTATGTGTGCACATCATTATTAAAAAAATATATAAAAGAAATTGAATGTTACAAGTATTTCATCTATCCAGCATTTCAGTACAATTGATATCAATGTACCACATTTTCGACAGGTGAAAGGCATCAAAGGTATTTGTGATGGTATTATATGACATAGGTTAAAATATTTATTTCTTTGTAGTAGGTATCAGGTTTATTGAACGAAATAAATAAAGGATGTTTTGTGTGTTGCGTTATATAAAAGTATATTCAGTTTATGTTATAACACTTTCTATAAACTTATCCTTTCATTTTTTGGATCATTTAACCTCAAAATCGTTTTTTTTATATTGTACTCATTTAATTTCTCCATCCAAACAGCTGAACGTGGCCTATCAGTCTTTTCAAGACTGTTGGCTCTGTCTACCCCGTGTATGTATGTAATATCTCAGCGAACCCCAGGCCCGAATCATTGCGGCGGAGGGTGCAATTATATTTCTTTAAAGTAATTGAGGTCTCTTTTCAACTACAGCTACCATGAGCATAGTTAGACATTTAATAACGAATACATACATACATATAGTCACGTCTATATACCTTACGGGGTAGACAGAGCAAACAGTCCCGAAAAGACTGAATGACCACGTTCAGCTGCTCGGCTTGATGATGGAATTGAAAATTCCAAATAGTGACAGGTTGCTAGCCCATCACCTAAAAAAAGGATCGCAATTTAATAAGCCTATCCCTTAGTCGCTTTTTACGACATCCATGGGAAAGAGATGGAGTGGTTCTATTCTTTTTGTTTAGGTGCCGGGAACCACACGGCATAAATGCATTAATAACGAATTATGAAACAAAAGATTAACAAAGAGATCTCTAAAGATAAGTGAAAAAGATTAACCACTGCATAAATTATACAATCCACGAACTTGACGAAACAAAAGCGTAAAATAAGGCGCCGCCATCCTACGATGGCTGAATGCTAAATCGTTCGCTTAACCATTCACTCATTCGGTCACAAGGGACCTCATTCATTCAGCGAGTTAACTTTGTGAATTCGTTATTTTAATTCGTCAAATGAATAACATTAGCCACTGTCTGCGAGTTTCGTTTTTTAAGCTAACACATACTTAACTAATATATATTAACTAGCCGTTTCCGCGACTTCGTTCGCGTGGAATAGTTATTTTGGGCATCATTGAAATCCTCAGGATGAATAATTTCCCCGTTTATTTCACATTTTTCATTATTTCTTCGCTCCTTATAGCTGCAGCGTGATGCTTTTGACCATTTATCGAGGAAGGCTTTAGGCTATATTAAGCCTAAAGCCTTCCTCGATAAATGGTCTATTCAACACAAAAATAATTTTTCAATTCGAACCAGCAGTTCCTGAGATTAACGCGTTCAAACAAACAAATAAACTAACAAACTCTTCAGCTTTATAATATTAGTATAGATGACAGTAAACATCGAAATAAATTGTCAAATTAAAACAAAAGGATGCGACATAAAAAGTGATCTCATTCACTGAATTGATTCTCAAGTCTAGCACACTTAGCGCTACACACAGAGCCACAAAAGTTCCGTAATTAATGCTCATAACAGACTTAGATATAATATTAGTTTATATAATAAGCGGCTGAGCGTGGCCTATCAGTCTTTTCAGGACTGGTGGCTCTGTCTACCCCGCTAGGGATATGGACGTGATCATATATATGTATGTATGTATGTATAATAGTGAGGTGTAACGTACAACTATGTAGTATTTTTTATATCTACAATCCTTTAAGGCTTTAATGATGCCCAAAATAACTATTCCACGCGGACGAAGTCGCGGGCAGAGCTAGTATTTATATATAAGTTAATCCAGCATTTCAGTCAAGAGTACACAAAAGAGCTTGCGTAAAGAGTGTTGTGCATAAGTGGCAAGTGGAAAGATGAAATCTCCTTGAATGTGGTGTGATTTTATATATGATCAAGAAGACACGTAAAAATCCCGTTGATACTCGTTCCCGCGGGAAACAACCCTAAAACACAAGAGAAACCTATATTGCAAATTTCAAATCTCAAGACCTACCTGTTTGAGCTGTATGATGTCAGTCAATTACCCAGTGAGGGAAGGGTTTTTTTTTAAATAATACATAATGATATTTTTTGCTGTGTGGTTTTACCATGGATATCGTAAAAGGCGACTAAGGGCGTATACACTTGGAATTCCTACTTATAAGCGATATGCTATCCAGCTTCAGTATGTAATTGAATTTCAATTGCATAATAAAGCTATACAGTTGAACGGAGACCTTTCAGTCTTTTCAAGACTGTTGGCTTTGTCTACCCCGCAAAGGCTAAGACGTGACTATATATATGTCTTTTAGAATAATGGCATTTTTCGTATAATCACTTAATTTAGAAGTTTTCAATAGTGCGGCAAGAACTACTGAAAACTGAAATCACGGCTGAGATGAAAAGCGGGTTCAACACAAGCTTTTAGCTTTACGAGCTTTTAATCTGTCACAGTGCTCGCCCCCCGAATTCCTTGTTTGCGAGTTTATATGCTCAGTTTAATTGCCTACAAACGTTTTAGATTAATGTAAACGGGTGTAATCTTCAAATAATGAAGATAACGTTGTTACTGTAGATACTGAACGAATGTGTTTCTTGCTAGGATTAATTTGTTAGCCTGCATGAACAGTGTGTCACATGAAACAGGTCAATACTTAATGTTATATGCAAATGCAAATGTAAAATTGTTTGTTTGTTTGTTTGTTACCTCTTCACGGGTTATCTACTGAACCAAGCTTCTTGAAATTTTGCTTATATACTACTGAAAGTCTGGAGAACGACATAAGGTTTAGGGTTTAATAGTTTATGTGTTCATGTCCATAGAATTAAAAAAAGAAACTGTATTTCTTTGCAGTTGGCGCTAAATTGGTAAAAGGTAAAAATTGTAAACGGCGACTAAGGGCTAGGCTAATAAACTTGGGATTCCTCTTGTAAACGATGGACTAGCAACCTGTCACTATTTGAATCTCAATTCTATCATAAAGCCTTACATACAGCTGAATAAAAGTTAAGACACTTTACATATAATTGGCACATCACATTGAATTTTTTTCGTTAACTTTTCGCCGTATAACAGTAACGATTCTGATAAGTAATCAATCAACGTTGAGATACCGATGTACTGAAATATGAGAGATTATGATAAGCAGTATTTCTGGTCGAGTGAAATATGGATAACAGTTTTTTGGTCGACTGGCTTGGCAAAGGCAACACTTTTCGATAAAAAAAGGTGATGTATTTTTGTGGCGGTGTAAAATAATTATTTTAAATAATAACTACTAGCTGTCACCCGCGTTAGGGTTTTTCTCTTAAAATGTACCAATAAAAAATCTCATGTCCTTGTAGGTTTGAACTATACTTGTATCAAGTTTCATCAAAACAATTTCAATGCTTTAACTGAGAAGAGAATTTGGGAATGTTTAAAGACTACACTGATGCACCCAGCTCATTCCTACCCACTGAAAAAAAAATCATATTTGACAGCTGTCAAAGTCGTAGGTACTTCTTTTTTTTCCAACACACTAATGCAAAGAAAATTAAGTGTTCGATCCCAATGTTCGATGGTCGCCAAAATAGCTGTATTTCATTTCGGCACCTCCGGCCATTAGTCGGCGTCCTCGCAATTGAGACGAAGGAAAAAAGTCCATTGTCCCTTACTAGGGGAAATGTTGATAATTTCATTCAGATCTCTTCTAAATTTGTAATTAGCTTGGAACTGGGAAGTTACACGTCACAAACATAATATCACGTCTTAATCCCTTACTTGCAGCATGGAAACTAACTGGAAAATTAAATTGAAATATTTAAATACTAACCGCTAAAAGAGGTGAGAGAAAACTAGACATTAAGGCAGTGTGACAAGAATGTTTTTTTTTAGTTTAGAGAGAGGTTCTCCTAGAAAGTTTGCAGAATAAGAAACAGATTTGGTGAAGGTTTAATGGTTCAATCTGTGAAATGTTCTATAAATGTCCCTCATATTTCGTTTTAACCAAATCTAGAAGCGATCCCAAATATATATATTTGTATATAATAGGCTATTTGACAAAGTTCTAAAAACTATCTTAGGGTATTTATTTGTTTATAAGGAGCCCTACAAAAATACTTTTCTGCCTTTATTACAGCTACTTTATTAAAAAATCGAAAAAGAAAATGCAATATTTAAATATGCCGCCAAAACGCGACTTTTAGCAATATGGCGGCCATGGGATGCAGTGACGTAAATTTCGTGTAAATATCATACAAAGCTTGTTGGTGTTTCGAAAAGTTTTGATTTTCTCTTGTTTTATTTAACTTGTGCCACGTCATATGTGTGAAAATTATTAAAATGAGTTCCTATAAATGTTGTGCAGTGCCTCAATGCACTAATACAACAATAAAATCTCCTACGAAACTGTTTTTTTTTATGCCGATGGATTTGAATATTCGCAAGAAGTGGTTTCAGATCATGATCTAAGATCAGTGGTTACCAAGGTATACTTACATTGATGTTTTCACATTCCTCAGTTCGGCAGAAATCTGGATTGTCTGGATTGAAGAAGACAATCCAGATTTCTTCTTCCAACCATTATTGCGTCCACTTTTGGTAGGTTTCGACTGTCAGCTTTCGCGGAATTGGTTTCCATTATTAAATACCTATGTTATCTGAGTAATCCTGAGCGATCAAACACTTATAAAATCTTGAAAAATAATAGCGAACACTAAGGAACTTTACGATCCACAGTCTGTTTATGGATAATTGACGTCATAATCGAAATAGCCAATCACGTTCGTTTTTAGTCACGTGACAGCTGCATATAAAAACCTAATTTTTTGAGACGGATTTTGTTTAAATAATGCAATATTTTTATCTCGCGTTATTACAAATCGCTCCAAAAAAATAATATTAAGACTGATGACATAAAAGAAATGTATATTTTTAATACAGTCAAATAGCCTATTGTTAAACCAACCTAACTGTCACTATTTGAATCTCAATTCCATCTATCATCAAGCCAAACAGCTGGACGTAGCCTTTCAGTCTTTTCAAGACCGTTGGCTCTGTCTACTCCGCATGAGATATAGTATGTATGTAATTGTAAGACAAAATAAAAAAAAGCACTTATAAACCAAAATTACCACACGAGTGTAACCGACATAAAGTGTAAGTACAAATAGAATATTTTGATTACCTCTGAAATCCAGCGAGTTGATTTACATATTGCTTTCAAACTGAAACGAACGAAGCATGTTACATTCTCGTAGGTTCACATTTGCGATTCCCATGTAATTAATTTGAAGAGGGCTCATCCCTGTCGGGTCGGGGCGTATTCTGCCAGACACAGAGGAAATCTATGAACAGAGGTAATGCTTTATGCTCCAAATGCACGACACTGTGGATGTCTTTGTAGATTCGCTTATTTCCTTCGAAATGGGAACAATAAGATAATAAAATTGTAAATATGTTATTTCATCTTGTATATCAATGCGTAGGTTTTAACAAAGCATGCGATGCAAGATGAATTCACATCATTCCTATATTTTCATATCAATTATGGTATTTCTATTGTGTTTATTATTGTTGCCAGATTTGTACGCTTATTCCGTTATTGTGAATGAAATAATTAAATCACACTACTTATGTTAATGACGTTGAATAAGATTGAATGGAATAAATGTCTCTATTTAAGTTTATATTTATTAATTTTAGAGACCTTTATCACAGTGTTTTTTGTCCACCTCTAATTGAAATATTATTACGACTTTTAATATTCTAAAGATATTTTAGCTCACGTCGCTTTATAAGAACTAATAAATCGATGTGAAAAGTAATATATCTTGTAATTGTACTTCACTGTCGCTATTACTATGCTTAGTTAATTTACAATCAATAAAAACGTTCCAAATTTTCCCCAAAGCAATAAATTATTAATTTAAAATAAGAATAAATCTTGTTCTCTATAAGCTTTGCTACTCTCCAAGCCAGTAATAATGTACCTGTGCGGGTGTATTGTTGGTGTTGCCACTACGCTTTACTGCCACGATATTAGGGAAAATATACGACGTGAAAATAGACGTATGAAAGCCAGGCGTCTTGAAGATTACTGCGGAATGAGCGTTCCTCACGAGGGTATACGGTTATACAGTCCTTGTTGTCATTTCATATTATGGTCCTAAGTACTTTAACGTTGAGATAAATGTGTCGCTAATTTCATATTTGGAGACAAATTATAAACTTGGTTATTAATACATACATACATATAACCACGTCTTTATACATTACGGGGTAGACGGAGCCAAGAGTCTCGAAAAGCCTGAAAGGCCACGGTCAGCTATATTCAGCGACATTATGGCTTAATGATAGAATTAAGATTCAACTCAATTTTATCATTAAGCCAAATGCCTGAGCGTGGCCTATCAGTCTATTCAAGACTGTTGGCTCTGTCTACCCCACAGGGGATATAGACGTGACCATATGTATCTATGTTGAGATTCAAATAGTGACAAGTTGCTAGCCCATCGCCAAAAAAGAGAAATTTCAAGTGTATTAGTCTCCCTTGATTGATCTTTTTTTGTTATTAATATTGGGGCGTATATGTCGTAGCCAAGTGATTTAAACAGCTGAAGTAAAATACTACGTACGTTAGTCAGAAGGAAACACATCATTCCTTTAATTAAAATTACAAATGGCGTCTCTTTTACTGTGCTAATTCTTAATATTATTGTTGATTTTAATATTTCTGTTGATTTTTTTGTTGTTGAATAAACCGATTAAACAGCTATACTCAAACTTTTGAATTTTTCATGAGATTTCCAAAAGCTTGTTTAGGCTATATGTCCAGATATAAACATAAAATGACGCCTCTTTTTCATATAAGCAGGTAATTAGACGAAGCGAATTAAGTAAATATAGGTACTTTCACAATAATTAGTATTCTGAAACTGACAGCAAAGAAAAACTAACAATCTTTAATGCTTATGGATACTTATTCATGTCATAGTACATTTTCTAAATTCCACCCACATCTTAACTTAAACTTAGTGCCGTGTGGTTCCCGACGCCAATACAAAAAAGGATAGGACCACTCCATCTCTTTCCCATGGATGTCGTAAAAGGCGACTAAGGGCTAGGCTTATAAACTTGGGATTCTTTTTTAGGCGATGGGTTAGCAACCTATTTCACTATTTGAATCTCAATTCTATCATTGAGCCAAATAGCTGAACGTGGCCATTCAGTCTTTTCAAGACGGTTGGCTCTGTCTATCTCGCAAGGGATATAGACGCGACCATATGTATATATCTTAACTTAAAGCGGAATATTCTGGAAAATGTACGATTTAAATACCTCTTGAACTGGAATCATAACATTCTGGAAAATTTACCATTTTGTGCTAGAATTTTCCAATATCTCGTCTATTATATAGGAGAGGTCTGACCTCCGGCCCTACATAAATTCCTACCTCACCTCAGAGGATTTTACACAGAACATACAGAGATAAAGCTGCATACTTATCTTGAAGGAAGAAAGGTCCCCTTCATCTCATTCCCATAGATCGTTTAAGGCGACTTAGGAGCACCTTCAGTTAGTGCAAGCTTCGATGCTGGTCTTAAAGTGAACGAAAACAAAGTGTTTGCCTATAGCTAAGCAGATGTTAAGTACAATTCAGTCATTTGACGAAATATTCGTATTTAAATCATTAGTTTTACATTATTCATGTTTTTGATGTAGACAATGTACATTCGTCCACGATTAAGATTTAAGAGATCTATATTTGTAAATTGACGTCCGGTGAAAATGCTGCAGTGTAATTTGTTCCGCCGCTTCTTCTACACATGTCCTTTGTAAGCGGTAGTAGTTATAATTCGATTTAAGTGATGTGACATCAATAAGTGATACTTTGTATCCAATTTTGAAAATAAATCTATTCTATTCCATTCTAGAACGAAAAGTTGTGACCTTTTACAAAAAAGTGCCCGTTTTCTTTAAGAGAAACAAATACTTTATTTATAAAACAAATATTGATTTGTGCACGATGTTAATGCCTTTATGAATTGTGTTCTGTGATATTTATGTTTTGCAATCTAGTGGATTTCGACCCTCGCTTTGAAGAGTAATTTCGTAAGCAGACGGTAAGTGCAAATCTACATTCGAGGGGCTAGGGACACAAATCTCATTAAGATATCTGTTTGTCTCTTTGTGACGCTATTTCTCGTATTGTTACAGCCTCCACGGTTCTGGGCTTATTTAATGAACCGTGAGTTGTGATCAACAGTTAAGACAATTTATATAACGATAGAATAAAAGGCCTTTTCATATAAAACTTTACAAAAAAATATGCAAATATTTTCTAGTTATATGGCGTTCTTAATATTATTTTTGTATTTCTAGTATTATGGTGATTTTTTATTGGTGCCGTGTGGTTACTTGTACCAATAAAATTACAAGTTGCTAGTCCATCGCCTAAAAGAAAAACCGTTTCCAACCCTATTCCTTAGTCGCCTTTCACGACATCCATGGAAAAGAGAAGAAGTGGTCCTATTCTTTTTTTTTTAATTGGAGCCGGGAACCACACAGTACGTTGTCTTTATTTAAACGATACGACTTGTCGTATTGTCCATTCTTCGAATTCCAATCACTTGTATAAATCTTACATACATACATATATATGGTCACGTCTTTATCCCTTGCAGGGTAGACTGAGCCAACAGTCTTGAAAAGACTGAATGGCCACGTTCAGCTATTTGGCTTAATGATAGAACTGAGATTCAAATAGTGACAGGTTGCTAGCCCATCGCCTTAAAAATAATCCTAAGGTTGTAAGCCTATCCCTTAGTCGCCTTTTACGACATCCATGGGAAAGAGATGGAGTGGTCCTATTCTTTTTTGTATTGGTGTCGGGAACCACACGGCACTTGTATAAATCTTGTCAAACTTAATACCACTTATTACTACTTTTTTCTAAATATCTAGTTCCTTTATTGTTTGCCGGTCGACTGGAAGAGATCCCTTCATGAGATAAGTCCGCCATTGCAAGTGATTTGTTTCTTTTTGAACTATGTACCATTTTCTTGTTACTGTGTAAATTTCTATGCAATAAAGATATTACAAATTTATTAACGGCCTGTGTGGCTCAGCGGTAGTACGCTTGTTTGTGACACCGGAGGTCCCGGGCTCGAATCCCGGTCAGGGCATGATGAGAAAAGAACTTTTTCTTATTGGCCTGGGTCTTGGATGTTCATCTATATAAGTATTTATTATAAAATATAGTATCGTTGAGTTAGTATCTCATAACACAAGTCTCGAACTTACTTCGAGGCTAACTCAATCAGTGTAATTTGTCCCAAAAAAAAATTTAAACAAACAAACAAACCACTTATTACCAGAAAACGAATGTGTGATCTGACCACGACCCCGCGATTACACATAATAAAATCACACAAAAAGCAGTAATGGCCGCAATACATTATATCCGCACGACTATGATAGATTGAACACTTGTGTATTTATGTGTATGTGTGTGTGTAGACATTAATGCGAGAATGCGAGACTAATGTACGTAGGCACTGGAACGGAAATGATTCGATTAGATTTGGAACTAGAATCGTGCAGAATCGATTGAGAATCGATTGTTATATAGATTAATATTGATATATAGATAAAGTGCCATGTGGTTACCGCCACTAATACAAGAAAGAATAGGACGAATCCATCTCTTTCTCATGGATGTCGTAAAAGGCAACTAAGGGATAGGCTTACAAACTTGGGATTCTTTTTTTAGGCGATGGGCTAGCAACCTGTCACTATTTGAATTAAAATTCAGCTTATACATACAATCATACATATAATCACGTACATTTATCCCATTACGGGGCAGACAGAGCCAGCAGTCTTGAAAAGATGAAAGGTCACATCCAGTTGTATGACTTAGTGACAGGATTGAGATTCACATAGTGACAGGTTGCTAGCCCATCACATACAAAGAAGAATCCTAAGTGTATAAAATTGATCACCCAATAACCTACGAGTGTAAATAAGTAGGTTGTACCTATAAGTTGTAACCTATAAGTGTCATTTGACAAGTAAACAAGTTTAATATGTTCTGCCCACGCCCGCATTTATTACCTACAATGTTTTCACGCTGTCCTGTCGGGCCATAAAAAATACTTTCTCAGATCTGTCATACTTTGACAGCGTCCAATAAATACAGCGCTTGATTAATGGACACATTTGGTAGTAGATTTTAATTATGTGACGTCAACAAGTGATATTTTGTATCCAATTTTGAAAATAAAGCTATTCTATAAATGTTAATTTAACTTAATAGTTATGGTTTATGTTAAATTTTACATAGATTTACGTGTCTCATAAAGCATTAGATTAAAAAATGTAATATTTTTTTATATAATTGTACTACTCAAATGGTATTTTTTATGCTGTAACAGAAATACAATTTTTATTTATAAAATTATTAAATTATAAAGGTGGTTCTATTACTGTATTCTAGTGCCATGTGGTTCCCGGCACCAAACCGGCAAAAAAAGAATAAGTTGGGTTGGTTGGTAACTTATTAACTTGGGATTCTTTTTAGGCGATGGGCTAGCAACCCGTCACTATTTGAATTTATTAAATAATTGAATATTTTAATATTCTATCATGAAACTAAACAGCTAAATGTGGATAATCAGTATTTTCAAAACTGTTGGCTCTGTCTACTTGCAAGGGATATAGACGTGACTATATGTCCTTTATTTCGTGGCCCGACAGATCCGCCTCGGCAAATGGTCGCCACCTGGGACGGCTGTTGCTTCATTTCTCATGAATGAAGCGGTAATATTTTTTATTTTAAACAAACGCCGACATTGAACACTAACTGGTAAAAAGGATTTATTATCGTACTTACATACATACATATAACATGTATCATTAAGTAATTTATTTGACGTCAACCAACGTTGTGAAACCAAAAGATTTGACTATTATTAAGCGATATGAAGTATCCTGTAATAACGAATTTGGATTTAGGATATTAAGCTGATGGTGGCCTTTCAGTCTGCAATACTGTTGGCTTTGCCTACCCCGTAAGGGATATTTTTATTCAAATACTATTTATTCTGATGGAAAGTTTAGACCTAAAGCGGTACACACAGAATATAATATTTACCTAATCTTTTTATATAGATTCAGATTGTATTTACATTGTCAAGTCAAAATCAATAAAAACCTTAAACAAAACATAGATTCATCTATCGTCCCTTACATACACAGAAATACACACACACATACACATACACACACACACACAAAGACACACTAAACGACGCATTCACACATATCTAGTTCATGGGACACGGTCAATACATGTTTTGTAGAACTTTCGTAGCGCGTCTACGAGTGCTACGAAGAATCGTAGAGGGTCGAAGAACCGCTACAAAGTGTATAGCCACTTAAGGCGTAGTTATATCTACCATTTTATTTATATCTTTGCACATTTAATGTATTTTGCTTATTTCAATATGTTATGCTATGTATATAGTAATTTGAAAGTGGTACTGCTGGCCACTAAGAAAAAAAAAGAACAAAAATAGAATATTGAAAATTTTTTTTAAAAAAAGAGATAAGCTCGTATGTTGCAATGTTAAATTAAAATAATTTAGTTCACTTTTTATAATGTTATGGATGAATATCTAATGAATAAACCAAATACTTAAAATATAAATTCAGTGAGTTATTTCAGAAAGTTCAGTTTTAATTTCTATTAAAACAAGTTCCGACAAAGATCATCAAATAGTTCTGTATTAAAAACTATGTAAAACTCCATTTTATTTATATGCAAAGTAAATTGACAAAAAAGAAATCTTAATGACTCTTTATAAAAATATTTTAAATCTTCATGTTTTCATGTGTACTAAAAATTGAAATGAATGTATATAAATTATATTTTCAACTTTTTGGAATAATCAAAGGGTTTACTGCTTTTTTATGACTTTGGATGAAACAAATTTTAACATGCACCGTAAAAATATTTTGGCTTTAGGTATACTCGTATTCACCATTTTATTGACAGTGACTGAGCGAGCGAAGGGAGTGGTGCTCTTATCATTTTGGGGCGAAAATACATTTTTTTTCTTGTGTTTCTGTATGTATGTTTGTAACGCGATAACTTTTGAAGTCCTGGTCTGTAGAATCTAGGTCTATAGAATTATCGTGTTCGTAGGGCAACAAAATCGGTTCATTAATTTATTGAGATATTCACAATTTTGAAAAAAAAAATTTAGCGTTCGGTAGGTCTTAGAGAGCGATAAATGAGTAAATATTTTCAATGGAAGACTGATAATCATGTACCTTGCATGCAGAAAGTAATAAACGTGGTCATAGCGAATGAAGTGTGCAGGAATCATGGAAAGTGGAAAGTTGTAGACTCAGCCTACCCCTCCAAGAATGAGGCGTGACTTGACAGCATATTTTAAATTTATCTCACCGCCATTATCCATACGGGGTAGACAGAGGCGACATGAAAATATCATTGCTTAGAATAATATTACCATGGCCTGATTAATATCAGGCCAATATCTTAAACTAAATATATTTGATTCATACGAAACGAAGTTCCGATAAACAGTTATAAATATACAAAATTAATCTCACTCTTTGTTACCCCGCCCTTGGCCAAGTGAATGGTCAAGCGCGGCCAATAAAAAACAAAATGGCGGCGTATAAATAAAGACGCAAAACAAAATGGTTCCCGATAAAGTCGCCAATGACTAATGGTTGGAAAACAAGAACCCTTTGTTTACACCTCTGGTTACGCAATTATTTAGTACTGTATAAGTGATATAATCATAATTTACACATATGTATGTGGGGAGAGGAAAACAGACGTGTTTATATGTATGTACATATAAACACGTCTGTCTCCCTATACGGTAGGCAGAGACTATGGATTTCCACTTGCTACTATCCTTACAGACCTTGCCCACTTCCTCCTCTCATACATATGATCATGTCTATATCCCTAGCGGGGTAGACAGAACCAGCAGTCCAGAAAGGCTGACATGCCACGTTCAGCTATTCGGCTAAATAATAATTTGAAATGAATTGAGATTCAAATAGTGATTGCTAGCCTTTCGCCTATAAGAAGAATCCCAAGCTTATAAGCTTATCCCTTTTACTCCACACTAATTACTCTTTTCATGCATATTCGACGATTACGGGTACTCCTAATATCTCCCTTTTTAAGTTCGAAATTTGGTCATTCAAAGGTCGGCCCTGTCCCACTTTTACAGTCAGCTCTGCCTTATAATTTCTTTCGCTAGTCTGTCCTGACCCATTCTCTCGACATGTCCAAACGATCACAACATACCCTTTTCAATTTTGGTCACCACATCCTCTTTCACTCCTCGCATTTCTCTTTCATCAATATTTCTAACTAGCTGTGCCCGCGACTTAGTAGCGTAGAATAGTTATTTTGGGCACCATTTTTTTCACATTTTCCATTATTTCTTCGCTCCTAATAGTGGCAGCGTGATGATATACAGCCTAAAGCCTTCCTCGATAAATAGTCTATTCAACGCAGCAAGAAACCAGTAGTTCCTGAGATTAGCGCGTTCAAACAAACAAACTCTTCAGCTTTATAATATTAGTATAGATTCAATCTTATAAACTAACACCACACATTCTTCTCAAAAAACTTAAACTAAAGAGAAATTTAGTACAATGGCACTACTTACTTCTAGAAAAATTTCTTCCAGTAGAAAGATTTTATACAATAATTTTTCAATTAATAAACCCAAATGTTTTTCCTCCACCGTAATAGCATCGATTGCATACAAAAATACGTATGTATGTCTGTATGTGTAACCTACAATTCCCTTTCGTAATCAACCTGTATTCAGATGCAAATGTTGTGATTCCCAGCCCTTTGTGTGACCGCTCTGAAAAGTTAATTGGTATTGACAAGGATTTACGTTTGCGTCCGGACCGCGGTCGGCGGGGTGGACTAGGCTTTGCCAAAATTAACGGCCTTATCGTGGGAATAAAGTTTAATTTACTTTAATTAGTTCAGGTTATAGCAGAGTTTTATGTGTATTTATAACAAACTAGAGGCCGCCCGCGACTTCGTCTGAGTGCAATCAATCCCGCGGGAACTCCGGGATAAAATGATATGGGAATAGTTCTATTCCAAAGTGCCGAAAACAACACGGCTATTACTTTCTTCCTTTTAAAATTTTCTTTTTTTTAATCTAATTAATCGCACTTCAAGTTAACTGCGTGCTTTGAAAACGTTTATTTAGTCTTCATCCCTTAATCCTCATAAAAAAACATAACAATTTCTTTTTATTTCTTCTTCAGATAAGAGAAATTATACACCGGAGGCCTGCAGGCAGCACAGATTCGAATCTTTGTGATATAACCGTATAGATACCAAATCTATTCCACAATCTTCTCGTAAAGTAAAGGACACGCGCCCCGAAAATAAATTTTGAGTCTACCCTTTATCGCCACAATATGTGACTTCAAACCACAAGCCGCGCCGAATTTGGCACGATTACGAACACCGCTCCCAGTCTAATATAAGCCATTTATTACATACACACATATAATCACGCCTATATCCCTTGCGGGGTAGACAGCCAACGGTCTTAAAAGGACTGATAGGCCACGTATAAGTACATAGTATTTATCATTGCATGTGCCGTGTAGTTCCCGGCACTAATACAAAAAGAATAGGGCCACTCCATCTCTTACCCATGGATCTCGTAAAAGGCGACTAAGGCATGGGCTTACAAACTTGAGATTCTTTTTAGGCGATGGGCTAGCAACCTGTCACTATTTGAATCTCAATTCTATCAATAAGCCAAACAGGACAGATTGCTAGCCCATCGCCTAAAAAAAAGGATCGCAATTTTATAAGCCTATCCCTTAGTTGCCTTTTACGTCATCCATGGAAAAGAGATGGAGTGGTCTTATTCTTTTTTGTTTTGTATTTGCGACGGGAACCACACGGCACTTAGTTACATAGTGTTCCCTAAAATAGTTGCCAAGCAAACGTTTTGGCAAATTCCGTTCACAGATTCACTTTCCACGGAAATCCGAGCCAAAACCACTGGAACTAATATTGTTTCACTCGGCCATTTTGTACGGCGATATTGCCAGCTGTTTATTTAATTATTCACTTAATTGCGCACGAGCGGTGTGATTAAAGAAATAAATAATAATAAATGAATAAATATATACGGGAACTCAACGATACTATATTTTTATAATAAATACTTAAATACTTATAGTATAGATAAACATCCAAAACCCAGACCAATCAGAAAAAGTTCTTTCCCCATCATGCCCTGGCCGGGATTCGAACCCGGGACCTCCGGAGTCACAGACAAGCGTACTACCGCTGCGCCACACAGGCCGACAAAGAAATTCTGAATTGTTGATATATTATGACTGACTTTTACTAAGGCCTTCACTCTCATTAAAATATGAGTATTTTCCTTTGAAATATACAGATTATGTATACGCACATTTCGAGTTAACCGACCTGCGCTTGTGTGAGGCCACCTGCATAATTGGTTGGTGACCTAATTAAGATATTTAATGGAAAAAATATAACACGACACAAACCAGCGGTCTGCGCTATAACGAGTGCGGTTTTGATGCAACTGTTCTGCAAGGTTATGGCATTAATTATGATAATATTTTTCTGTTTTTATCAATTACTTTTTAAATAATTTGAAGGTATAGTTAGTTACGTGAAATTATTTTATACCTACCTGGTTTTTTCCTATTTTGTAAATTGTATTCAATACTAGCTGTGCCTGCGACTTCGTCCGCGTGGAATAGTTATTTTGGGCATCATTGAAGCCCTCAAGGATGCTCCTTCCCCGATTTTTTTCACATTTTCCATTATTTCTTCGCTCCTAATAGTTGTAGCTAGACGATATCCAATCCAAACATATAATAAAACTGTAACTGAACTTTGTCTGTACATTGAAGATATTTAAGAAAAAAAAATATAAGGGGTCTTTTTAGGGTCAATAGAAGCCAAAACAATTTTTTTTGAATTTTTGTCTGTCTGTCTGTCAGTCCGTCTGTCTGTCTGTATGTTTGTACGCGCATCACGCAAAATCTACCGAACGGATCTGAACGAAATTCGGCACAGATATAGTTAGTAACCTGGATTAGAATATAGGCTACTTTTTATCCTGAAATTCTATCCCAAGGGGAAGAAATAGGGGGTGCAAGTTTGTATGGAACTTCGTCATTTTTAAATCGATATAAAAAGCTATTAATAATTATAATACATAGACTGATAGACAAAACTGTAGTCAAAATCTATACTAATATTATAAAGCTGAAGAGTTTGTTTGTTTGAACGCGCTAATCTCAGGAAGTGCTGGTTCGAATTGAAATAATCTTTTTGTGTTGAATAGACCAATTATCGAGGAAGGCTTTAGGCTATATAACGTATCACGCTGCAACTGTAAGGAGCGAAGAAATAATGGAAAATATGAAAAAAACACGGCAAAAATTATTCACCCTTGAGGGCTGCAATGATGCCCAAAATAACTATTCCACGCGGACGGAGTCGCGGGCACAGTTAGTATAAAATATACATAAGTATAATGAAACCCAGTCCCTTCATTTATACTGTAGTGAAACCTTGAGACAACATCTGTCTCTCTGTTTAATTGTGTACTTGGCTAGGGTCGTATAGCTGCTTTTTCTCAGAATGCTCAACACATGAAATACCGTTAGTCTTTAATAATAGTTGTCCTTGCGGGGATACCGTTGTCGGCTATGGACACCACGGCCTCTCATGCCCAAGGAGTGCCGGCCGTTTAGGGCGCCATGCCGCCCTAAATGATATAATCCTCCGTGCTCTTGCCACCATCCATGTTTCAGCCGTTCTAGAACCAAACGGTCTGGCTCGGGATGATGCCAAGAGACCGGATGGTATTGGTACCCTGGAGATTGGGGCGGCCTTTGGTGTGGGATGCTACTTGTGTCGACACACTTGCGCCGTCTCATCTTCAGGTTACTAAATCTAAGGCCGTTTTGCTTCAAATGAGGCAAAAAACCTCAAAAGGCGCAAATATGTAGTTATCGGGATCAAAGTTTACATCAGATGGCAAGTGTGATAGTGATATTGAAAGGAGAGTGAACGCGGGGAACATGGTGAATGGAGCTTTGCATGCCTTTATGAACAGTCAGAAACTATCCAAAAAGGCTCGACTGGCTGTGCACAGGGGCGTGTTGGTCCCGACATTAATGTATGGGAGTGAAAGTTGGGTATGGCAAAAGAAGCACGAAAGCAGAATAAATGCAGTGGAAATGAGAGCGTTAAGGAGTATGTTGGGTGTGAAATTGAGTGACCGGATAAGGAACAGTGTGATAAGGGAATGTTGTGATGTGAAAGATGTAGTTACAGGAATAGAAAAGGGTATGTTGAGATGGTTCGGTCATGTGGAGAGGATGAATGAAAACAGGTTGACTAAGCAGATATACATGGAGAGTGTGGAGGGAAAGGTCGGGGTGGGAAGACCTAGACGAACATATCTTGATCAAATTAAGGACGTCCTGGTAAAGGGTCAGGTCAAAAGTACCTGAAACCGCCGAGCTTGCATGAAGAGAGTTATGAATGTAGATGAAGCAAAGGAAGTATGCAGGGATCGTGGCAAGTGGAAAGAGGTAGTCTCTGCCTACCCCTCCGGGAAAGAGGCGTGATTTTATGTATGTATGTATGTAGTTATCGGTAATATCTATACTTTTGAACCTTTTGGGGTAGAAACTCTGGGACCGGGGGGCCTATCTGCCCATCAGCTTTTCCGACAATTGTCGAAAAAGCTAATTGAGGTATATCTTGACCGGAGGGCTGGAAATTATCTGGCTCAGAGAATCAGCATTGCCATTCGAATTGGCAATGCTGCCAGTCTTCTGGGCACATTCCCGCATGTTGATGCTATGCAAGGACTGTACAATTTATAAATTAAATTTTAGTTTGTAGTCATCTTTTTTCTTTCTTTTTATAAGTAGCTTTAGTTTTAATTTGATTATTGCATTGAATTTGATAATTGTAACCTCTATTATTGTCCTAAGATGATTTTCTTCACTTAGGGTTATTCTATTTTTTTTTTTTTTAATAATAAATACGAAAGTTAGTCTTGAGTGCCACTGCGTAGTGAAAACACGTGTTTATTCTAACCTATTTCAGACTTTTTCAAGTTTAATAATAAAAATGTAAAAAATAAAACGCGCTAATAGTACACTACCTCAGAGGTGGCAAGGAAACGGATGCATATTATGACGCTTGCAACTTTTTGCATCGTTATATCACAGAAACGGTAGCTTTGTTAAAAAAAAATTATTGATACCTTTTTTATAGATAACTTTATGATCTACAATTTATGTCTGAGGTAATTTTCCGATTTGAAAAACTTACCGTTTTAAAGAAAATTGCGATACACCCATTTTTTACCTTTGACCGTGAGTAAATTTTTTTCCTTAAACCGGAATCATGGGGAATTTTGAAATAATGCTTTTGATTGTGTTTTAAATAATTATACTCATTTTCAGCTTGATGGGAATTAATGTAGCTATGTAGTATTTTTTTCATAGTAATTAGTAGCGGCCCGCTTGTGCAGCAAACGGTTTAAGCCAAAGCCGACTTTAGGCGCTACAGGTTACGGCGCTAAATCCACTGCGGGCAACGCAACGTGTGTTCGCGGTTCTACAGAACAACGTCTATGGATAAACTGAAAAATTAAGATTTTTTTTTCTTCGTATTTTTTCGGGATAAAAAGAATCCTATTTTACGCCCAGGATAATAAGGTATAATTATACCAAGTTTCATCAAAATCGAACCGTTAGTTTTCACGTGATGCCTGAACATACAGACAGACAGACAAAAATTTTTTTAATCACATTTTTGTGTTTGGTATCGATCCAGTAACACCCCCTGCTATTTATTTTTTCAATATTTTCAATGTACAGAATTGACCTTTCTACAGATTTATTATATGTATAGATAATTAATTTACTTGTCACTAATGTTAAGCGCGCTGTGCGCACTAATTTGTTGGTGTTCATCCAGTCATATACATTTGCTATATGTATTAAGACACTTCATGTTGTAAAACTGTAATGTGCGAAAAAAATTTAAAAAAAAATTAAAGTTAAAGTTAAATTAAGAATATTTTAATTCTCACAGTAATTTTATTGAAACATGCGGAAAATCTTACATTACATAGGTACTTTTTTACTTTACCAAAACCCAAGCAATTTCAAGAATATATCTTGATCAGATTGATGGCGTTCTGCTGAAAGGTCAAACCTTCCGGCGAGCTTTTATGAAACTATGAAGTAAGAGTGTGCAGGGATCGGTGCCAGTGGATAAACGCAATCTCTGCCTACCCCTTCGGGGACACTGATGATTTTTGTCATGCAGCCTGACATTCGACCATTTTTTTGATACATTCCTTTCTAAAAGTTAATTTATTATTAATTTTTGTACACGGAAAACATCGATACTGATAATCACGAGAAACAAAATTACTTAGGTTCTGCTTATTTCAAAAGAAATCTCTTCCAGCAGACCCGAGATAGGAGATATGACGGAAAGGATGACAGGCGAGTACTCCACTATACCAACATATATCTATAAAATAAATGAGCCGTGTGGTTCCCGGCACCAATACACAAAAGATAGGACTACTCCGTCACTTTCCCATGGATATCGTAAAAGGCGACTAAGGGATAGGCTTACAAACTTGGGATTCTTTTCTAGGCGATGGGCTAGCAACCTATTACTATTTGAATCTCAATTCTATCATAAAGCCAAATAGCTGAACGTGGCGCAAGGGATATAGACATGACCATAGGTAAGTATGTATGTAAAATAAATTTCTCCCACCTAAAATTACGTTCTCATTATCAACTTCTAATTTAGATGCCGTGCAACTTTCCTCCACTAATTTATTTGCAAAAAGACGTCATGAAAGCGAGTCCCAGTTTGGCTAACAAGCCGGCTGCTTTAAATGTTTGTCTAATGAAATGCTCGTTATGTCTACGTAGGGTACTGGAGTCAAGAAACACAGACGAAGTTTTCTACATTTTGGATTTAGCTTGGCTTTATTAATTTCTACATACATACATATATACACGTCACGTCCTTAAAATAAACATGCGGGATGCAAAGATTGCAAGATCTTACTGGAGTCGCTTCGTGTAAAAACCTGACTCACCTAATCCAGGATCCATGGTCAAGATCTTACGCTGGGCTCCGCTCCAGAGTAGTGAGGATGCAACCGGGATTGTAGCCACGAAGAGGACATATAATCACGTCTTTATCCCTTACGAGGTAGACAGAGCTAATAGTCTGAAAAAGACTGAAAGATAACATTCAACTGTTACGGTAGTAATTAAATTGATAAAAGCATTAGGTTGACAAGCCTTGCCATCTAGTATTATATCCGAGAAGAAGACATACAGTCACGTCTTTATCCCTTACGGGGTAGACAGAGCTAAAAGTCTGAAAAAGACTGAAAGATAACCTTAAACTTTTACGGTAGTAATTAAATTGATAAAAGCATTAAGTTGACAAGCCTTGCCATCTAGTATTATATCCGAGAAGAAGACATACAGTCACGTCTTTATCCCTTACGGGATAGACAGAGCTAAAAGTCTGAAAAAGACTGAAAGATAACGTTAAACTTTTACGGTAGTAATTAAATTGATAAAAGCATTATGTCGACAAGTCTGACCATCTAGTTTTATGTCCGAGACATAACATCGATTAAGCAAATCTGCGTCATTATACTAACTTTGGTCCGCTGCCAACACATATTTGTTTAACGTGTTGCATTCGAAAATTGTTTCTGTAATAGTGTTGGTTATTTTGTCAATACTTCTATGCTAAAAGTAAACAGACAAACATATAGTCACGTCTATATCCCTTGCGGGGTAGACAGGGCCAACAGTTTTTAAAAGATTGAAAATCTTGTTATCTTTTCTTCTTTCTTACTTTCTCCCATCACTGCTGAACGTACTCATTGCCTTTTCAGAAAACTGTTAGCTCTGTCTACCCGTTACTAATGGGCATATATGTATGTGTATCCAACATACATACCGAATACAAGTATTACCTTAGCAAAGTAATATCGTTCTCATATTTCAGAATATGTTTTTTCACGTCGGCCGGGACTAACCGAATCGCATCAATCGTGTTCCACGTGAATCGCGTGACTAATGTACGGAGTTTCACAGGGAAAATGTACACAGATACAAGCTGGCCTTGTAAAAGGATTTTTGATGAAACTTAGCTGTAGTTCCCATGAAAATCTCAACATATATACATACGTATAGTCACGTCTATATCCCTTGCGGGGTAGACAGAGCCAAGTCTTAAAAATAATGAACATACATACATACATATTTTGCAACTTTTTGCATCGTTATATCACAGAAACGGTAGCTTTGTTAAAAAAAAATTATTGATACCTTTTTTATAGATAACTTTATGATCTACAATTTATGTCTGAGGTAATTTTCCGATTTGAAAAACTTACCGTTTTAAAGAAAATTGCGATACACCCATTTTTTACCTTTGACCGTGAGTAAATTTTTTTCCTTAAACCGGAATCATGGGGAATTTTGAAATAATGCTTTTGATTGTGTTTTAAATAATTATACTCATTTTCAGCTTGATGGGAATTAATGTAGCTATGTAGTATTTTTTTCATAGTAATTAGTAGCGGCCCGCTTGTGCAGCAAACGGTTTAAGCCAAAGCCGACTTTAGGCGCTACAGGTTACGGCGCTAAATCCACTGCGGGCAACGCAACGTGTGTTCGCGGTTCTACAGAACAACGTCTATGGATAAACTGAAAAATTAAGATTTTTTTTTCTTCGTATTTTTTCGGGATAAAAAGAATCCTATTTTACGCCCAGGATAATAAGGTATAATTATACCAAGTTTCATCAAAATCGAACCGTTAGTTTTCACGTGATGCCTGAACATACAGACAGACAGACAAAAATTTTTTTAATCACATTTTTGTGTTTGGTATCGATCCAGTAACACCCCCTGCTATTTATTTTTTCAATATTTTCAATGTACAGAATTGACCTTTCTACAGATTTATTATATGTATAGATAATTAATTTACTTGTCACTAATGTTAAGCGCGCTGTGCGCACTAATTTGTTGGTGTTCATCCAGTCATATACATTTGCTATATGTATTAAGACACTTCATGTTGTAAAACTGTAATGTGCGAAAAAAATTTAAAAAAAAATTAATGTTAAAGTTAAATTAAGAATATTTTAATTCTCACAGTAATTTTATTGAAACATGCGGAAAATCTTACATTACATAGGTACTTTTTTACTTTACCAAAACCCAAGCAATTTCAAGAATATATCTTGATCAGATTGATGGCGTTCTGCTGAAAGGTCAAACCTTCCGGCGAGCTTTTATGAAACTATGAAGTAAGAGTGTGCAGGGATCGGTGCCAGTGGATAAACGCAATCTCTGCCTACCCCTTCGGGGACACTGATGATTTTTGTCATGCAGCCTGACATTCGACCATTTTTTTGATACATTCCTTTCTAAAAGTTAATTTATTATTAATTTTTGTACACGGAAAACATCGATACTGATAATCACGAGAAACAAAATTACTTAGGTTCTGCTTATTTCAAAAGAAATCTCTTCCAGCAGACCCGAGATAGGAGATATGACGGAAAGGATGACAGGCGAGTACTCCACTATACCAACATATATCTATAAAATAAATGAGCCGTGTGGTTCCCGGCACCAATACACAAAAGATAGGACTACTCCGTCACTTTCCCATGGATATCGTAAAAGGCGACTAAGGGATAGGCTTACAAACTTGGGATTCTTTTCTAGGCGATGGGCTAGCAACCTATTACTATTTGAATCTCAATTCTATCATAAAGCCAAATAGCTGAACGTGGCGCAAGGGATATAGACATGACCATAGGTAAGTATGTATGTAAAATAAATTTCTCCCACCTAAAATTACGTTCTCATTATCAACTTCTAATTTAGATGCCGTGCAACTTTCCTCCACTAATTTATTTGCAAAAAGACGTCATGAAAGCGAGTCCCAGTTTGGCTAACAAGCCGGCTGCTTTAAATGTTTGTCTAATGAAATGCTCGTTATGTCTACGTAGGGTACTGGAGTCAAGAAACACAGACGAAGTTTTCTACATTTTGGATTTAGCTTGGCTTTATTAATTTCTACATACATACATATATACACGTCACGTCCTTAAAATAAACATGCGGGATGCAAAGATTGCAAGATCTTACTGGAGTCGCTTCGTGTAAAAACCTGACTCACCTAATCCAGGATCCATGGTCAAGATCTTACGCTGGGCTCCGCTCCAGAGTAGTGAGGATGCAACCGGGATTGTAGCCACGAAGAGGACATATAATCACGTCTTTATCCCTTACGAGGTAGACAGAGCTAATAGTCTGAAAAAGACTGAAAGATAACATTCAACTGTTACGGTAGTAATTAAATTGATAAAAGCATTAGGTTGACAAGCCTTGCCATCTAGTATTATATCCGAGAAGAAGACATACAGTCACGTCTTTATCCCTTACGGGGTAGACAGAGCTAAAAGTCTGAAAAAGACTGAAAGATAACCTTAAACTTTTACGGTAGTAATTAAATTGATAAAAGCATTAAGTTGACAAGCCTTGCCATCTAGTATTATATCCGAGAAGAAGACATACAGTCACGTCTTTATCCCTTACGGGATAGACAGAGCTAAAAGTCTGAAAAAGACTGAAAGATAACGTTAAACTTTTACGGTAGTAATTAAATTGATAAAAGCATTATGTCGACAAGTCTGACCATCTAGTTTTATGTCCGAGACATAACATCGATTAAGCAAATCTGCGTCATTATACTAACTTTGGTCCGCTGCCAACACATATTTGTTTAACGTGTTGCATTCGAAAATTGTTTCTGTAATAGTGTTGGTTATTTTGTCAATACTTCTATGCTAAAAGTAAACAGACAAACATATAGTCACGTCTATATCCCTTGCGGGGTAGACAGGGCCAACAGTTTTTAAAAGATTGAAAATCTTGTTATCTTTTCTTCTTTCTTACTTTCTCCCATCACTGCTGAACGTACTCATTGCCTTTTCAGAAAACTGTTAGCTCTGTCTACCCGTTACTAATGGGCATATATGTATGTGTATCCAACATACATACCGAATACAAGTATTACCTTAGCAAAGTAATATCGTTCTCATATTTCAGAATATGTTTTTTCACGTCGGCCGGGACTAACCGAATCGCATCAATCGTGTTCCACGTGAATCGCGTGACTAATGTACGGAGTTTCACAGGGAAAATGTACACAGATACAAGCTGGCCTTGTAAAAGGATTTTTGATGAAACTTAGCTGTAGTTCCCATGAAAATCTCAACATATATACATACGTATAGTCACGTCTATATCCCTTGCGGGGTAGACAGAGCCAAGTCTTAAAAATAATGAACATACATACATACATATGGTCACGTCTATATCCCTTGCGGGGGAGACAGAGCCAATAGTCTTGAAAAGACTGAATGGCCACGTTCAGCTATTTGGCTTAATGATAGAATTGAGATTAAAATAGTGACAGGTTGCTAGCCCATCGCCTAACTAAGAATCCCAAGTTTGTAAGCCTATCCCTTAGGAAATAATGAAAATCCTCAAATTTCTCAGACCTACTCAATATGCTCACAAAATTTCATGAGAATCGGTCAAGCCGTTTCGAAGGAGTACGGGAACGAACATTGTGACACGAGAATTTTATATGTGTGCATATGACGTCGTTCAGTATTGTTCCGATGACGATTTAAACTCGAGTAAGTTTTATTAGTTTCGTAAAAAGAATCGTGTCGTCGGCGGTCTTGTGCGTCGTTCATTATGTACGACAAAGTACTGCCGATCCCTTGAGGGGCTATAATTTTCTACTGCAGCACTTTCACGATAAAATTAATGTCCAAACTTCGCCAGTGTAATTTAAACAATTTAAAACACTTTTTTTTATTTTAACACTTTCACTTCGCTCACATTTTTTTTCGGCTTCATTTTTAAACGTCCGCGCTTCATCGTATCTTTTTCGAATTCAGTGGTTTGCTGTTTTGTAGTAGAATAAATAATGAGAGTCCACTTGACTATCAAATCACTTTTATTTTAATATCCGTTACTTCAAGCTATAGTTTAATGAAATATATAAAACACTTTTTCCACGCTTCTGGTTTAAAAAGGTTCCTTTTGCACAACCAAATATTAAGTTACAAAGGTGTATACTGAAATCAAATAGGATCTTTTGTCACTAAGAACTTGGTTATTTCATAGTCAGTCCGAGTGTAATGTGGTGTATAAATTAGCAACATAAAAATGAGAATTTGTAATAGACTGCTTTTAAATAAGAGAAAATGAGGAGACAGTTTATGGATGAAATGATAAAGGAGTACTCGTACCTATCGACCTTTCTCAAGAACAAAAATAATAAGTCCCCCCTTTTTGCAGAAATATTATTTATAATTTATTTCTGTTTTTGTAAAATAAATATGACATAATAAGGATGAGTGAAATTAGATAGCAGAAGAAGAAAATCAAAAAGATCGCGTTAGCGTAAAGGAGTAGTCTCTATATACATTTTACTCTGTGATTCGCGCTCGATTCGATCTAATGACACGAAAATGATAGACGACCAGTGTACGGCGGTATGTACCAAGAACGGGTATAAACAGTATAAATCTCGCGAAATTATTTCAGCATAAATATACGTGTGACATTGGTATTCTTGAATATAATATGTTTTTTAATACTATGACAGATGTCAATTTGTAATGAGATAGGAATTCTAAGAGTATTGACTTAATTTTAAAATTACGTCAATATGGGACATTACTAAAAGTAATAATAAACAATTTCATTTGTTTAACTATTTCAATAGACTCAATTGTTATCCTGATAATTGTAATTTATATTCTTCCTGTGTGAGGAAACTAGGTCCTGGAATCGACTTCCAACTGACCTTCGTCTTCTTCCTTCTAGCTTTAGTGCTGGTTACATACTCACCACTCTGGAGAGGAGCCCGGAGTATGCTTTTGACCATGGACCCTGGGTGAGTCAGGTTTTAACACAAAGCTACTCCCATTTGAACCTTTGCAGGAGAACCTAACCCGTATTGGAACGATCATGGTTACATATCCAGTTGCCTGAATGTACAGCTCACCGTAAAAGAATCGATTGACCTTCATAACCCTATCAAAAAGGGAACCTTACCCAGCTTAAATCACGAACTAGATGGAGATGCTTATTGTTTCAGTCGCCTGGTCCTAGTGAAAATGGATAAAGTTGATCTTATATCAATGTGCCGTGTTATTGATACACGACATATTTAACCCAACTGGTTGTCTGTAAATCGTTAAAAGGGATAGAACCATTGTCTCTTTCTAGTATTGGTTTTTACGGCGATTATCAGTTAATTCACCACTTTCTATACATTATGAGGATGCGTAATAAAAATCTTTTACAATATAAGTGGGACTTGCAGGACACGATAATGATGTGTTAAGTCTGATGGGTGCAAAGTCGGGCTTCATATGAACAAATCTTTACTTTGGAATACTTGAACCCTCGAGCATATGGGAAGAAAAAACATCGTAAGCAAACCTGCACATTCTGGCAACTAGATGTTCCATCTTCATTCTTGATTCAGGTAAGGTTCCCTTGCAATGACACACACAGGGGTCCTTTCCAAATAGGTAAGGATGTAACAAAGACTTACGACAGAGGGAATAAGACTTGAGCCCAGATCAATTCTGAATAATTGATTATTCCTATTACATGGAATTCTATTGTTTGGAGACTACTGCAGCACCATGTTGGCCAGGTAACTGAATGTGAAACCACTTAAAGCTGGATTAGGTTCGCTCCGTCTGACATCATTAATGTCAGATGGAGTCTTGGCAAGCAAACCCGAAGGTTTCTTAGTTGCATCCATCCTGTGGAAGAGCCTACTTTCCCAGGAAAGACGCAACTGAGAAACAGACGCAAGGATTCCTCTAAAGATGATGAAAAAAATCTGATGACCCAATTAAAGCAGAGTCAAATAGATCATTAGTTTCAGCTAAACCGCTTTTTTTTATTTCGCCTCATCGTAACCTAAGAATCCGAAGAATAAATAAGTAACAAGTTTTAAAATTCCTACGAAATAAAAGCTCTTGCCATATTTCTTGACAAATTGATATAAAGTAATACGAACATTACCATTTATTGGAAAAGGATTGATATTCCCAAACCGTCTTAAATCTTGCAAGGTGTCGAGATGTCAAGCCGAACGCATAAAAAGTGGCGCTAACAACCTGCTGAGGACGTAAATCATTGGGATTTTAGGCGTGAAGGCCTTAACCTGAAGATACGTACAGATTCACTCGTAAAACGTGAGTTTTTCCTCGTTTATTGCGTCGTATACGTGAAGACTTGGGAATGGAGGCTGGCACGAACCACGTGACGCTCCGAAACGTTATCTGTACATAAACTGAAACTACCCGTTAATCCTACAGTAGGTACATCATTTTATTTAGAGTTAGTTTCTCAGACATTAATACCTTATTTTATTGTATGTTTACCTTTACCGCCCGTTCACACGCGGTCCAATTATTCCTCATTTCGTCCCATTCACCTGACCGTTTTAAACGAATTTTCCGCCTGAACGAATAGTCCTTCATACGTGTTACCTCGACTCCTTTGTCAGCTCACCGAAGCATCCAGATACCTAGCCATCTGACCATCACACACAACACCTCAGCTCTCACCACCAATCGATTCTGTATCGGGGGTAAACAATCGCGGACGCCTGTTGCGTTGGGGACACGAGGACTTCGACACTCACCGGGCAGCAAGGCCAGCAGCGCCAGGGCCAACACAGAGGCCATGGCTGCGACGCGCGGGCATACCACACCCGCGCACGCGACGCTAGCACGTCGGCGCGCTCATGCGACCAGCTGACGTTCGTGCGGCCGGCCCGAGCGGCACCCGCCACGGGACTGGGCGCGCCCGCCCCCGTCCCCCGCCGAGCTCACCCTACCCCCCCACTCCCCCCACCCCGCTGCGCAGTTTCCAGGTGCGCGCCGCCCGACCTGAGCCCTGCCCCTCGAAAAGCCCGTAAAATCTCCTTATATTTCAAAGATTTATTCATCGCCTTCACCCATTCCACCTGTAATTAATCAATGAGTTTCGTCGTTGAAGTGATAATAAAAGATTATTGTGAGCGCTCCACGGGGGCCGGGATAAGTAGGGCAGCGGGCTCAAGGTCGGTGCAGCCCTCGGCCGGGGTGCGATGTCGCTCGCCGACTTGTAATCTTTATGCGCCCTTGACGGCCCTTCGCAAAAGTTGCGCCGATCCTCTCTTGAATATTAAAGCGGCCCTCGCATGCACATCATAGAACATTCATTAACAATACTAACTCTATCAAACTTTAATGTGTGCTAGGATACCGTTTACCCAAGGGTTTTTAATAATTACCCGAGTTTCGCCGCTCTGCCTATTACGTCCCAGGTTTATGGAGGTGTTTTACTGCCTGAATTGCTGTTCTAATTGAAAGCAAACAAATTCGTCCAAAATTGATCGAATTAATACAAGGATAGAATAAGGTTATCTATTATTTATTCTTCCGTTCAGGCCAGGAGGTCAATGGGATATGTCTGTCACCATCCGTATCCCAATTCAATCATTTAGCTGTATAATGCCTTTTAGTTTTTACGAGACTGTTGGCTCTGCCTACTTCGTGAGGGATGGACTTGATAAATGTATTTAAGTAAAACAATTGTGGCACCATGTTGGGCGCCAAAGTTTCGTCATTATTTTTACCGACCACATGTTGTTTATTACAAGTTACTATAATATTTTTCACAATAATTCAAAAGTTATCCGTTGAGATTATATAAAAGTAGGCATATGCTGTAACTTTGCTAATCAATTAAAATTATGACTAACTTTAAACTAAGAATGCTTCCAAGAAAACAATGAGATAAAGAGAGGGATGTGTGAATTTCGGATAATCCGTTCTTAGCGGACGGTGACGTCATAATGGATGTGTGTAAGCCACATTTCATCCGGATCCGTCTGGACGGGTCGGAGTGAATGGATGAGCGGATAAACCACTGGTGGTTTATCAATGAGGTACTTGCGTTATCTTGGGTCGCTCACATTAAAATGGATGTGTAATAAATGAAATGATGTAAAATATTTGTGGTAGTTCAATCATTATGCCATACTACACCTGACAAATACTCTGTTTAGCCCGTAAGGGATGAAGAGATAATGTTGAATGTTTATGTCTATGTTTGTTTTACCTATTTGTAAATTAGGCATCAAGTTGGGCGCCAAAACATTTTCATGAAATTTTACCAACTTTTGGTTTCGTTTCTTTTTTTCAATATATTTTTTCCAATTCCAGGTCTAGAACTTATTTACTATTTATAAATTGAATTAACAGTCTGGGCCTTAGAGAAATAATTTTAGCATCATGTTGACCTCCAATATTTATAACTATTTTATGCCAATTATTTTTTTATAAAAAAACCATTACCTTAATTATTAAGATACTTTAAGATTGTGTTCTTTTCTTTTTTATAGCTACAAATGAAATTTAAAGATAGCACCACGTTGGGCGCCAATATTTATCACTCAATTATGCCGACACTAAATTTCATACAAATCTTAATTAACCATTAGAAATTTGAATTGTTAATTATAATTGTTAATTACCTGCGTTCTTTTTGATTATATATTTTTTATTCAATTACCGGTTTTTAAAAATCGTTAATAAGCCTTGAAGAAATATATATTTAAATCAAAGAAATACTAATATCTGACTGTTCAGATAACCTGAAGAGATTTAACCAAATGAAATTGAGAAATTTATTTCAGATCAAAGCCTCAGAAGAAAATATCCTAATTACACTTTAACAAGACCACAAATAAAAATATCAGTTCAAGATAACCTAAGCTTGGCCACTCTAAGACCTACTGAGACAAATCCCTATGGCAATTCATTTACAACTACGCCGTGCTATAGTGTTGCTTAACTGTCGGCACTTTGTTGTCGATACTAGGGTAGTTGAGGAAGTGATTCTGAGAAAGAGGAATTGTCGATTGCGGTATCGACTGGATACCATTTACTCTAAACATTATAATTATAATTATAAGGACAGTAGCTAAAGTTAAGTTATTCGTGTATTGATGTCTTTTTAATTAAGTAAGTTACTCACTTTTATAGGAAACTTAAGTTTAGGAACTATAATTTTGTTAACATTTTAATCTTGTTTCATTTGTTATATTTCCTTCTCGCGCGCATGGCATATTACGAGTATATTAGCTACGACATTCTACGAAGTGTTACGACAAGCGCTACGAAGTGCTACGCCAAGCTACGATATAAGTATGAGTCACACTCCCTAGACATATTTATATTAATGAAGTCTTAAAATGAAGGTTACTCTTGTTTTTATACATTTATTGAATAAATGAAATAAAACTTACCGCAACTAATACTTAAACATAGTAACGCAATAAAAAAAATCTACATTATATTCAATTGTAAAACTATATAGCTGTATAGCTCTCGTAAAACGTTTCCCCGCAATTTGCCCAGCAAGGTGCTAGCATTGCCATGGAGGCCAGTCTTTATCCTTTTACCCTGAAAGTTTTCAGACCACTCCCCATCACGCCTGTCTCCCATTGGGTTAGGCAGAGGCTATGTATTTCCACTTGTTACGATCCTTACAGACTTCTCCCGCTTCCTCTACACTCATTACTCTTTTCATACATATTCGAAGGTTACGGGTACTCCTAACGTCTCCCTTTTTTAAAACATTCGAAATTTTAACCTTGAAAGTTCGACGAGGCTGGCCATATCCCACTTAAGGTTCCTTATTTAAGGTTCCTTCAAAAAACTAAAAACGATTACTTCGATAAAATGTTTAAAGCAAACTATCGATAATACATCACTACAGCGCAGCGCAATTTATTGTGTACCTCTAAGTTCTAAGTGACGCTTGTTCCTTCTAGTTCGTAATCCTTTAACAGTTCTATTGTTGTTCTTCCATTATTTGCTCACGTAATTGAAAAAATAAGCCTTTTTGATTCAATATTCTCTTGTCTTATATTCAAAATACTCTGAAATGGATAGTTGTGAAATTTAATAGACCCGCATGGATATTATTAGTTCTTATCAAAAAAACATGTAACTAATAAATCGTATGTATTAATAATATATCGAAATATAATCCCAACAAATATTAAAGATTTCGAGAGTAAGATTATTTGTTTGTTGTCTATTCACGCGCTATGTACTGAACTACTTTTTTCCCCGTTAAAAACTATAGTTGTATTTTTTTGGTTAAATTCGTAAAGTAGGTGGCGTTAAATTCGCACGGGCGAAGATGCGTATAAAAGCTGGATTCACATAAAATGCAATTACTCTCAATTTAGACAATGTGCTACGATTTTTTACTAATCGCTACGCCATGCGCTTCGAAGTGCTAGAAATGTGCTACGATTACGACGCACTACGAAACGTGCTACAAGTATTGAATTCAAACGATGAACGTATTCTTGGCGTGAGTGTAAGAGGTGAACGGAGACGAAGTCGCGGGCAGGTCGCCCGGTAGTTACTTATAATTTTTTCTTATACTACATAATGTCTAGGTTCTACATACCTAATACACAACATGACACATAACTTGATCCCTCGTAATTGCTATCAAGTTGGTAACTAACTAGTTAAGCAGACTAGCTTAACTACGCACATGAATAGCTCTAACAGTCTCAACTGCAAGCAATCGGACTGTAATTACTTAATCGAACACCGCAATACTACTGCATTGAGAATTGAAACTAAATATTCTTCTCGCATACATACATATAATCACGTTTATACTCCTTGCGAGGTAGACAGAGCCAACAGTCTCGAAAAGACTTCAAGGACCAACTGTATGACTTTATGATGGAATTTAGATTCAAATACAACCTGTTCCAGGTTCTTAAGCCACAACAAGAATACAAGAAGAATCCCTAGTTTATAAGCCATTGCCTTAGTCGCCTCTTTTTACTCATCCATGAGAAAAATGTGAAATGGCCTTAAGTCCTATTCTAAGGTGCCAGAAACCACATTCTGTTTTAATTAAGTTTATTTACAACTAAAAAAATATTAGGTTAATCTGCCTCTTTATACTGTACCTGCATTATCTAATTTTATAATGCTGTGAATCTGTCTAACCGGTAGAGAAAGAAGAAGTGACAATATGTATGCAAAATCGCCAAAGTAATCAAAACAAAAAGTCGTTTGAAGACCAACTTGCTTATTTGCTTCAGTTGCAAACTGTCGTACATTCATTTACATAAAGGCTATTTTCACATTTGCATAAAGTTCTAGCGAAGTTCTTGCGTAGATGCGTAAAAGGTAAACACTTAATTTTCAATGTCTACCGCAGTCATATGTCAATCACTCTTACCACATGTTTAAGTATCTGATCCAATGTGGTGTCATTTAGTGTGAATACCCCTGCATACGAGATACGGAAAGAAAACGACCTTCCGTTATTTTGATTTTTTTATTACTCGTTCTCTTAAATTAATCGGTTTAGTACATACATACATAGTTTTGGAGTATCTATTCTCTCCTCGAGATACATACATAGTTTTTGAGTAAAATAGGTACCCTATTTAATTTTTGAAGAAACATCGGCTACCGCAGTCATATTACTTATGTCTTAAATAACGTGGCCTCAGAACAAACATAGGTCAGAAAAAAGAACTATTTGACATTGACATTGGCAATGACAAAACTGCCTGCGCTGAACTGAACTGACTGCGTTAATCTGTGGCGCTCATTTTGTTGTGATTGTGTTGTCCGTGCTTATGGTCTTCGAATTGAACTCTGAAGTAATATGAACAATAACTGCTCACCACAATGAATCAAGCTATTTCTGTTGAAAATTTAAACTCGGCTCTGACTTCCCTTAGAACACTGAGGCTGAGCGTCAGCCATGTATTTGAAACTCTAGCGAACGGACTCCGCGCCGACCACGGTGAAGACGGCAAGGACAAATTTCTTCTGGAGCTCCAAGAGCTATTAAACAATGTCAATATTAATCTGAGGGACCTGGAACAGACTGTCACAAGTCTCCCAATACCGACTACACCTTTCAATTTGGGAAATACGACATTCCTTAGTCAAGAAACTACTCAAGACCGACAAGCATTGTATACCCAACTAGTAAACAGTTACAAATGGACGGATAAAATACATGAATACAGCTCATTCGCCCACACGCTGCTCAGTCAGAATTCCTTGAAACGCTCATATATTAACTCTGGAAGTACGAAGCGTCGTGGAAAACTCCAAAGCAACCATAATGTAGCACCACTCCAAGTTGACAATGTCATCAATAATATTGATAGATCTTACAGTGATATGAAAATAACAATATCACGACCATTCGCGAGTAATGCTGTCGTACAGATCAATCTTAGTCATGTTTTAAAAGCAGTTGTAGCATTCAAAGGTTTGCTGATGGAGTGGGTTATGGTGAAAGGATATGGAGAGACCTTAGATTTGTGGACAGAGTCTCGACATCATGTCTTCCGGAAAGTGACAGAGAATGCTCATGCGGCTATGTTGCATTTTTATTCTCCAACTTTACCAGAGTTGGCAGTCCGTTCATTTATGACGTGGTTGCACAGTTATGTGAATCTGTTCAGTGAGACATGTAAGCGATGCGGTTGTCACCTCCACCACACGTCGCTGCTGCCGCCTGCGTGGCGTGACTTCCGCACATTAGAGCCATTCCATGACGAGTGCAAGCAATAGTCATTGTGGTATTGAACGAGAAAGTGCATAAAACAAAGGCATAATTTGAGCTTGCGAGTACCACCTTAAGACCTCATCTTTTGAATGAGGTTAAACACACATATTTTTTTAAGAAAACGCTTTTATGCACTTCCTCCTTCAATAACAATGAAAATAAAGACATTTGAGTTTGAGAGGTGGAGTTATTTAATAATATTATATTGCAAAGAAATTGTGTAATTTAACCATATATTTCTATTTGTAATGTATAAATAAATGAAAAAATTTTGTAACATGAAACAATTATTTTATATTTGCAAGACGGGAAACCTGTATTATTTTGAATGATTGATTGAAACCTTTGAATATTGTTGCTTTTCTATTGTGTCAATCCACTATCTCTCACATTTCAATTTCAAATTCTTTTACATTCATATATTAATGAGAGCCAAAAGTCTTGATAAGACTGAAAGTCTCACAGCATTTGCAATAAAAATAATAATAATAATAAATATAAATAAATATATACGGGACAAATTACACAGATTGAGTTAGCCTCGAAGTAAGTTCGAAACTTGTGTTACGAGATACTAACTCAACGATACTATATTTTATAATAAATATACTTATATAGATAAACATCCAAGACCCAGGCCAATCAGAGAAAGTTCGTTTCTCATCATGCCCTGACCGGGATTCGAACCCGGGACCTCCGGTGACACAGACAAGCGCACTACCGCTGCGCCACAGAGGCCGTCAAAATGCAATTACAGTATAATATTGAGACTATAATATCATATAGGGCTCTATATTCAGGTCTATCAATTGAGTAATTCGACAATAAACTTAATTTTATATTTGGTCATATCACTTAGAAAGTACGTCATTATTAAATTTTTGTCGCTACGAGCAAATATGGTACCAAATTATTGCGCCTACGCCGTACTCACTAAAACAAGAAGAATGGGAAATAAAACAACTTTTACTCTAACATAACAGTCTTCAACAAAACATAATCTTACAAATAACACATTAAAAATTTACGTAAACGGTTTACACAACGCAATAGTATGATCAACACTGCACGATACATTCAATACATGGGCTCCTATGGACACCCTTAGAGGGAAATGCTGGTCTGAGTCCTCTCCTAGTCCTAAACATCCGTGTCTGTTCCGGCCCCAAGTGTACAGATCTCCGTTGTTAGTTATCGCAGCGAGATGGCTGATACCTGAAGCAACTTTCTTCACTGTACTTTCTGGGTTGAATTCATTGCGTCCGAATAATGTTGGAGGGATCTGCTTGGGCCTGGCTGTGTGCTGCACGTTGGGGCCGAGCCCTAGGAGACCGAAGCCCCAGACGAAAACATCGCCATGTTCTGTAGAATAAAAATATTGAATTGTATTATACAAATTATCGCCGTCCACCGAACGTTTGTCCTGGTATTAAGATAATGTGAGTAAGTGTTAATTTCCTTTATTGCCTTTTACAACAACCATGGGAAAAAGATGTTATAGATCTTTTTCAAAAGTAAGTGCAAAAGAGGACAAACATAGGTGCGCACTTACGATGTCATCTTAAATACAATGTACAAGACTAGGCTACCTTTACCTTATACATAGTCACATCTGTAAATAGCCAACAGTCTCGAAAAGGCTAAAAGGCCACGTTCAGCTATAAAACGTCATTGAGATTCAAAAGTGACAGGTTGCTAGCCCATCGCCTAGAAGAGGACCGGCAGGCAGGGACTATTATTTTTTTTTACGAGATTTGCTTCACTTATCTATACTAATATTATAAAGCTGAAGAGTTTGTTTGTTTGAACGCGCTAATCTCAGGAACTAGTTCGAATTGAAAAATTATTTTTGTGTTGAATAGAATATTTATCGAGGAAGGCTTTAGGCTATATAACATCACGCTGCAACTATTAGGAGCGAATAAGTAATGGAAAATGTGAAAAAAAGGGGAAATTTATTATTAGGGGCTTCAATGATACTCAAAACAACTATTCCAGACATAGTCGTGGGCACAGCTAGTAATTAAAACTTACCATTGACGATGAGGCAGAATGAGCCCCCAGCGGCCACGTCCACTATCTTTCCTAGGCCTTTTGTAAAGTTGACCAGCGCGTACGACATGTTGACTTGTTGCTGTTTCGTGCTCATCGGTATTTGACCGTATTCTGAGTTGCCCCAGCCGAAGAGCTCGCCTTGGTCTGAGGTAAGGAAATAATATGATAGGCTTACATAATTAGAATAGAATAGATTTATTTTCAAAATTGGATACAAGGTATTGACGTCACATAACTTAAATCTAATTATAACTACTACCGCTTCCAAAGCGCATGTGTAGAAGATTCTAGTTAGATTTCAAATCTTTTGTAAATATCTACATGAAATTATATTAAGATACTTAGTACCTATAGGTATAGGTTAGTTTTATATATTAGCGTTAGCGAAAGCGTTAATATGAAGAGATCTGTTATATCAATTGAAGACCTTTTTGTAAGTACCTACTCATATTATGCAAATAAACATTTGAATTTGAACATAATTACTTGATACTAATTAAGTGAATTCCATGAGAAGTTTCAGGTTTGCGGAAGTAAGACTTTGGTTTTTTGTACTTATAATAGAGTAGGTTAATTAGATTGTAGGTTCTTATGTGGTTTAGAAGCAGCGAAAGTATTTCCTAAAATTCTTGTGGGAATGTAAATTACATACATACATACATAAAATCACGCCTCTTTCCCGGAGGGGTAGGCAGAGACTACCTCTTTCCACTTGCCACGATCTCTGCATACTTCTTTCGCTTCGTCCACATTCATAACTATCTTCATACAAGCTCGGCGGTTTCGGGTACTTTTGACCTGACCCTTTACCAGGACGTCCTTAATTTGATCAAGATACGTTCGTCTAGGTCTTCCCACTCCGACCTTTCCCTCCACACTCTCCTTGTATATCTGCTTAGTCAACCTGCTTTCATTCATCCTCTCCACATGACCGAACCATCTTAACATACCCTTTTCTATTCCTGTAACTACATCTTCTTTCACATCACAACATTCCCTTATCACGCTGTTCCTTATCCTGTCACTCAATTTCACACCCATCATACTCCTTAACGCTCTCATTTCCACTGCATTTATTCTGCTTTCATGCTTCTTTTGCCATACCCAACTTTCACTCCCATACATTAATGTCGGGACCAACACGCCCCTGTGCACAGCCAGTCGAGCCTTTTTGGATAGTTTCTGACTGCTCATAAAGGCATGCAAAGCTCCATTCACCATGTTCCCCGCGTTCACTCTCCTTTCAATATCACTATCATACTTGCCATCTGATGTAAACTTTGATCCTAGATATACAAACTCTTTCACTTGCTCCACTTTTTCTCCTCCAATCAAAATATTACATGCTGTCATTTCTTTCTCCATTTCAAAAACCAGTGTTTTAGTTTTACTTACGTGAATGTAAATTAATGCATTCTTTTTATGTTTCAAGGCTGGTACATCGAGCCGGCGACTACAGTCGCACGGACTGACTCAAACTTGTATAAAACGGCCCATAACCTACAGCGTGCCCGGGACTGACAACATACATACAAACTGAAACTACCAAGTCGTAGCGGCTGCAAATGTTGCCAGCTAAGTGCTATCAGCGCTAAAATCTTGCAAATACTGGCGCTTTTTTTTCTTTTGAACATAACACATAAATCACGCCACATCCCCTGCGGGGTAGTAGGTGCTTTTGTGTCTCGCAAATACTGGCACTTTTCTTTCTTTTGAACATAACATATAATCACGCCACATCCCCTGCGGGGTAGTAGGTGCTTTTGTGTCTCGCAAATACTGGCACTTTTCTTTCTTTTGAACATAACATATAATCACGCCACATCCCCTGCGGGGTAATAGGTGCTTTTGTGTCTCGCAAATACTGGCGCTTTTTTTTCTTTTGAACATAACATATAATCACACCACGTCCCCTGCGGGGTAGTAGGTGCTTTTGAATCTCGCAAATACTGGCGCTTTTTTTCTTTTGAACACGCCACATCCCCTACGGGGTAGTTCTTTTTAAACTCCACGATCTTCTCTTCCATAGAGTCTATAATTTACCAGGTGCTTTTGAAACTCAATGATCTTCTCTACCATAGAGTTCTAGTCTACAATTTACCATTGAGAGCGAGCACGCAATCAGCTGTGGACGCCACCTTGACTATCTTCTCGGAAGTGACGTCGCCGCGCACGGCGGCGGGCGGCCCCTGGTTGTCGTAGTTGCCCAGCCCCGTCTGGCCGTCGGCGCCCCACCCACATGCGTACACCTTGCCTGACTCTGTTAGGAACAGACTGAAATAAAAATATTTATATATTATATAGACATATAAATATAATTATTTACAAAATTGGATATATGGCTACACATACATACATACATAAAATCACGCCTCTTTCCCGGAGGGGTAGGCAGAGACTACCTCATTCCACTTGCCACGATCTTTGCATACTTCCTTCGTTTCACCTACATTCATAACTCACTTCATGCAAGCTCAGCGGTTTCGGGTACTTTTGACCTGACCCTTTACCAGGACGTCCTTAATTGGCTACACATAATGTCATCCAAACAACTTATAATTGAATCCACTACCACTTTCAAAGTGCAAGTGTAAGTAGATTATGCGGAACAAACTAAACTGCAGAATTTACGAGATTATGACATATTACAATATTATTATTTTTTTAAAAGGCAAATACAAACTGAAAAATATCAGAATTATATTACCTAATTGAAATTATCCCACACATTATTACTAAAAGATTTGTTGAAACTAATTTCAGTTTTTAATTTATATTTAACAAGGAAAAATAGGTGACTCTGTTTACCCCGCAAGGGATATAGACGTAACTATATGTATGTATGCAAAAATAAACACTTACGTATGATCCTGCCCACAGCAGACACTAGCAATCTTCTCTTTGCCCAAAGTCCTAATATTGTGCGACAACATGCTTCCCCTATACTCCTCATTAGGGTTGATCTTCCTACCGCACTGGCCGTATGCGTTGTTGCCAAGAGTATACACACCTTCGGTGTCTGTGAGGATTACTGTGTGCGCTCTGCCAGCATCTATGCCTATTATCTAAAATAAGGGTTTAGGAATTATATGCAAGATCAAATTGTTACTATGTGCAAGTTGGCACTAGGTGGCATCACCTTAGCTTAAGATGTTTGATAATCTATTTTTGAATTTAAAGGTAGATACCACTCCTATGTTCTCTTTGGCAAACCTTAAACTTTAATTTCCTACTAAGATATTTTTGTACAAAAATCCAAATCAACATTTGTGTGATCGAAAGTTAACTAACATAGATAGTTACCTTAGTTTCCAAAGATTTGTACGGAATATAAATAGGTGCTGGGCTTAGCAGCAATTCAAGAGGATGGCCGACCCTGGGAGCATGGTACCCGATCTGAGAGTCTGTGTTGATGCCAGTGCCGAACACCTTGTGCTGTTCACTTGTCTTTATTGATGCTACCGTGAATCCGTACCCGCATGCAACGTGAGTTACCTGAAAATAATTTCAAATATTTATTGTATTAATGAGTATCTATAGTAATAAATGTAAAGCTGAAGAGTTTGTTGTTTTTGAACATGCTAATCCCAGAAACTACTAATTTGAATAGGAAAATTATTTTTGTGTTGAATAGACCATTTGTCGACGAAGGCTCTAGGCTATATAACATGACGCTGCAACTATAAGGAGTGAATAAATAATGGAGCATGACAAAAAAATCAGGGAAAATTATTCATCCTTGAGGGCTTCAATGATGCCTTAAATAAAAATTCCACATGAACGAAGTCGCAGGCACAGCTAGTATTGGATATGGGAGTGTAAATTATTGTAAGGTATACAATTTTTTAATTTTTATTTAACACTCAACAATACTTTACTCTCTCTATACTTACTGTTTTAGTTTTAACTTGTCAATTGCAATTTAACACTACAAAGTATCACCTACCCATATAAATGTAAAAAAGCAGATTGCGTTTTTTTTTTAATCTACATAAGTAATGGAAATGTCATGTAATAATAATTACACATAAAATGTGTGATTTAGAAATACATACATCAAATCTCTCCCCAAAAGTGGACCGCATGGGATGCCAAGCCAGTTTGAAGTTGTTTTTGTATGCCTTCTTTCCCTTGCTGCCTCTTGGCAGGTGAATGCCAAGGGCACCTGTCTCTGCCATGCCCCACACATACACTCGCCGGTCAGATGACTTGCTTACAGGATATTGAAAAACTACAAACAATAAATGTATAGGTATACATTTTTATGGCAGAATAAAAAATAAAGAGGCATTTTTAATAGAGATTCAGAGATTTTTTGAATCTTACTTACTTATTATGATAAAGCTAAATATTCAATATCATTCAACACCAACAGATAATAAAAAAAAAATGTAATATGAACTGGACGGATTCATGAAGCATTTTTAATGTGATTTTTTTGAGATTTAACTTAGGAGATGTTTATAATATTAAAACAATATAATAATAACGTTGTATTTAGCTGAAAAATATTAAAATAGGACAACATTTTAAAACATAATATTTTAGATTTTGATATAATACTTACTTGGTAATTGTTCCTCCTCATCAGGAACGGGTATTTTTTTCTTAGTGGTAGCATACCTTCTATTTAGTACTAAAAATGTACTGCGTTGCGCCAAAAGTTTTATTGAGTTCATTTTTATTTACATAATTTAAAACTTTTTTGAAAATAAGTCCATGTTTTTAGGTTATGTTTTCAATATGAAGTGTAAGTCAATGTCAAAACGATGTTAAGTTTAGACGTTTTGACAATAGGAGGTAGCAAAAGAAATTACTGTTAAAAACCAAATACTTGATTGTTAAAAAAAACCTGCCTGACTTATCCAATCTAAGATTATGGTCAAAACGCGCACCCCCGGGCCCTAGATTACTACTACTACTCTGAATTCCTCGTCAGAGAGTTGAGAAAAACCCGAATTAACGCCAGGAGGAAGCAGAGTTGCCTGATCGCCTTAATCGTTTCTAACGAATAAATTCAGTTTTGACATAATAAAGAGCAGAACTTAGATGCAGTTTCGTAACAAACCAGAGGAATTTACAAACACGATAAACACTCATCAACCTAACGTCATCTCTCTCAAGTATGACTTTCGACTGTTTCTATGCGTTTGACTTAAGCAAATTACGGCACTGTCTATCCCGTTCGAAATAAAGACGTGGTAATATGCGGGCTTGTAATAAAACACCAATACCATTGAACACCATATATTATATTACGGATACTGACTGAAATGGGGCATACAGACTGGTGAAAGCTAATGCACTAAAAAAAATTACTGACAACGTTCCATTCCATATCAACATCCACCAGTCCGTACACATTACAATTTGAACAACGAACATCGAATTTATTTAATTTTAGACAGTAAATTGGCGCGAAACTGCGTGTTTTGGAAGAGTGCTTTGATCAAGGTTCTCAATTCATCCGTCTTGAAATGTTCGGAGAGGGGTCCGACGCCGTCGTTCCAATGCTTCTCTATGTCTTTGAGGGACCCTCTGAGAACGAATATCAGCTCCTGGAACTTCGCCCATGACTTGACGTGGGCATGTACATCTTCTTGGTTCTGTGGAAGGTGCTTTCAAATTATTTTTAATATTTATTTATAATGTGTGTTGTATTTATTTACAGTGCGGCCTTTCTCAGTCTTTCCCACTATGGTGGCTCTGTATATCCCGCAGGGGATATAAACGTGACGCATATGTATGAGTTGTATCTTTATTTACACGAATTGCAAGTCAAGGTCATGGTTAGATCCCAATTAAAAATATAAATGTGAAAGTATCAAATCAAAAACGCATACTAGACTATGTCATGGATGTCGTAAAAGGCGACTAAGGGATAGATTTATAAACTTGAGACTCTTCTTTTAGGCGATGGTCTAGAAACCTGTCTCTATTTGAATCTCAATACTATCATTAAACCAAAAAGTTGAACGTGGCCTCTCATTCATTTCAAGACTGCTGGCTCCGTCTTCCCCGCAAGGGATATAGACATGATTATATATATATAAAATGTATGTAAGCAGACAATCGATCCCCAGACAGCAATCTACAAGTTTCCTCAAGACATAACCGCACCAGCATGAGCGTCTCTCACGCATGCAAAGGTCTGCCATGTCACCAAACTTTACCTGGAACAGTCCCGGTGCTTTTTGCACGACAACCGTGTATATATCGCCGAGCTGCACCGCCATCTCCATGGATATGTCCTCCACGGTGCACACGCGGTGGATCAATTCATGAACGAACATGTTGACTAGGGTGCCCATCAGCCTGGAACAAAAATAGGTCTACAATTATTTTTTTAAATCCTTTTTATGCTATTTTAAACAATTTTAACAACAGTGGCCTTTCAAGACTGTTGGCTCTGTCTACCCCGCGAGGGATATAGACGTGATTATATGGACGTATGTATTGTATTTATTCACTAATGCATGTACACAGATAGTATATGAAGTTAATAAGTAAGAGAGAAAATTGTATAGTAGAATTCAATTCTTCTCTTTTTAAGACTATTGGTTCTGTTTACCTGGATGGAAAGTGTCAGGTTGCAAGCCCATCGCCTAAAAGAAGAATCCCATGTTTATAAGCCTATCCCTTAGTCGCCTTTTACAATAACCATACACCGGTTACACAGAGCCAACAATCTCGAGAAGACTAAAAGAGAAGACAATTTAAAAAAAAATGTGTCACGGAGATAACAAACCTGACAAACACATTGGCCGGGAACACTCCGATCCATACGTTCTTGAGCAGGTGCAGCTGCCGGAGACACTGCCTCACGGCCGCCTCCGCGTTGTTGCTCAGGAGATCCTTCACCACGATGCTGTTCAGATCTACAAACAAAATGTTTTTAATTATGTGACTAACTAGCTTTAAGCCGCGCGAATATGTTATTGCTTCTCACAGTCTTAATTGCCTATCATTCTCGTCTACCTTCCTCCTGGCTTTAGTCCCGGTTGCATCCCTGGGGAGGAGCACGGGGTATGCCTTTGACCATGGATCCTGGATTGGGTAAGTCAGGATTATTCTCGTCATAAAAGTTAAACTAACTGCAGCAATAAAAGGCGTCATCTAAACCACTTTAAACGTCATTTTTTTACTTCCATTCCCATTTATTGTCACTGGCTTTGTCGCCACTGAGGATAAACGTGAAAAATTATCCATATTATCACTAATATCAATATGTCATTAAAAAAATAAGCCTTCGCAGGCACCCTTTGACGTCATTTTACAATTCAATAAATTAAATTTAAGTTATATCTACTCCACTATAAGAAAATATTTTTATTTTTGTATTTTTAATAAATAACTAAAAAAAGAGGGTTGGAAACACCTCACTGCGCTGCACCAAGCGACCGATCGCAACCGATGGAAACAGTTGGTAGACAAAATCAGGAGTCACAATACACAGCAATAAGGCCCTGACTAAGAAGAAAAAAAATCGCACCTGAAGAACGCACATTATCCAAGATCTGCTTCCTCTGCTGTTGCATGTGCACGGTGAGATGGTGGTAGCCGAGGTCTCGCAGCTTCTGCACCAGGTCGACGAAACTGATCGGGTAGTCCAGCTCCCGGCCTTCCATCAGGATCATCCACTTGTCTCCGAAGGTTTGCAGGTTGTGCGCTAGGTACATGCAGTTGTTGTGGAACAGGGCTGAAAAATGCAGGGCTTATTCAAAACCAGAGGTTCCTAATCTTATCATGAACATTCAATGAATGAAATTTTAGATTGTTGATGGCTGAATGGTAAACATGCTAGGCAAAAATCACAAGAAAGGCGTTTGGGGGCACAGGTTCAAATCCTACTGAATTATGTAGAGTGCCAATGGATGCTTTATAGGTGAGTGTCATACTCTCAGTAGACAGCCTTGTGTGAGAAAATACATTTATAAATATCTCGGGAAAAAAGACACTTACCAACATATTGTGGTATGGTTTGCAGATAGTTCTCATGATAATATGGTACAACTGCATCATACAATTCAAACACTATGCGGGTGGTATGGTACAGTTTCTTGCACACCACATCGGAGCATTGCACAGCTTGTTCCATCATAACATATACTAAATCAAGCAACTCTTGTGCCGTCTTGGATATCATGCACCGCGGGAAATAAAACAAACTTTTTGGTATAGTAGCATCTAGGATCTTGAGAGCATCCTCGGTATTCTCATCTAAAGGTGAACCAACAACTTCATTTGACTCCGGAATGGTTTCCACACCAATGGACATAGTTGCACTCAAATCTTTGAGCATGATGGACCGAGCAGTCTCCAAAAAATACTGGCTAGACTTCTCAGAAAAAATTACATCAATATTATTTACATAATCTAGTATAGACAAATTTTCTTCAGGAAAGAATTTGACTACAGTTAAAAAGTGCTGGAAATCTTCTATTTCTGATGTAATTTTACCATAACTTTGAAGCTCATTTATATTATTAGGTATTGTATCTATAAGACAATCCTCAACTAATATATCTCTAAATGCAACAGCTATCTCAGACCCAATCTTCCTTATAATTGTGCGATCGCAGTCAAATTCAATGTTCAACCTGTTACTAAGGTAATGAAACAGTAACCTCAAATTTGCTATCACATGATCATACGGGGGTTTATAATTCGGCTTGTGATTGATAGTTATAGTCATCAAGATATCAGTTTCAGCAAATACAGTACAATCATTATGAATAATAGGGATGAGAACTTCTTTAAGAAGAAACTGACCCAACTCTGTAACCTTTTCCCTCAGTCTTTTGCACCTTTCTAAAGCATTCAATATGTCTCTAGACATCTGAGACTCATCTAGTTTTATTTTGAATGTGATAACAGTTTTCTTTGGACTTGCATTGATATTTGTGTATACCAGTTCTGTCCATTCATTAAACAGTTCATGGAGCAAGTTGTCTAATATTAATTGTCCTGTAGTCTTAGTGTTTACGTAAAGGTCTAGCTCCCTAAAGCCCTCCGCAGGCATCTCTACAAGCTGCACTAAATCATACACAGCCTCAATGGAACGAGAATAGCTTTGAGCCTCCCGTCCCTCATCAAATTCCTTAACATACCTCCCACATTGCACTACATCATATAATATATTCATGGCAAAGTTTACAAGCTGTAATTCCTTAGACAATTGATCATGGTTCTCTATAGATTTCAGTATTTCAGCCATTGTTTCCTGTTCTATTTCCTGCTTGCATTGCTGCATTTCATCCACCAAAGCCTTACTTTCGATACACAATTCTTTACCCTCATTTATTATTGACTCAATGTCCCAATCACAGCTACCTATATAGGCTTTCATATCAACTTTCAATTGTTCTATTTCCTTAATAACTAGGGGTATCTTATCTGTGGGTTTCCATGTGCTTGAATTGTTGAAGATAGTTTTTAACACATCTTCTACATTGTAATCAGCCATTTTGGTGTTTACTTTTTTAATTTGTCTTTTTTGATAGAAGGTTCTGGTTTTCGATCGTGTTTAGGAGAACGAGTGTAGGGCTGCTTGCGGTTGTATCGCGAGCTGTGGTACTTGTTAGAGCTCACAGCATGCCGCAGTGTGTTGACAAGGAAACGTTTGTTGGTTTTCTGTTGCGGCGCTTTGACCCAACCCGAGGGACCCACTATTTCGGCTCTAGCAGCGCCTTGCACTGCTTCACGCATCAGCTCCTCTACCGCCAATCTAAAACACGTATTGGTAAATCGTAAAATCATTTAAGCAACTCTTATAACTCACCGTGACTTACTAATACCATACTTTTCTAAAGCTTTATCGTCTAGTGGTTCTTTTTCGGGAATTTTGGTATCATCTTCTTTATCTGTCATAGTTTAATGTATTTCTACAATAACTAATAGTATTTCACTACATAAATAACTAGATTTTTCTTAAAATTATTTAAGAATTCAAATAGTAAATCATTTTTTCATCAATTTTCAATCCACGAACACGAAAACAAACACGTATTTTTGACAATCCGTGCGCATGCGTGCGTTTTGTTCTGAAAAAATACGTGTAGTTTTTTTTTGTTTTTTTAATCTACAAACTTTATAAATTATGTAATTTATTAAATAAACATAAATAAAATATTTAGGAACCACATATATCTATTAATAAATTTAAATAATTTTAGACATTTCGTATAACGTTATACATGTCGTATAACGCAAAAAATACTTAAATGCATTTAGGTCGGAGTGGGAAGACCTAGACGAACGTATCTTGATCAAATTAAGGACGTCCTGGTAAAGGGTCAGGTCAAAAGTACCCGAAACCGCCGAGCTTGTATGAAGAGAGTTATGAATGTGGACGAAGCGAAAGAAGTATGCAGAGATCGTGGCAAGTGGAAAGAGGTAGTCTCTGCCTACCCCTCCGGGAAAGAGGCGTGATTTTATGTAGATATGTATGTATGTATGTATGCATTTAGTTAGTAACTCTTAAAAAAAAAGTTGTGAACCTTACACATGTACTGGCAACAATTTTGGACGCGTGGAGTGAAACGTCACAGAATGTCAGCCACGTACAAAATCTGTCATCGGTGAAGTAGCCTTTCTCGACGAGTTTACGATTACATTTCCAAATTTTTTATTATTTCTTCACATTTAAAAGGTAAATATATTTTTACTGGATTGATTTAATAAGGAACTGATAAGCATAATCATTTTCTTGTTAAATAATTGTGTATTTAATTCATATATCTACTAAAAACGGACATCCCAAATAGAAAAAGTAGACTGTGCCAAATTCTCATTCTAAATTAAATATTGCAGACAGAATGGCTGCGAAATACTTTTCGCTTGTCTTGTTCATCGCTGCGGCGGTTATCGCTGAAGAGGAGCCAACAATTGCGAGGCTACTTGTGTCCAAGCAGGTGCTAAACAAATACTTGGTGGAGAATATGGATATTTTAGTTAAATATACTCTGTACAACGTTGGGACAGCCCCCGCTGTGGATGTGAAGCTGGTAGACAATGGATTCCACCCTGAAGTATTCACAGTAGTTGGTGGTCAACTGACGGCACATATTGACAGGATTCCACCACAAACAAATGTATCCCATGTGGTGACTGTGAGATCTAACAGATACGGCTATTTCAACTTCACAGCTGCCGAGATCACATACAAAGCAAGTGAAGATGCTGCAGAGGTAAGACATTTTAAAAATCTAAAATATATCTTGACCATGGCCTGTCAGTTTCTAGACTGTCGGCTCTGTCTTCCTCGAAAGGGATATAGACGTGATTATATATATATATATATATATACATATGTGTATGTATATAAAATATATCATTTTTGTTTTTTATATTCACAAATGACATTCATCTAAGTATATTTTTAAAATAGCCACCTTTTCCATATCTTTAAAATTTAAGAGCATTAACTAGTGTTTTACCCAAAAGAGATTGTTGTTTGATGAGGGCCGGTTTTTTATTTTTCATATTGTTTTTTAAAGGGTAAAAATTTCTGCATAAAAATTTAAACACAATAAAGAGGATACCATACATATACCTCAAAAATATAATCCTCAATATTTAGGTAAATACCTGTCTTAGGTGAGGAAATGTTAACCAATAGGATTGCGGAGTGAAGATTTTGTGCAATACTATTTGAACAAGATTACATTGTGATGGAGGATAGAGATAACTCAGTTAAACAAAACACTCTATTTGCCATAATCATAATAAAAATAAATATATAAATTAATACAGGACAAATTACACAGATTGAGTTAACCTTGAAGTAAGATTGAATGTTCTGTTATATTATGAGACACTAACTCAACAATACTATATTTTATATTAAATACTTATATGTAAAGACAAACATCCAAGACCCAAAACACACAAATAATAAATTAATTCTTTATTGACTTGAAAAAAATACAATTTCAGAACCAAGGTTGGGCCTTTCTTTTAAATCTTAAACTAAATACACTAATGGCAACATTGTTATTGTTTCCAGGTTATGTACTCAATCAGCAGTGCGCCAGGAGAGGGCGCTATCGTCGCGTTCAAAGACTACGATCGCAAATTCTCCTCCCACTTCCTGGACTGGGCCGCATTCGCAGTCATGACCCTCCCCTCCCTAGCCATCCCGTTCTTCCTGTGGTACTCCTCAAAAAGCAAATATGAGAAGCTTTCTAAGCCCAAAAAGAATCATTAGTTAGTATTAGTCCATTTATTTAGGTACTTGAATAAAAGTAAATTATATTGCAATGACTTTCAAAAAATACTATTAAGAAATAAGTTATAGTGAATAGCAAAAGTAATGCATTATATGCATTATTTTTTATTTCATTTTGCTTTTTCCTATAAAGGAAAATTAATTTTATTTTTCAATAAGATGTATCATGATTGTTTACTTTTATTTAAGTACTTAAACCAATAGACTTAAATAGGTCATTGCTAATGTTGTGTTGTTATAGGATAATGTGCAACAACATTTTTAATAAATAAGTCTTATATAACTAAATACTTGACAAAAATATATAATATATTAAAAAATCATCAAGAGATTCAGCTATTTTTCTGAACAAATGTTATAAATTGTTGGATGAATGCCTAAGGAAAATATGAAGGTTGTGTAAAAATGTTATTAGCAGTACCTACTATAATATGGAGCATTAGCAATGATAAAATCTATCTCATAAGTTATCTGTTCATACAGTTTTGTTAATAGTAATTTATATGAACAATAAAAGCTTTTTTAAGAGATTGTTTTAAATTTCATTGAAATACTGACACATTTGGTATTTATCTATAAAAGTTGGTCTTATTCATCTATTATAAATAATGATTAAAAATTACTCAGAAATTGATTGAGATTAAGTTACACGTGCCGTGTGGTTTGCGGCACTTAAGAATAGAACCACTCCATATCTTTCCCATGGATGTGGTAAAAGGCGACTAAGAGATAGGCTTATAAATCACTGAATCTCAATTCCAACATGAAGCCATGCAGCTGAACGTGGCCTTTCAGTCTTATCGAGACTATTGTTACTGTTTACCCCGCAAGGAGTATAGACGTGATTATATTGTTTTCTTTTAAGGCCCTTTATTTTTATTCCCAATCTTGGAATTCAGCGTATATTTTATTAAGATTCTGGGGAAAAACATTGGGTACCTTTCATTTCATCCCGCGAAAAACTAGTTCCTGTGAGATTTGTCAAAACGCTGAATTCTTTTGTAGGTGGCGCTAAATTCACGCAGGTAAAAGGTACAAATTTATAGTCGATCAGATAAGTTCTATTTCATGATGACCTGACCGAGAACCGAAATATATTTTTGTTTGCCATTATTCTGAAATTATAGAGCTGCTTGGCAATCGACGTGACATGGCTTCGCCATTTATAAATCAAACTACTAATGTGCGAAAATATTAATTAGTTTAGGTATAGGATATTTTTCTGGATTTAAAAGGAGGTGAAATTAGAAGTAAACATTTTATGTAATACAAAGGGCACCCCATTTGGACTGGAGCCATGATCCAGCGGACTATACCTACTAAGTAAAAGGCCTGTGTTGTTCTTCGATCAAGTATAAAAAACTTGATAAACAGTTGCATACAAAATGAAAGAAAATAGTGTCCGAACTGCAATATGTACTTAACCATTGGTATATCACTTTTAATATTGCGTTACCCACTACTAATTACTATGAAAAAAATACTTACCTACTACAGAACGCGAGCTCAACAGCAGTAGCTCAATAGAGGGATCTCCTTAATTATTATAGGCCTAGCCGTATTTGGGTCCAATAAATATTTATAAGATGTCATTGTCAGAGTCAATCAAAATGGAGAAATAAACCATCCACGCGGACGGAGTCGCGGGCGAAAGCCAGTTAAAAAATAAAAATCAACAGCATCTCTATTATTTTAGCAGAGTCATCGTATAACCCAAACAAATGATGCTGAAAAACAATGATATCGATTTGAAGGTTCGGGTAGTGTCTATTAAATTTCAAGGGTTATACTCTTGCCGAATGTGATAAATTTAAAGTAAAATAATGTTTCAAAAGGTTTTTTGGCTAAAATATAATGGAATTTCATGCAAATATTGTATAAATAACAAAAATATTTGCCAAAAAAAATGACACTCCATATTCTTTCTTCCTTCCTCCAACATTCTGGACGTGTGATTTTTACAATTAGGAACGGACGAATGGACGAACGACAGAATGAAAAGGCAACCCAAAACGTCAAGTGGGCGGTCATTTGGTGAGGTCACTTTTCTGTTGTGGATTGTGTATCTAGTTTTTTTTTATACTTGATCTAGGTATTTCCTACATAGTAGGTATATGGACATCGTTGGTAGCAGACATAGAAGCGAAATTCCTTACTGCTTTACATTAGCAATAGTGAATCACTCCGCTCCAACAAAATGACCCCATACACTCTATACATATAATAAAGTAATTGACTGATGTCTGTACTTGAAAGATATTGGCAAGACATCGATAAGGGGTATCTATATAAGACCAACAGAAGCCAAAAATGTGATTTTTATAAATTCTATAAGTGCGTTTGTACCTACGACGTGATACGGTCACGCGAAATCTATTGCTCCCATTTGAATGCGGTTGTCTCATATGTTTTAGACTTGATCAAACTTAAAGCTTGTATTAGACATTTTTCTCCCCTTCCCTTTATGGAGCAAACAGGAGGTCAGCTCTTTTTAGTGAACCTTTACAGCAAACAAATCCGCGACCTATTAATATCACCGATGAATTTAATCTCCTGAAGTTCTCGTACTCATGTGCATCAGTTTCCCAAAACTATGATAAGTAAAACACATTTTTTTACAAAACAATTTAATAAAATATTTAATAGCTTATTTACATAAAATACTATTTAATACACAAAGTATAAAGTGCAACAAAAATGGCCGTGAGTTACAAATGATATCATCGCAAAAAAAATATAAAAATAAGTTAATAAACATATTGATAGCAACAGAAATATTTATAAACTACCTATTATAAATAGTTAGTTTAATTTTAATAAACGAAATAAACCTGCTTGACAATTCATATTAATATTATCACAATGAAAACAGGGATTGGAAAACTTTGGTTGCATATGTAGGCATCTTCTCTTGAATAATATGTCATATTGTAATTAATTCATTGACATTCGCGTTTTGCTAATTTAGGTAATTAAAATACCAATACTTAGGTTAAGAATTACAATTATTAAGCTTTATATACAAAAAAAATGTTGTGATGAATCACAGTGCAAATTACAATTAATAATCTTCACGTAAATATGATAAACATAATCAGTGATATACTAAATACAGCTACATCACAAATTACACAGTGTGAGTAATAAAATGACCATAAATGACCGCATGATATTAAATTTCCTAACGCTTATGGAGGCTTATGTATGTTTATTGATTTCTGGGAGTTAAGTGAGCTCCAGATTGTTATAAAAAAAACCATGATCATGATACATTGAAATCACCTGACACGGAAATTTAATTCGATGTTTCGATTCATCATTTACAAGAAAAATCAAGATTTTTAAAAGTAGTAATTATTATAAAGTGTAAATTAAATACCAAAGTACAAATATATTAGACTTAGACACTTAGTTAATTCCGTAGTTGGTTTTCCCATTTTGCCATTTAATTTTAGGTAAAAAGTTTTGTCAATGAGTTCCGAGTAAGTATCTTTGTGGAGATCTTAATACCTAAGGATCGTTAAACAATATTAGTGCTCAGCCAGGTAAAAAAAAAAATTAGGAAAAGGTACAAAAAAGCAATGAGTTTTACAGTCAATCAATACAAATGCACTGCAACCGCCTCTATTACCGCGACATAGAGTTCCATGCAGGCTTACTTAATATGCCGTTGACTGTATGAATGAACACAATATCCAATTCACAACTCAACAGTGACGTCACTACCAAATTCAAACAAAGATTTCTCGTATCATCATTTTACCCAAAAAGAACAATACGCTACGGTGTCGACCACGCAACAAACACTCGCTTGAACGCTTATGATTGGGTAATATTTTCTGTAATAGTCATTCTTTCTTCCGGAATGCTTGTGAAAGTAGCTAATACATCAGTTAAACTAGCAATTTTTAACTTCGATCCAAACAAATTCCTTGATAAGTCCTATCGTGGACCTTGAAGAATCCACCACGGGACAATATTGCAATTTGCAATGTACCAGTTCCGTTCTGTGATGTTCTAAGTAAACTAATTGGAGACCTCGAGATACTGCTTCAATTAATTTCGTACTTGAATAACAAAGAGTTACGTAAAGAGAACGGTTTTTTTGTAGAAACTCACATTTCTACACTTTTCGGCGCAAAAAAATTCTACTTAGATTTGATAACATTCATTAGAAATTATTGGCATTAGGTAGATAGCGTTAGACCAAGAGGTGGTTAAAAGCTTTTATGTGAACCACAAACAAGTTCATCAACAGTTAAAATCGACCTCTATGACTCAGAAATAGAATCAAAATTGCTACGAATATATCTAGTATGATATACAGCTTTCTGTACATAACGAGGCCCAATTAATTATGTATGTTCTGCATATCCATTTACGTAGTTGACTAATACGGAATTGTACAGCTGCACAGAATGTGATAAGAATAAAATGATGTCGGCACAATAATGTATCGGAGACGAGTTATTAAAAGCCAATCTATACTAATATTATAAAGCTGAAGAGTTTGTTTTTAACGCGCTAATCTCAGGAACTACTGGTTCGAATTGAAAAATTCTTTTTGTGTTGAATAGACGCGGACGAAGTCGCGGGCACAACTAGTAATACAATATTGCGAATCTAAGGCACGGTTGCCTTCAAAGCGAGAAGAGAAATTATATGTGTTTTTAATAATCAATCTGATTTTGTTATTTCCACATCTCTCGGGCCTTAGATGGTACCTAAAAGATTATCACATTTCGGTGATGTATTTTTTGTTATACGTCGACGATCTATTCTTATGGAAAAGTCTTATCAGGCATAGATTGAAACCTTTATCTAAAGCCAAATGTAATCGTACTTTTAGTGCAAGAGAAAAACAATATAAAGTGTGAACGATTTAAAAAAAATAAACAATGAAGCCGAAATTGCTAATTTCATAACAAACATTAGCTTCGTACACATGGGAATCGTTTTTTTTAAAACATCATGTTAACTATTATATTTTAACCGACTTTAATAAAGGAGGAAGTTTCTCAATTCGAACGTGTTTTTACCTAAGCCATAAACATGAAAACATAGCTGAGCAAACCCAAGTCCCAAAGCTTAGTGTCGGAGGATGCTTAATGATGAAATGGGAACACACAAAGATAAGAGAAAAAGGGGAATCTTTAACTCATTTTAAACTTTCGCGTTGCTTTATAGGTACTATTTATAAATAATACAGGTATTAAACGCGCACGTAACGTACCTTTATTTTTCTCGGACTTTTAGAATCATGTTACAATGATCCGTATTGTTAATACCTGTATTATTTATAAGTGGAAATATATACCAACGGAGTTTCTTCTTTACTTTTCACAAAACTAAACCAAACTTCCCTGAATGGCTATTAAGTATTGAATATATTGCTACATGATACGGGTAATTTGTATGACTTCACGGCGTAAAAGCCAATTTAAAAACAACAGGAACATTATCACATCAAAAGACTGTACAATATAAAAAGATTCAACAAATTCATGTCTTGTTTTTGGTCGTGGTTTCACCAGCGAGAATTTTCATTACAGTTATATGTAGGAATAATTATTTATATATTATTTTTAATTTGTTTAAATTTAGATGAGATACGTACAAAAGATTGTTGAGCTAAGTCTACATATGTGGTTACGAAGTGGAGGTGATAACTACTAGGTAATTCAATATTTGAAACATGTAGATGATAATTTACATTTTGTCAATAGATCAAAAATAACCACCAAGAATTTGTGTAAATCATCTAGGTACACATAGGTATATTTTAAATTATAAGAAACTTAAATTTGGAAATACCTATTTAAAATTGCGAAATAAGAATAAGAATCTCCTTAAGAACTCGTTCACTCCACCTATCATCTTTTTACATAAATTAAGATAGTATCTAGTCAGATTTAACAATGTATATAAAATAAAATTATGTGCACATCAGTAAAATAAAGCCGCCTTCAATTTTAAGTAAAAATGCTTGTTTAAGTCTTCATAAAAAAGCAGAAAACTGGTGAAACAGTTTGTCGAAGCTAATGAATGCGACAGTTTATACAACTCTACAACCTTAGCTGTCTAGCATCGGTGGTGGAATCGATAAGGTGCCCGATTTGAAATTCTTGATACGCGCAGGTTCAAATCCCACCTAGGACATATACCAATAACTCTTTTTCTGAGGTATGTGCATTAGTTTGAATGCTAACTGATTTTCTTTCGGTGAGGGTGAGAAAACTGCACATTCAGGCAACGGGTGAACAAATGGTCTAATGAGAATAAATTTAATTTAAGATCCTGAATCTTCCTGGTCTAGTAGCGAGGCAAAAACAAATTGTGTTTGTCTTTTTGAGAATCCTTGGTCTGTCTACCCCGTTAGAGATAAAGACGTAATTGTATGTACGCTGTTGACAAAAAGGCTTTGTATTTCACACTCCTAGATCTTCGTCAGAGGCAAACTCTTAGAGCTCGTCCTCAGGAAAGATGCAATCGGAATATACCGCAAGGTACGCCGAGACCTAAAGCACTTGACTGCGTGGAAGGTCACATTCGCGTTGGACTGACCAAATAAGTCTATTATGGGCCAGTCCATTAACGAGTGCAGTAGGATGACTTCAAGCAGAGAAAAAATGGCGAAGAATCATGCGGAATGTTTCACATGCCCGCTCCACTTCCACGACTACATGACGACCACGGCCACTCTGTCATGTGTATCAATAAACAGAGAGGGCTGAAACAGATTTCTGCCGTAAGAAACGCACGAATATTGATTCACAAAGCGGTCTTAATAGTTTTTAACAAGCGAGTACATTTCAACTAGGGTGAACCACGTGACCGTGTGAATTTAGTCACTAAGTGCGAGTGCGTTTAAAAATTAGTGTTAGAGAAACACGGACGTAAAGTTCCAATCACCGATATTTAATACGTAAAGTAAAATATATTAATTAATTTATAAAAGAATATTGCATTATTTATTTACATTATCAAAACTTTTAAAACCCATTAATCGATTTAACGATAGGGGCAATGACGCTTTAGATAAGCGTAGGTATCTCGAGATAGGGCTCCGGTCAATTGCGGTGCGAATTCACAATGTAATTGATTTGCTACCATTTAGATATTTATTGGTTCTGGGTTGTAGGCCTGAGTTATCACAGGAGATGAGGCCCCGTAATCGGGGGTGGTAGGAGTCGTGCTCGGGGTCGAGTCTATTGGTTTGCTCAGAACCGGGGCTACGTACGCGGGGAACTGTATACTGGGTTCCTCCTGTAGCGGGGCAGGCGGCGTGCAACTAGGGAAAGGACTTAGTAGCAAGAACGTTGCAAACGCTACTATAGAGGCCATTATCAAAATGATAGTCCGAGCTTCGAAACCTGACCTCAAGCCGGCCCACGCCGCCATACTGATCAATAAAAGCACCACTGAAAGGCGGATCAGCCTCACCGCGGTCGCATGAATCCTTCCCCCGCCCACGCCACTCATATCACACGGTCCGTAAGCGAAATAAAGGTTATGCTTGTCAGCTACGTGCTTCAGAAGCAGGTAGATCAATCCGAATGGAGCTATCAGCGGACACGCGAGGCTATAGACCATTGTAATGGAAAAAATAGCGATACTCCATGCATAATGCACTCCGAATGGAAACTCGTAAAGAATAGCTCTCTTTACATAACTCTTTTCCGCTTTCGATTTAGACTGCAATAAATACCAGACATAGAGGAACAACTCGGGGAATCTAATCAATTCTAGAGACGTACCAATAAAGGCGGAGGTGATAACGTAATTGACGAAGAATGCGCCTTTGTCGGGCAGAAATACGCAATCCCAACGCATGGTGTCATTTTCGTGATGCCAAGTCCATCGTACGAATGAATCGGCACTGGCTAGCCCTAGCGATGGTAAAATCAGAGTCATCAACAGTAGGAATGAAACGGTTTTTGTCATGATTGAATAGTTCTGATGTGACTTGGTCCAATGTGAAAGGAATTTGTCAGAGAAAGCCACGATGGCCGGCATCACAGCTGCCATTGTCCACAGCAGCAAGGTTGGAAGAAAATCAAATATGACAGTACTCACTTTAGTCATATGTTCAGGCTTCGCAACCAAAGTATTAAAGAGATTCACAACAATGGCTGGAGTCGTAAGGAAGAATAAGACAATGAACAGAAAGAAATTTACAAAGAATGCCTTTATGTACCATACACCTGGCTGAACGTTAAGATTCTCCCAGATGATGTCTGCGGGGTTTGTGGCGTGGGTCAGAACCCAGCCACGATGCAAACTAAAGTTATTAATGACATGTTCGGCGAGTTGGTAAGATGGTAAAGTTAAAAAAGCAATACCTAGAGGATCGTTGAGTACAATTGCCCGTATTCTTTTAGCTTCATCCTTCAGTCTCTTCTGTTCGTTGGTGTAAAATTCCAAGGCGTCCACTTCGGGCCCACACCATTTTGGCCGTACCATAATGCGCTTCCCAGTCTTCCTGAAATATGTATCAGTGTACACGAGAGCTTCACTAACCATCTCCTTTTTCTCAAGGACTTCATTTAGCTTGTTGATGTTGAAGGCTAACCGTAAATCTACAATTTGTATGTGAGGGAAATTATGGGCAAAGTAAGCTCTTATTGTAGACTCATTCCTGTCAGCTTTTGATATATTTGTTATCATAATAGTGCCCGTGATGGAAGTAGGCACAGGTTTGCGGCCAGTGCACCTCCTCATAATCAAAATAGATATAGGTATGAACGAGATACTTATCAGGGTATGAACCCATAGCCAATAGGATCTGCCATTTAGGTTAGATAAAGTTGTTCTTGCCAATGTCGTATTATCGTCTCTCCAGACATCCCCACTAAAATTGATGGGTAAGATTACTCCAATGGAAATGACAGTGATGATAAACATTAGGGTAATAGCATGCCTTTGGAAAGACAAGTAGTGTACTGCATCAGGGCCACATTTAACAAGAATCTGCTCCCGCGAAAGCCTGAATACGGCAGGCAACCAAGTGAAAAATCCTTCGTCGATGTTGGGCGGTTCTTCTGCGCTCCGCGTCCCGTTGACGAGTTCTTCGTTATCTCCGCTACGATAGAACAAATTCGTCCATCTGCTCTTCGATCGTTGTACCAAGGCCATTCTCCCATAGTTCCATGCCGTCCGTCGAAGAACACAAAACAAGAGTATCAAGAAAGCCCATGATATCAAATTGAGTATCAAAGTTTGAGGTATTCCATTGTAAACTGGCGTTATTATTACACTTTGTGAAGTATTCCAGAGCATGCACCCCTCGTCCACAGACGAGTTAGCGAGTGCGAGACTCGACAATGTAGTGTCCGCAAAGAAACTCATTTTCGCTTTCATGTCGCAACACAATCACTTTGCTACGAAAATTATCACCCACATAATTAAGATCTAATGAACCAGATTTTGTAGCACATAAATTTTTATTGTTTCACAAACGCAGTTTTATTAAAATTATTATTACTAAACTTAATATCGAGAAGGAAGCCAGCTGGCGTCAAAATTGTTAAATGATTCAATCAAATCCAACCAAATAGACAAATAAACGTAGGTAAAAAGCAAAGCTGACAGAAAGTGACAGACATGACAGATTAATGACAATGACTATACTTTACCATTTTTCTGCGCTTTTATTTAAACTATATCTGGCACAGACTTATAATTTTGACAATATCAACGCACAGACTTTGACTGGTACAATTGTTTGACGTTTGGTTTCATTTCAGTTGTCAAAAATATCTTGAAGAAAGATTTTGAAAATTAATTACACACACATATTTGGTTAAGAGCGCGAAGGGGAACGTTCTCTGAACATTTATAAGTAAAATAAATTTCCAGTCAGTGTGATGATTTTGCCAAATTGGTTTAGCAAAACTTTCATTTTATTATGAATAGGTTTTGAGTTAGTTGTATAAAGTCAATCAAATGAAACTAAATATTAATTCCTGAAAAATGGTCGAGTTTGATTGGAGTAAATTTTTGGAAGAAACTAAAAGCGTTGCTGTTCCAGAAGAATTGTTTGCTCATGTAAGTATGATATAAAATTTTAATTAAGTTTCAAAAGTAAATGAAAGTACATAATGCCTTTTATATTAGGTAATTACTTACTAAGATAAATTTTATTGTTTGGTCCTTGAAGTTATTTTCAAGTTTTCATTGATGTTATAAAATTTCATAGAATTTTATTTGAAGCCTAAATCTTTTTAATGGTTCAAGCTTACAACTAAGCTTAGCTTTATTTTTGCATTACGTATTTTTTGATCATTTATTTTTCAATGAAATATTTCCAGTTGCAAATTATTTCTATTTATAAAGAAATTAATATGGTTATAAGATCAGTTTATATATATTTTATATATATTACTTCATTACATATTTATAAAATCCTGCCACTAAAAATATCTGGTGCATACATTTTATTATAAAATATTCATGATCTATGTGTAATTGTATTTTATTCATAGTCCCCATAGAATTTGTTTTCAAATTTACCATCCATATGGAAAATAAACATATCTCTTTTCCATAGGGATTGGTGGACTCAATTTATTCTTAAAAAAATGCCATGCCTTTTTTAATGAGATTATTCCATGAGCTGCAATTATTATGTGTACCTATTATGTGTTAATGTAAAATTATGAAATCACTTCTTTTCTTGAACTTGAAATAAAAATAGTTTAGCTTTAAAAAAGTAAAACTTTTTTAGAAATAAATAAATTTTCATTCTTTTTTTGTATACTGCAACCTAATAACTTAAACAACTTAAACTGCAACAACTTAAACTGACTGCAACTTAATACAGCAACTCTAAACATATTACAGAGTAGCTGGTCCCTTTGGCTTTTTTCTACATGACATGATATAGATCTTACATTTTTTTTTCACTAAAAGAAAATGCTCATCAGTTTGAACAACTTTTGTCAAGACGTCTTTTTCATAATTCGGATGATTTAGCTGGTCTGTAATGGTTCTGCATCAGGTGTTCCAGATCTTCGATTTTTATATGCCAACAGAAAATGCTTATCAGGTTGAATAACTTTTGTTAAGACCTCATTTTGTTATTTCCTATAGTTTAGCTGAGTTGTTATGTTTCCGTATCAGCTGTACCAGATTCCTAAATAAATTATACCCCATTATGTTGGCCAGACACTTATGTCTGATGACAATTTTGATGACTGATTTGAATTAAACTTTTTTTGTCATACAACAAAAAGAAGATTTTTTCAAATTCATGCTCCTTAGGTTACTCTTTTTTTATATGTTATACATTATTTTTTTTTAAATGTACAAAATGTACAGACAATTTTTTTTTACTGTTTTATTATATGTATTGATGACAAGGATTTGTGGAGATTTAAATGCAGATTCATATATATCACCCGTCTCGGATTTGCTTTAATCTGAACTATTGTATCTTGTTATTCCTTTTAGTTTTCTGCGTATATAATTGTCCAACAGTCTCGCAAGGACTAAAAGGTCACAATCGGCTGTTTGGATTAATAATGGAATTGAGATTCAAATAGTTCAGTGCCGTGTGGTTCCCGGCACCAATACAAAAAAAAAATAGAATAGGCCCACTCCATCTCTTTCCCATGGATGTCGTAAAAGGCGACTAAGGAATAAATTCACAAACTTGGGATTCTTTTTTAGGCGATGGGTTAGCAACTTGTCACTATTAGAATCTCAATTATATCATCAATCATTAATTAAAGATGCTAATTACATTGAGGAAATGATTAAATCCGCAGGAGACTTATGTACCTGTGGAATATTTAACGGGTCAAGTATCAGTAGTACCGTAGTTCCCTCCCCATGTCTTGGGGGCTTGTCTGATAGTATGCTGGAGAGTGTCGGTGTTGATATGTGTAGCCCCCAGAACACAGTCATTTTTTCAGACAGCATAGGACGCAACATGGGTAAACTGTTTAGTGAGAATTTATCAAATATAATAAATTATTGTCTACCCAATTCCAACTTCTCACAAATTATTAATTGTATAAAAAATACACAATTGAGCAATACATCTACAATTGTTATAATGGTTGGAAACAGTTTAAATATTAGTAAACAAGACCTTATTCAGGGTCTTGGTACTCTGAATAATTTAAATGTAGGTAAAATAATTTTTTGTGCTTTTCCCTATATAAGTTGTCAGACGCCAAAGAAGAATAAATTTATTCATTTGATGAACAGTATTATTGTTCATAATACATATGTCATGTCGTCATGACAAGTTTGTATTTTTTGATACAAATCTGTTCATAAAAAATTGTTTTTTGACTAAAGATAATATTTATCTTTCTAGACTTTATAAAAAAAAATTGCTACTTTGATAGCAAACAACATAAAAGAACGGACGAGTTTACATTGTGGTAAACTACATTGTTTACAAAATCTGACAAAATCTACAGAATCATCAAATTTTTGTAATGATGATTCTGTGGACGCTACATGTGGTTTAAACTAAACCACAGGACAAAAGGAAGGACAAATGAATTAAAAATTGTACAACAAAATATACAGGGCCTTCCTGGCAAAGAACTTATTATTGATCTATTTAATGAAAAAATGGATGTTAATATGGTGTGTTTGACTGAGCATTGGATCTTGGAGGGTGAGCTGATGCCCAGTCTTAACAATTTTAATGCGGTGAGCTGCTTCAGGAGAGGGTCTGCAATCAGACGCGGTTCTGTAATATATGTTAAAAATGGTCATCGCTGTAAAGAGCGCCATGACATAGTCAGACTTTCTCTTGAGCGCTGTGTTGAGGTATCTTGTGCCGAGCTTGAGGAACACATTGTTATTTGTATTTATAGTCCGCCCAACAGTAGTATTATGGATTTCCTGAATGTAATGGAGGAAGTTCTAATAGTAGCTACAAAAAGTAATAAGAAAGTAATTGTTTGCGGTGATTTTAACATTGACATATTAGTAAGCTCCACAGTGACAATACAGTTTCTTAACCTATTTAAATGTTTTAACTTAGATAATGCCTTCTTGGAACCAACCCGCTTCACTGCCACATCTGCTAAATGTATTGATAATGTTTTTGGTGAACAAAAACCAAATAACAAAAAAGTATTTAGTAAATTACCCTCTGATCACTGCGGTCAATTAGTTACCTTTTCCACTAAACGTAGTACATGTGATGGATTAATTATGTGCAGACCTATCACAGCCCATAAAATCAATAAATTTACAAGTTCTTTAGAAAAAAAAATTTGCGCAGTAACTTACACGGGCAGCGATCTTAATGGTCATTATAATAAGTTATTTACTACCATTTCAGACGCGTACTCTAAAACATTTATACAAAAGAAACGGAAATGCAATAATAACTTTAAATTCAATGAATGGGCTACTGTTGGCATCTACAAAAGTAGAAAGACTTTGTACGATTTATATGCCCAAAAACAGTATCGATTTGAAAGCGGCTTCGTAGACCATGTTAGGAATTATTCAAAAATTTTCAAAAAAGTATGTCTACATGCAAAATCTTTGTTCATTAATAAAAAATAAGTAATGCTCCTAACAAAACAAAGGAAACCTGGAGTGTTATAAACAAGGAAACTGGTAGAAGTAATTTTAAAGAAAATATTAATGAAATTAAATTTAATAATAGGAAAATTTCCTCTACAACAGAAATAGTAAATTTATTTGAACATTTTTTTACAAATATACCGTTGGAATTAACTTCTTATATTGACTCATGCCCTAATGAAGCTGAAATACTACTTAAAAATAATGTCAGCATTTGCAGTTCCAAATTTAAATTCTTAAATATTGACCCTACTGACATTATTAATACCTTTAAAGAACTTAATCTGAAAAAGTCTGAGGATTATTGGGGTATGTCGGCTGTTGTGATATGTTATATTATAAATATTATAGCTGAGGACTTAGCATATATATTCAATAATTGTGTTGACCAAGGGATATTTCCAAATTTTATGAAGTATAGTAAACTAATTCCATTATTCAAGAAAGGTGAAAAATCAGATCCTGGTAATTATAGACCAATCTCAATTTTACCAATTTTGAGCAAGGTGTTCGAGAGAATCATGCTTAATCAAATGCAGCGTCACTTTAAGTCTAATAAATTATTTCATAGTCAGCAATACGGCTTTACTGAGGGGAAATGTACAACAGATGCAGGTGTGGCTCTTGTCACTCATATTCTCAATGCATGGGAAGGCTCACAGGATGCCATCGGAGTGTTTTGCGATCTGACCAAAGCATTTGATTGCGTAGATCATAGAACTCTTCTGCTCAAGCTCGCTCATTACGGGTTCGATACTGCTGCCGTTGAACTAATTAAATCATATCTTAGTGATAGATTACAGACGGTAGATTTAAATAATACAAAATCGAAAGGAGTGACGGTAAAAATTGGGGTACCGCAAGGTTCCATTTTGGGACCTTTTCTCTTTCTGATATATATCAACGACCTGCCTTGCATGATTGAGAAACAGACTGGCATCGTGTTGTTAGCAGATGATACGTCACTAATTTTTAGAATGAACCGCCGTAGCGAAATCTGTGATGATGTGAATAGCACTTTAGCCGCCATTTCTAACTGGTTTACAATCAACAACTTACTGTTAAATGCAAATAAGACCCAATGCATTAAGTTTACACTTCCCAATGTGCGGCAGGCAAATGTGGATATTAGTATAAGTAGTAAAAGATTAGATTTTGTTGATAGTACTACTTTCTTAGGAATAACATTAGATTCAAATTTGAAATGGCATGCTCACATTTTAAAACTTTCTAAAAGGCTTAGTTCTGCAGCATACGCTATTCGTCGTATTAGGCATTTGACGGATGTGGCAACTGCTAAGCTAGTATATTTTAGTTATTTTCATAGTTTAATGTCATATGGTCTACTGCTTTGAGGATCAGCAGCAGACATACAAACTATTTTCATTTTACAAAAAAGGGCAATTCGATATATCTACGTTCTTAAACAAAGAGATTCCCTTAGAGATTTTTTCAAAAACCTAAATATTTTAACTTTGCCCTCCCAATACATATTCGATAACATCATGCATGTTAGGAAAAACTTAGACTCTTTCAAAAAAGTAGGTGAATGTACTAGTAGATCACTGCGGAACAATTACAAGTTGTCGATCCCAGCACATCGGCTGGCTAAGGTAGGGAAATCATTTCTGATTAATTGTATAATATTTTATAATAAATTACCAAAAAGTGTTCTTGAAATGAATGATAGAAAATTCAAAAAGTATATTAAAGTTGAGCTTTGTAGGAAAGCCTATTACAGCACGGATGATTATATTAATGATAAACATGTGTGGCCCGAGCTGGACATAATGGCCTCTTAAATGCTTGTGTATTTTTGACATAATTTGTACAGTATGTACATATTTTATTTTATATTTATTTTATTTGACGAAATATTCGTATTGACATAATCAGTTCTACATTCATACATATTTTTTAATGTAGACAATGTGCATTCGTCCACGATTTAGATTTAAGAGATCTATATTTGTAAATTGACGTCCTATGATAATGCTGCAGTGTAGTTTGTTCCGCCGCTTCTTCTACACATGCGCTTTGGAAGCGGTAGTAGTTATAATTAGATTTAATTTATGTGACGTCAATAAGTGATACCTTGTATCCAATTTTGAAAATAAATCTATTCTATTCTATCATTAAGCCAAATAAGCTTGTCAAGACTGTTGGCTCTATCTACCCCACAAGGGATACAGACGGGACCATATGTATGTATGTATGTATAAGAGTGATGCTTCCGTTTCGTTCAAATCTCAACGATTTTGAAGAAAGTTTTTTTTTATTCGATTTTTCAAAAGTTATATATAATCATTCGTGTACCTTTAACGTATAAATTATCAGTAAAGGCCTTCATGAAAAAGCTTTCATTGTCAAAAAAATTGCTGGAATGTAATGAACCCACAGAAGGCAATGAAATAAGAACGGAAGGTAATGATTGAATTTGGAAGGTAATGAAATAAAATTAAATATGACGGGAGTGTAATGATTTTGAATGGAAATTAATGAATAATCAGAAGATGAAATCTTTTACGTACCTATAACTTAGGTAGGTATATGATTTTTTTAATATTTTTGGACAATAAATAAAAGTCGTGGGTGTGTAATCGAACTTCTATTGTATTAATTAAATGTGTTATTCATGAACCCATATAAAATAATGGAAAAATTATAAAAAAGAAATCAAATATTCAAGCGTACCCCATACTAATATGGGAATAAGCGTAAGAAAGATAATAGTCTAATATTAAAAAACATTGTGTTACAAAAGTAGTAAGTAAGAGAAGTACTTAACTCACAAAAAATGAAATAAAAATTCAACCAAGTTTAACATAATAATATTTTGATCTGGTTTAAAATTTTAGACTTACATACATACATACATAAACTCACGCCTCTTTCCCGGAGGGGTAGGCAGAGACTACCTCTAATTTTAGACTTATAAGATAAAATTACAAAACTTAAATCGCGTTTTATAAAACATACTTAAAATCACGCCTCTTTCCCGGAGGGGTAGGCAGAGACTATCTCTTTCCACTTGTCACTATATCTGCATACTTCCTTCGCTTCATCAACATTCATAACTCTCTTCATGCAACCTCTGCGGTTTCGGGTACTCTTGACCTGACCCTTTACCAGGACGTCCTTAATTAGATCAAGATACGTTCGTCTAGGTCTTCCCACTCCGACCTTTCCCTCCACAGTCTCCTTGTATATCTGCCAAGTCAACCTGCTTTCATTCATACTCTCCACATGACCAAACCATCTTAACATAGGTACCCTTTTCTATTTCTGTAAATACAACTTCTTTCACATCACAGCACTCCTTTATCACGCTGTTCCTAATCCGGTACCCAATTTCACACCCATCATACTCCTTAACGCTCTCATTTCCACCGCATTTGTTCTGCTTTCGTGCTTCTTTTGCCATACCCAACTTTCACTCCCATACATTAAAAATCTTAATAAAATATAACGGATTATTTAACATTATAAAAAAATCAGTAAATCAGTCTAATCTAAGTTACAATCAGTCATTTTTACTTATTTAAAATTAATATTTGGTAAATTTTTAAACACAAATTGCCTTCTTCTTAATTCTTCCGGCTCATTCACATGTTGCAAAATTCGTGTTTCGGGTACAACGTCATCATCGCTAATTAGCGGCCATCTAAATTTCTTAGTCTTGCCCTGCCCTTTCCTTAAAAAAAATATTTTATACTCTAGCGAACTTTGCATTCTTTTTAAAAATTTACTGATAAAATAATTAGAATTCTTTTTTATCTTGTATTTTATGACCAACCAATCGTCTATATTATACTTTAGTTCAATCTCCTCAATATTTTCTTTATCTAATGCAACATAGCTGTTGTGTGCTAGTTCGGTTATGTTAGAAGTAACCTGAGGAGGAGATACATTACTATCAATTCTTATGGAGTCTATGTGGTCTTCAAAATCTTGGAGTTTTGGGCGTTGGTGAATGAACTTTTCAAATTCTGTTTGGTCAATTGAACAGAAACTTGGACTGTTTCTAGACGGCTTTTTGAAACTTTGATAATTTACTGCAATGTTTGACAATATTTTTATTTTAGGACTGCCTTCAACTATTATGTCAGAGTTTAACAATTCCATAGAATCAAATTGTCTCAAGTCTCCTATGTTATTGAAAATGGTTGGCGAATCGATATGTATGAAATTTTGTAAAGAGTCAGGAATCGATCCAGTTTCGTCAGTATCCGTTGGCTTCATCAAAACATCATCATATTTGGATGTTGATAAAGGCATAGCAGTTGTGTTTTTTAGGAACAATCCCACAGCCAGTACACTAAGATGTTTCCCACGTTTACATGGTACATAACTGTCACGACATGTAAAACAACTAAGACTTCTGAGTGAAATATCAAAAGGCAGCGAGGAAGTCCAAAGCGCTTTATTTGTACTTTTAAAAGCAGGTATGTCTTTCGGAAACTGCCACTAAACACTAGAAGATAAATCACGTTGCAGATTCTTAATAGCTGAATATTGCATTGTTATATTTAAAACATGCTTGAATAAAACTGCCAGTAGAGTTTCGAACTTCATAATGACGTTACCTACGTGGTAAATCTTCCTTTTTCTTTTTTAATATAACTCTCTCGTTTTTTTCCATCTTTTCCTACATAGTTTAGCGTCTCAAAAATCCATTTATAATTAACAATAGTTTTCCGATTGTCAAATTCCTGGTACGTCGTGACTTTATTTTTGCAGATTTAGCAATTTCTCTCTAAACAATTTCTTTCGTACACACTACAATATAAATTGTTCAAAACCTCAGATGAAGAATTTTCTGTGATTATATTAGCTTTCTTTAAAGAATTTCATTCTGTAAGATTGTTATTGCTTTTTAAATATTGTTATTGTTTTTTATCGCAGTTTCCTCATTGCGCTTGAAGTACTAGGTCATAATTAATTGATAACTAGACCCTACAGTATGCTTATACCTGAAGTTGTAATAATTTTATTACGTCTACATTTACAAACAAAAACTATGGAAGGTAATGTTTACTTACTCGTGACAAACGCTGTTTTCAGAAATCAAATCGTAAAAATATTTTGTCCGGGCAGCGTGCGTTCTCTCCTGACGACTTGTATCAACGGACTGAGGTGCGCGCGAACGTCTTTTGTTTGGCAAGAAATAGAAATTGTTGTACATGCATAAAAATTTTGTGTGGTTCCCGGCACCATTACAAACAAGAATAGGACCCCTTCATCTCTTTCCCATGGATGTCGTAAAAGGCGACTAAGGGATAGGCTTATAAACTTAGGATTCCTCTTTAAGGCGATGGGCTAGCAACCTGTCACTATTTGAATCTCAGTTCTATCATTAAGCCAAATAGCTGAACGTGGCTATTCAGTCTTTTCAAGACTGTTGGCTCTGTCTACCCCGCAAGGGATATAGACGTGACCATATGTATGTATGAATGTATGTATGCATAAAAATTTTAATGTTAAATGTTTGTGGAAGTGAATGAAGTTTTTGAGTTGACAAAACTTTGAGCACAATTCTTTCTATGTTAAAGACTTATAAAAAATACTGTATTGCAGGTTTATAATAGTTGGTGAATACATTAGTATATAAGAAAAAAAAATGTACTTTTCTCCTAGGAAAGTCGAAAAAAGTGTGTCACAACGTTCTGAACGTCCATTTGAACAAGGAGAGGAATGAAAAAAGTACATGTTTTTGTTCTAAACTTTTTTTTGTTAAGAGGTTTAAACCTAATATAGATGATGGATATTTAAGATTAAAGTACGTCCTACCTTATTCAATAAAAAAAATACGGTTGATTACAATATTCATAACGACTTTTGACCTGGAATGGCGATTAGGACGAAACGAAAGAATCACTCATAATACAGGTAGATAGTCAATCACCTACAAGAAGAATCCTAAGTTTGTAAGCCATCTAACCAACAGCCAATATGGTTCATAGCACAAATTATATTGATAAGAATCTGCTCCGGCTGCTGCCTGAACCTCCGTCTCTTGCGGCAATTCCTTCACTTGCCCTGTTTCAATAGCTGGCTAAATGCAACAGCAGTAACTTTTTTCTTTGTTCAATATTTGTCCATCTCTGGCAGCTACTTCCGTTGGTTTTTTTTTCAGATTTATTTATGTATATTGTTTCTTTTATATTTTTTTTTCCTGTAGGTCTCTGTAGGTCTTTATTATTTTTTTGTTATATTTTTTTTTCTTTGTTAGAGCTTATCTGTGCGTGTTTTACGATCGCTGGATAATCCGCTGGATAGGTCTCTATTGTTAAGGTGGTACCCTAGGCACCATAAAAGTAATTATCCTTAGTCGTTTTATTATAGCCATATAAAAAAGTGGCCCATTTTGTTGACAAAGGTTTTACTGCTCATACGCACCTGACTAGGTCTTTGTATGTTTGCCTTCGTCTCCAGGTCATTAGTCCTTTAATTTTTTGTAAAATAAATTGTACTTATATTATCTACGTATTGTTTATTTATATTACCTATGATTTTTTCCACGCCCGGCCTAAAGAATATTACCATTTAGAGATAAGAAAAGAAAGGTTTTGTCAAAAGCTGAGATAAGAAAGGATATTTCAAAATTCAACCGCTAAAGGTGTCAAAAAATTTGTATGAAAAAGCAATTAAATCTTGACTGATGGACTAAAAATTTCTCTTTGGCAAAAATAATCAAAGAGGTGTATCAAGGTTTTTTTTTTTAAATACTAGTTCGCAAACCTTACGCTAGAGCGTCGCCGCAAACGTGACAAGATGCAGAAGATCACGTTAAGTCCAATTTTGTTCCGGACGTGACTATACTCAACCACTGTCCAAAGTCTGAGAGTATATCCTCTCTGCCTACTCCCCTGAGAAGGTAATATAAATTTAAAAAAAAAAGTAAAAAGAATTTATTCGTAAAAAAACACCATAACAAAAAGACAAAAAAAGGAACAAGAATAAGTACAAAAATAGACATGTAGTATGGTGCTCCCGAGAGGGCTGCAAGTTCTGTATGGAGAAAAATAAATAAATAATTACTTTTGCTATTTCAATTCATGTACCTATGATGTTGAATAATTACAGGTGGAAGGGAGCTTGGACAATGGCATCAAAAAGGGCAAGCTTGTGGAGGTCTGCCACAAGACCAACCCGGACGTCTATTGGATAGCCAAGATCACCATGGTCTGCGGGCCCCTACTACACATCAAATTCATCGGAGCAGAAGAGGATATCTGGTGTGACCTAACCAACACAAAAGTCCACCAATTGGGATGGTGCGGTAAATTCGATGAGTCAATTGAACCGCCTGATGAAATCAATGAGAAATATGGTGATTCTATTATAGACATTATGAAGAAAGTACTGATTGGTGGACAGTCTGTGTCTCAAGAAGCATTGAATAATAAAGGCTTATCGCCAATAGATAGAATCAAACCAGGCATGAAGGTGGAGATTCAGAATGTCATTGATCCGTATAGATATTGGATTGCAACTGTAAGTATTGTTTTATATATTAAGTCATAATAAAATGCAGAGGTTTTGAGAATCAACTTATTTTCTCATAGATAAAGATATAGTATAAAGGGTGATATTTTTTGTCCAAAATGTATTTGTTTTAACACTGTTGATGTATTTGTTAATACATCAGTAGTGTTTGGTTTGATTGAGAAAAGGGAGGAAAAATTTTAACTTTACCTTTATGCTCTTATCTATTTTTTAAAACAGTGAAAATATATATGGATATGTTCATTAGGTCTTGGGAATCAGAGATATTATTTGCCAGTGGCTAACGCACATGCTGCAGTGTAGTTTGTTCCGCCGCATCTTCTACACATGCGCTTTGGAAGCGGTGATAGTAACATTTAGATTTAAGTGATGTGACGTCAATAAGTGATACCCTGTAGCCAGTTTTGAAAGTAAATCTATTCTATTCTATTGATAATTTTTATTGCAGGTAAAAGAAAACGTGGGTGGCCGCCTGCTGCTGAAGTACGACGGCGCTGATGATCTGAGTGACTTCTGGATATTCTTTTCAAACCCCCGATTGTCCAGCTTCGGTTTCGTCACCAATAAGGTAAGTAGAACGTTTTCCTCGTGAACCAACTGATATGCACAATGACAGTGCAAGGTTGAAGAGTGGAGGGTTTATTTATTTATTTTACATACATACATACATACATATACATATATATATAGTCACGTCTATGCATCCGCATGGGATATGCGGTGTAGACAGAGCCAACAGTATTTTTAAGACTGAAAGGCCACTTTCAGCTAGGATATGGATCTATGATGGATTTGAGATTTAAATAGAGACAGGTTGCTAGCACATCGCCTATTTATTTTGGTTTTTAAAAAAGATATATATATGTGAACTCCATAGTTTCCCTTCTCGTAGGAATTTCATTAAAAAGAAGCCTATGTTTCACTTCAAATGAGTGGCACATAATTCTATATTACTACATTATATTTAAATCGGTTTAGTGCTTTAGCTTAAAAATCTCTATAGATAGAAAAAGAGATACACTTCTGAATATAATATTTAGTATGGTTTATTGGCCATTCAGTCTTTTCAAGGCTGTTGGCTCTGTCTGCCCCGCAAGGGATATAGACGTGACCATATGTATGTATTAAAATTGTCCATTGTTACAGGGCTCACCGTGGCAGTTCAAGTACCCGGGGAAAGTGAACAAATTTTTGTGTAAAAATAAACTGAGCACGCAGCTGAGGCAGAGTGCTGAGGAGTCCATCAAAGAGCCCACTCCGGCTGATTTGTTTCAGGTAAACATTGCTTTCAAATCAATTTTGTATTGCTTTGGTATCAGGTAGAAATTGTTTTTAAATCAGGTATACATTGCTTTGACCTAGATATAGATTGGTTTGAGTTCAGGTATAAATTGCTTTGGGTTCAGGTATAAATTGCTTTCAAACTTTTACCTGTATTATCTAGATGTAAGGTGACCATGTACCCAGATTTAAGTTACTACATACATACATAAAATCACGCCTCTTTCCCGGAGGGGTAGGCAGAGACCATATCTTTCCACTTGCCACGATCTCTGCGTACTTCCTTCGCTTCATCCATATTCATAACTCTCTTCACGCAAGCTCGGCGGTTTCGTGTACTCTTGACCTGACCCTTTACCAGGACGTCCTTAATCTGATCAAGATACGTTCGTCTAGGTCTTCCCACTCCGACCTTTCCCTCCACACTCTCCTTGTATATCTACTTAGTCAACCTGCTTTCATTCATCCTCTCCACATGACCGAACCATCTTAACATACCCTTTTCTATTCCTGTAACTACATCTTCTTTCACATCACAACATTCCCTTATCACGCTGTTCCTTATCCGGTCACTCAATTTCACACCCATCATGCTCCTTAACGCTCTTATTTCCACTGCATTTATTCTGCTTCCGTGCTTCTTTTGCCATACCCAACTTTCACTCCCATACATTAATGTCGGGATCAACACGCCTTTATGCACAGCCAGTCGTGCCTTTTTGCATAGTTTCTGACTGCTCATAAAGGCATGCAAAGCTCCATTCCCCCCATGTTCCCCGCATTCACTCTTCTTTCAATATCACTATCACACTTACCATCTGATGTAAACTTTGATCCTAGAAATAAAAACTCTTTCACTTTATCAACTTTTTCTCCTCCAATGAAAATATTACATTCTGTCATTTCATTCTCCATTTCAAAAAACAATGTTTTAGTTTTACTAACGTTCACTTTCAGTCCTTTCTCTTTTAAAGCTTCATGCATACAGTTTACCATCTCCTGTAACTCTTCCGCTGACGACGCCAGTATAACCTGATCGTCGGCATAGAGCAGACATTTGACGAGCAACTCATTCATCCTTAATCCACTTTCAAACTCTTTCAAATCTGTCAATCAACTATCCATAAATAGGTTGAACAGCCACGGTGACGCAACACATCCTTACCTAACGCCTTTCTCAATTTTAAACCACTCAGTGTGCGCTCGGTTCATCCTGACACAAGCACTCGAATCCTCATATAAAGATTACAGTGCTCGTATTAAGAGACTGCTCACCCCATGCCTAGAAAGTGCTGACCATAATTAATTCCTCTCATCTCTAAGTAACTCTCCGCACATTTACAATTTTTTTTCCCTACTGACATTAAAGTACTTACCTACTTACACTCAATCTCTCCTTTAAGAATTTTTTCACATTTTTTCAGTTAATGAATATTTTTTTTATATTTACAGCCAAACCCAAGTTTAGAAGTCCACAACTTTGTAACTGGGATGAAGTTGGAAGCTTTAAACCCTCAAGACATGAAGTCAATAAGGCCAGCAACTGTCACTAAAGTGTTCAACAATTACCATTTCCTGGTCACTATTGACGACCATGCCGAAGACTATGAAGATTCCAAAATGGCGTGGATTTGTGATTCCAAGCACCCATACATCTTCCCAATAGGCTGGGCTCAAAAGTATAATATTACATTCAAAACGCCAAAAATTTGGAAAGAGGGTAAGTTTGATTGGGACGAATATTTGTCCATGACTTCATCAGTCCCCGCTCCGGAGTATTGCTTCGGAAACAAAACGCCACTGAAGGGCATCGAAGTCGGAATGATGTTGGAAGCGGTCAATCCTCAGAACCACGAGGAAATCCACGTCGCCAAGATAGATGCTATAGTTGAACATATGCTGTGTGTTGAGCTACTGCCTATCGGGGAGAAAGTGTGGTACGCTCAAGACAGTGATCTCTTATTCCCGGTCAGTTGGTGTGACAGTAACAACTACGCTTTGCACATACCTGACACATCAGCGGCCAAAGAGCCTCCAAAGGTACCCGAAACAAAAACTGTACATGTTAATTCCTCGGAGGAATGGTGTGATAGAATATTTTTCAATTACAAGTGTTACGCCGGGCCTTTGATAAGTAGGAACAAGCTGTCGCAGTTGCCTAAACACGTGGGTCCGGGGCCGCTGACGCTGGTGCTCAGAGAGGTGTTGAACAAGATGATATCGGCTTCGTACAAACCGGCCAAGCTGTTGAAGGACTGGGAATCGGATGAGCTGCCAGAGGAAGGGATGAGACTGGAAATGTTGAGAGCCAAGTAAGTATTCTTTTACTGAGTAACAATATGATGAATACCAAAAATCTGAAGGAATTTCATTTTTCTGATGTAAATATAATTTATAAGTCTTAATAATAAACATAATTAGGCGTCGGGACGTGACGACCCCATCGCCCCCTGGGTCACCTTCCCAGTGCAATCAGTCTCCGCAGGGCAGCTTGTGGCGAGCTGTTGGGGAGTAGCGACCCCACGGACCTGAGTGCTCCCAGGGGAGGCCCCTGTTCCTCGCCTCCGATCTTCCTTCGCCAAGGTCGGAGTGGAAACCGATGAGGGACAGGACCCCTACCTCTGGCTTGCCTTAACCGGCCGGTCAGAGTGGAGTCGCGAGAGCTATACGCTCGAAGGATGGAAGTGTAAAATGTCATAACGCCGGGGGTGCCTGACTGGATCACCACGATTTCACGCCCCTCAGTCTCACCTCTCGACATCCTTAGCCACCCACGCCGATGTTGCCCCTTTGTTGCTTATCATGGTGACTGATTTGAGGGGCCCATTTAGTGAGTGGCGAGTCACCACCTGCCACATAATAGTCACGTATTCATGATTATGGCAGGTGTCCGAACTTCTCCAGCAATAGCTCAGTTTAAATCCATCCAAACGTCAACTCCATAACCCATAATCCTTTTCCTTGTTTTGTAATAGCTCCACCTCCTGCCGAGACCTGTTCATGGACATATCGTCTATTGATATGCCCGGGAACGGGTTTTGGCAGGAGAACAACATAACATCAACTTCTCCAAAGGGCCTCTACGTGTTGGATTTATATCCCTACGCAAGCCTCTCAAAAATCCGGGGTGTATAGACCCGTGAAATCCAAGTGGAGAAATATAATAATTATTAGAGATCGTAGCAAGTGGAAAGAGGTAGTCTCTGCCTACCCCTCCGGGAAAGAGGCGTGATTTTATGTATGTATGTATGTATTAAGTCTTATAAGTATCTTTTTACACATTATATAGTTAAACATAATTATGTTTAAAAATATAAAAGAGCGAACATTTTCAAAGTGAAATATATTTGAACGTTTGAATCTTTCTCATTCCCAGAGTGACTTATAAGGCAAGCAGTGATCCATTAGCCAAAGCATTCACATACTCTCTTTAGCTACCTAATCTTTGTAGCAAGAATTCAACCGGGCCAGCTCAGCTTTAGGAATAATGATCTTGTACCTTTATCCAGAAAATAACGCATCTCATGCGCACGCATTTTTCAAATGATATCTTAATTTGTTTCAGACTGAAATCCGGCACCTACCACGCCTACGTGCCTATAGCTTTAACCGTGGACCAAGTGTTGCCGTTCTGCAAAGACATGTGCGCCAAGATGCAGGCCTGCCCGTGTCTGTTCGGCCCCGAGGAGTACCCCGGCCCGTGTCCCAATAACTGCCAGAACGTCGACAAGTCAATGTTCCGTAAGTGTTGAGAACAACTTATTGTAAGGAAAGATTTTCGATTACATTGCTGACTATTTTGACTAAAAATGGTGTTAAATGTCGGTTTGTCTTTTTCAATGAGCCTGTATCTATACAGATATGGTAAGATACGGCATACGCCTTACGGGGCAGACAGCCAACAGTTATCAAAAGACTAAAAGGCCATGTTCAGCTGTTTGGCTTAATGATAGAATTGAGATTCAAATAGTGACAGGTTGCTAGGCTATCGCCTAAAAGAGGAATCCTTAGTATATAATAAGCCTATCCCTTAGTCGCCTTTGACTACATCCATGGGAAAGAGATGGAGTGACTTACTTGACTTAAGGTCCTATGTCCCCTAGCTGGGGCAGAGGGCATCCACAGTGCGTCGCCATCCCGCTCGGTCTTGAGCTTCGCGTTTTATTTCGCTCCAAGTCTTCCCTAGATTCTTCACCTCTGCGATGATTGTCCGCCGCCAGGTCTGTTTAGGGCGGCCACGTTTACGCTTTCCTTGGGGATTCTAGTCTAGGGCTTGCCTCGGTATGTGTTCGGGGTCCCTTCGGAGCGTGTGGCCGATCCAGTTCCATTTGCGGCGTTAGATCTGCTGGTCGATCGGAGTCTCACCGCAGCGTTCCCACAGGTCTACGTTGGAGATTTTCTCAGGCCAGTAAACACCGAGAATACGGCGAAGACAGCGGTTAATGACGACTTGGAGACGGTGCGAGATGTCTTTAGTGACCTTCCACCTCTCACACCCATACAGCAAAACGGTTTTCACATTGGACCGGAATATTTTGAGCTTAACTCTCCTAGTCAGTTTCCGTGATTGCCATACAGGACGGAGCTGTGCGAAGGTTGCTCTTGCCTTGGCGATTCTCGAATTGATGTCCTCTTCAGTCCCTCCAGTTTCCGACACTACGCTACCGAGGTAGGTGAACTTGTGGACTCTCCACAACCTCTGTGCCGATAAGCAATGGTAGCCGATAGCCAGTTGCCCCGCACCTCATTTCCTGGGTCTTCCTGATATTCACTTTTAGAGATGGAGTGGTTTCTTTTAATTGGTGCCGGCAATAACACGGCACCGAATAATAATGAAATTTAGATGTCTCATTGTTCCTTGCAATGTAAATACATAAAGTCTATTAGATTTTTAATTTAAAATTGTCTACTTTCCAGACAATGGCACGGATCGCCGCGGAAGACCTAAGGGAAGCACATTAACTGGCAAGCGGAAAAGAAAGAAGTGTACTCAAGAGAAGAAAGAAAAGCTGCTTTCACAAGAGACTGCTAGCAATGATGGAAAGTCTGCAGAGAGTGAACAAAGCGCTGGTTCCACACCGCCTTCCGAATCTGGGACCAGGCCGAACTCTCCGGACAGCGGCGACTGCAAGAAAACCCAGAAGAAACGACGTGAACGCAAAAACGAATACCCGAAACTTGAAATGAAAACTCGCGGCGCCAAACTCCCCAATTTCGCCATACAAATGAAAGAAGCCCATTGGAACAAAAAAGATGTAGAGACGATGTACAATAATTCTTGCGCTCAAAAGAAAGGAAACACCCCAGATAGCGACACTGAGAACGACACTAATGGAAGCAGCTCCAATTCCAGAGACGCCAAGAATATTTCAGATGTTTCAGACTCTGAAGAACCGGAACTTAAGAAATTAAAGTTCAATACATACGATCCTTTGCCGTCTGATAACAAAATGTTTGAAAAGGATACTGATATAGCTCAGATAAAGGACAAACTGAAGCTATCGTCGAATCCGATGGATTGGACTGTCGATGACGTGTACAAATATCTTAACAATTCAAAAGACTGCAATCTGATAGCAGATAAGATGAGGCAAGAGGAAATAGATGGAGAGGCTCTCGTGATGTTGGACATGCCGACGATACGGGAGTTTCTTCACATAAAAAAAGAATTTGCAGTCCACTTATGTCGTCATATTTCGAAAATAAGATGTTTTTACGTTGAAAATTTTAAATATAAGAGATACGCGTGATAGCTTTAAGTAGTCCAAATCTAGTCCACAATAATTTTTTTCCTATTGTAATATTGGACATGCCGACGATACGGGACTTCCTTCACATGAAAAAAGAATTCGCGGTCAAAGTATGCGAACATATTCCGAAAATAAAATGGTTTTATGTGACAATTTTAAATATAAGAGACTGTGGTGATAGTTTTAAGTAGAGATGCGCCGAGTAACGAGTACCAAGTTTTACTCGCCTCAATTTTTTTTAACCGAGTACTCGGCCGAGTAACTCTGTTCTATCAAATACCCATTTTGCGTGCGAAAACAAGTACGAACAGGTTCGCGCCGACCGAGAGGCGGCTCGCGGTGACACGCCCCTCACCAGTCGCTTGATCGTTAGCAAACAAGTAATCCACGTTGCGCGTCATGGTAATTGAAAGTTTTTAATTATCCATTTACTGAGTGTAGTACTTAATTATATCTACCTAAATATATTGCATTAAAACCGAGTTATTAGGCCGAGTAAGAGTATCAAAAAACCCGCCGAATACGCCGAGTACGAAAAAATAATTCGCGGTCCAATAATGCAAGGTTAAAAATTTTGAATATAAGAGACTTCTGTGATAGTTTTAAGTATAAGTTCCTTGTATATAAATATTTGCTATATAATAGAAATATTTTATTTCACTACCAATTTTTAAATGCATTGTTTTGTTGGGTTTTCAAACATCACAGAGAATTCTTTCGCAACTTCTTGCAAATGTAATTGCAAATTTTTGATATGAATGACTTGCCAGTTTCCTCGACTTCCTTCTCGTCCACCGTGCCATCGTCGCCAGTGCATAGATTCTTCTTTGCAAACGACACTTTGACCGGTATTTCTCTGTCTGACAACTGTTGGGGCTGTAACTCGTACTGTTCTAATTCTTTCTTTTTGGCGACCATTTTCTTTATGTTCTCCGTTGAAGCCACATAAGACGAAACTCCTTCAACACTTGTATCCTTCATATTAATTTCAAACATCATACTGCGATTGTTCATCTTTATAACACACGGTGTGCTACTGCTCAGTAAATACACGTTTACTCTATTGTCGAAAGTACGATTTCTCGATTTGGAATTATCATTGAGAGTAGAGTCTGTAAGATAGTTATCATTTTTATAAGCTTCAACAACTACTTGCAGACTGTCGTCTTCAAAACTTGCGTCATAAGTTCTATTGGATTCTACTGTATCCGTTCTTGATTCCTTATCTTTAACTGCGTCTGTGACTTCAACTTGCACCTGATTGTCATTAGTTATTACTGATTGAACTGACGGTTCAGAGGATATTATGTTCTGTATCATATCTTTTATAAAATTTTCCATATCCGATATGGAATCTGTATGAGTTCTATTGAGAATTTCGTTAAGTTTTTTCTTGTATAGGTCGTAATCTCGCAAGTTTGATTGGAAAGTGTTGAAAATGTCTTGCACCGTAGTCTTAAAGAATTTTATGTTGGATTCAAGGCTACTTACAGAACCGTTATCTATTTGGAGTTCTTGCGATATGTTCCGATAAATATTTTGCTCTAGCCTATCTAAATCAGAGTCGGTGATTGATTTTTTAGATTTGCCGCCCATTTTAACTGATGGGCTGTCTTTGCGCTGATCATTACTATTATCTTTCACTGGAACTTCGTCGTGTTCGTATCGTTTGTAATATTCCTTATGCTTACTCTTTGTTACAGTGATATTTGAACCAGTAGCGGATCTGACCACAGTGTACGATGATTTATTATTGTTTATACATATGTCTGATCTGCATTGACTGTCCGTGTTTGAATTGAGCTGATAACTGCGACAGGGTTCCAATGTGTCGCGTGGTCTGTCTGGGGAAAAAATAAAACTCTTTTGATTATAATCAGAAAAAAATCCTTTTGATTTGAGGAAATCTGTAAAATAGTTTATCAATTTGTGCAATGGATTCCCGCAACTTGGAATGTCCCGTGCACATTTGACTTGGAGATTTTTTTGCTGCACTTTTAAACACTATGCTATGCTAACTCACTTTCCTGAGAAAGTGGAATAGCAGGATTCTACCTTCTCAGGAAAGTTAGCTGGTTCTTCTGAATATCGAGTGCACATTTAATGTAGAAAATGATTAGTATGTATTATAAGCTTTTGTAAAAAAAAAGAGAATCGCATCTATCGATATACTTTTATTTTGAAGTCGGTCAAATTTGAAAAACCTCTTTATAAGTATAACAAAAATTTTCCTGAACACCACACCAAAATCGGTTCAGCGAAACGCAAGATAATCACGGACAAACATACAGGTCAAACAGAGAACCAGGTTTTTTTTTAAGACGGTAAATTTTTTTATATCGTTGAATCCAGTGGTCACTATTCTGGGCTCGTGGTCCAACTGCTTTCAGGTAAACAGAATAGAATAGATTTGACGTCACATCACTTAAATCTAATTATAACTACTACCGCTTCCAAAGCGCATGTGAAAAAGAAGCGGCGGAACAAACTACACTGTAGCAACAATTTGATTTCTTTTTATTTTTCCCTGCAGACCGCGATTGTTAAAAGTAAAAGTACTTACTCATTTTGTCCTGGGGAAGAAATGCGGCGGCCGGTTTGTCTATAGTCGCTGATAATTTCATTCGAGAATTTCTGAATTGAGAAAGTAGTTCCTTATTTAGGCAGGTATTAAAAAAGCCCTGACGGTAACTTCATCCTTTTCTCTCTCGTCTTAGCGTGTTTCCGGCACCCTCCACCGCAAATCTACGGTATCCGCCCAGCTTGCATAAAGAGAGTTATGAATGTGGATCAAGCGAAGGAAGTATGCAGAGATCGTGGCAAGTGGAAAGAGGTAGTCTCTGCCTATCCCTCCGGGAGAGAGGCGTGGTTTTATGTATGTTTGTAGGTACCAGAGTTAATCAAGGAAAAGGTAGGTACTCAACTTACTACTCTTAGGATGGAGTAGAGCCATCAAAGACAGCCGTATGTGAAAAATCAGAAAAGCCGAGAGGTCGAATTACTACTGTAAGAGTGTCTGAAAAAATCGCTTAATTACTATCTGATTCTCGTGCCAAAACTGCCAAATAATGAATACTTATACCCTTTATTATACTAGGGATTACTACAGAAGATGCCCATATTCTTAAGTCATCTCAACATTCACGTTTTAATTTTATCACTACATTCTCTTTCCTCAAGGTTTCCTCACGAGAGTTTTCCCTCGCCGATGATCATCGGTTTGCACTCAAAATAATATTCATAACTCAGAAAAGATCGATTGGTAGGTAGGTAATATAACCGAGGTAAAATTTGGACTATTGAACTCTGGGTATGAACACCAACTCTCTTATTCCCGCATCTTTCTGCAAGTTTTAACGAAAACAATTTCACATTCCTCAGCATTATAGCATGTATTTTGTGTTGCGCTTACCAAGGGAATCAAACTTCTTCAGAAACTTTCACTATAATTCAAAGATCTTCACATCATAAAAATTTCTCAGACGTTTAAATCAACTATTATGAATGACATCACGAAGATATACAGAAACAAAAACCAACAAAAGAGGTAGTCGCTGTAGGTAGTTCTGTAAAGGATGAATAGGTACTTACCTTTTATTCAAATCTTTTTGGTTAATTCCCTCGAGTTAACCTAAAAAAAGAACAATTAAAATTTGTGTCTGAAGTAAAAATCCCGAGTTGGCGAAATCCTTATAAACTGGATTTGAAGTTGAGCGGGTTGAGGGTTGAAGTCACACTATAATATCAGTCCCTTAAAGGTAACTAACAGAGTTGGCGACATATAATTTTGTGCAGATTTGCTCTTTTACGATTATCATAATATGTCGCTACTACGTCCACTATATTCATGTAATGTTCCGCGATTCACAACCACTCTTGAGTTCGTAAGTAGATAAAATTAATAAGATTACTACCTATTTAATAGGTAATATTAAATAATCGGCTAACCCAACACTTAATTTCCTTCTAAGTTATAACCGTTTTATCATATTCAAATCTCAAGCAACAGCTTACAAAAAGTTGGGTCGAAGAATAAATTACGCGTTTCGGAATTCCCGCGGTATGTTTTCGTTGCGCGGTCTACTCGTTTTGTTCACGTCAGTGGTTTTCATACATGATCATAAAGTTTCAAGACTGATTATACGATTGAAGATATGGAATGAGCAAACCTTTTAAAAACATCTATTTTACTCTATGGTACTTTTAGTGAAGCCGTAAAAAAAAAAATTTCTCTACTCTATGGCAGTCATTGAACCGTCAACGCTGAATGAACGAACGACAGCGAAACTAGAGGCCCCGCCTTTAAACCCGTGCATTAAATTATTTTAGTTGCTTTTTAGCGAAATGACATTGTTATAAGACGGCATTAGGTAATTTAAATTAATAATTATCGGTTTAATACAATATACACATTGTACCAATTTGTATTTCACATATTGGAATGCAATTATTGATTTACCTTCTTCTGCAACAATAGTGAATTTGTCCGGTTTTCTGGTTTTATTTAATAAATAATCAATTAATATTAAAATGATAAGGGTTTTATGATCACTAGTTATACCAATAAACAAGTTTTTGTGTTATAATAGGGCGGCAATTGAGTGAATTTGATGTTACTATTTATAGTGGGTGTTGTCATTGTGGCCAAGTTGTATTCGGATTAGGTCATTTGAATAAAAATTGTGCTTTTGGTTTCTTGTTAGATCTGCAAGAGAGGAGAGTGTGAAAAAATGGGTACCTTGGAGATTTTTTGTATATTCGCAGCGGTTTCGCAAGCCGCCGCGGTGTGTAAGTATTATTTCTTTACTTTCTTACTTTTACTAATAAAGTTTTCTTGGTTCTTATCGTTTGCTCAGTGCATTCTGACCTGTAGTTCATTCAACCTTTACGATATTTACACTGTAATATATTATTTTTATCAGCCTTTTCATTCATACATCATACCTATCTATCTATACTCAGTTGGACAGTTGACCACTTAAATAGTCTGGTTCAGCTTTAATATTTGCAAGTTTTATTATTACGATCATAAAGCATTCTTTATAAAATTGGTCTGAATATTGTGATTAAGGCACTTTTAACAATGTAATGTATAAAATCCAATAAGAACTCATACATAATGTCAGGAATCTAAAATTTAATTGAAGACAATTAGAAAAGGATTGTTTGAATCAGTCTATTTCTGATGTTCTAGTTTTATAATTGGGAACATTGCTATGTCCTCATGGACTGACATAAAATGTGCAATGATTTGTGCAGTTAATTGATGTATGATCAAAACAGTATTTATATTTAGTAGTAAAATCCTTGTTTTTTTTAATAAAGAATGCCACTATTTTGAACAGGCAATTTACAAACCTTAAAAAGGTGTGTGTTGATCAGGAATTTCCATTGGTACTGTATTGAAATCCAAAATCTGGAAATGACTGGAAGGCAATGTACAGCTATAAAGTAAAAGTCCCTCTCCTGCTTTCTTGATCTTATACTTTTTATGTAGCCTACTTCCTATGCAGTGAAAATCTTAAATATATTTATTTATTTAAACTTTATTGGACAGATAAGTTCAAAGAAATTTTAAGAAGTTTAAAGTTTTAAAAAAACCATTTCATACAATTTTTTTGAAAAACATGTTCTTTTACTTTTTTATGACAAAGGTACTAGAGCAGTCATGCGGCGTTACACGAAAGATCTGCATAATTCCGAGCATTTCGACATACTCTATTAGTGCAGCCCTAGACCACATAAGGAACGTACACGCTACATTTCAAGCCTCTTACTATAAATACAGGTTTCAGCCTGCTGTGCTGTCTGTAGTCATATCATAACAAGTTTGTTACTGTTTGAGGTTCCACACTCATGAATGTGCATCTGTTCCCTTAGTCGCTTTTCCGACATCCGTGGGAAAGACTCTTAACTTCCCATGGATATCTTAAAAGGTCCTACTCGTAAATGCCGGGGATCTCATAGCAATAGTAATATATGAACCCAGCAAAGTAGGTCGCAAGTAATCCCTTTGGTGATACAATATGAAATAGTGAAAAATTAAGAATCTTTGACAAAGTTAGACTTTATCAGCCCAAAACAGTGGATTGTAGAACAGTGGATATGGTTGAAGAAAGCTTAAGATATTGATCAAATGATGGCTCTTTAGACGTTCACAAATTATTTTAGAGTGGTTCTTTTCTACACTGGCTCATGGCGCATGACTCTTTATTTTCTAAATAAATAACCCATATTATTTTGTTCAGTGACTTCCCCGCCGAAGATTGTGAAGCAGCCAACACAGGAGGAGCTGCTGTTCCAGGTGGCTCTCCCTGGGGAAGTGGACAAGCCCTTCATTATAGAGTGCGAGGCGGAGGGAGAACCCGCGCCCAAGTAAGTTTATCCTTTAAAACTTTAATTTATTCGCATTCAGACAGCTGCCATTCTTACATACTTGGAGGCTTGGGGAAGATTGGTTTTGATAATAATATTTTTTGTTATATATACATTAGGGATAGATTAATGAACTTGGGATTCTACTTGTAGGCGATGAGCTAGCCACCGGTCACTATTTAAATCTCAATTCCAACATTCAGCTGTATGGCCAATACAGCTGAATGTGGCTTTCAGTCTTTTCAAGACTATTGGCTGCCCCGCACGGGATATAGACAGAGCCGACAGTATGCTCAGCTTATACCTCTCATTATACATAAACATACATATAACTATGATCACGCAGCAGGGGAGGCAGATCAGACTATATCATAATTGTTGCTATAAATGTACAGAGACGGAACGGAAAGTCCACGATATAGGTCATGTTGAGGTCCATCTCTACCCCAAATGAAAACTGTCATTGTACGAACGCCGAGCATAGTTTAGTGTAGATCTCTATATATATATCTCGGTATACTCATATGTATGTTAATAACTAAAACCAAATACTAGCGATAGTTGTGAAAAAAACCTAGTTAGGAAAAAAGAAATCTTTAAACACCATGTTTTACTTCAAACTTTAAAGCTATCCCACAACTTTCTAGTAATTAACGGATTTACCATGTTTATTCGCATTTTCTCGGGGCTTAGCCGGTAAACGGTCCGTGCTCTGCGTCCATTGACATCAACTCAAACGTGAATAAAACGTCTGCAGGTTGGGCACGGTGCACGCGACGCGAATAGTTTTGCTTTTAAATAAGACATCGATCCGTTTCGTCCAACGCGAGAAATCTTGTATGCTGAATGATTATTCTAGTTTTCAGGGGAGTACGTAGGCAGTTTCACGAAATGCAGCATAAGGAATTTTAATTTCAGACTATTGTTTCAAAGATAAGTACGTCCATCGATTGAACCACTGCCTGAGGCCAATAAACTAGGAATCCCCCTGCCAAGTGTCACGTTGCAGTGTTGCAGTTGGGACAGTGATTTCAGCCCTAAGACGATTAGGCTCCGGTTGCTATGATATGTCAATAGGGAACCGCCACAAACAGTTTATTAATGTTTTTCGAAGTACATACATACATATAATCACGTCTATATCCCTTGCGGGGTAGACAGAGCCAACAGTCTTGAAAATACTGATAGGCCACGTTCAGCTATTTGGCTTTAAGATAGAATTGAGATTCAAATAGTGACAGGTTGCTAGCCCATCGCCTAAAAGGAGAATCCCAAGTTTATAAGCCTACTCCTTAGTCGCCTTTTACTACATCCATGGGAAAAAGATGGAGTGGTCCTATTCTTTTGTTCTATTGGTGCCGGGAACCACACGGCAAAGTTTCGAAGTGGTTATTAGTTAATCGGAGTTAGTCGCCTGGCACTGGTCGCACACACGTGTACCGGACGAGACAGGTCTGGTCAAGATTATCGGAAACATAGGTAGCGGGTCGAGATCTTGTCTTGTCTTGGTCTTGTCAAGTGATCTCGTGATCTGCCTTCAGCTTCACGATTGTTGTTTCGTTTTTGTAGGCTCAGAAGAATCATGTCGCCAAAACTAAATCAACACTAACTTAATGAAACTAAATGAACTCTAGCTAAGGACTAAAAACACAACAAAATCAGTATTATTTTTTATTTGAAATTCGAGTGAGTTGTTTGGTTTCAATATTTGTAAGCAAGATGAGGACTCAACTAACTTGGAGCACATCAAGCTGAAATAATGCCTTAAAAATCCTTAAGGTGTACACCCCTGTATCCCCTGATCGTGACCGTTGAACAGAACTTACTTATCATCACAATTTTACAGTAAAAGATTTGTTCGCCTTATTAGTCGCCTTAAATAATACATAAAAAGGGCTTTTGTCAGAAGTCCTCAAGAACAGCTCGGATACTGATGAGGTTTTTTTTAAATTTTTGTTTTTTTTATTTTATTTAAAATCAGAAATAAATCAAGAGGGGGAAATAATTATTTATATTGTTCCAACAATATATATACTTTTTATGTGAGATTTTTTTTACGAAGGATGCAATTATATTATGTTCTAGCTGTGCCCGCGACTTCGTCCGCATCGAATAATTATTTTGGGCATTATCGAAGCCCTCAAGGATGCGCCTTCCCCGATTTTTTTCACATTATTCATTATTTCTTCGCTCCTAATAGTTTCAGCTTGACGTTATATAGCCTAAAGCCTTCCTCGATAAATGGTCTATTCAACACAACAAGAATTTTTTAATTCGAATCAGTAGTTCTTGAGATTAGCACATTCAAACAAACAAACAGACTTCAGTTTTATAATATTAGTATAGATTAAAATTACTATAGATAAATCTATGTAAGTGCATATTTAATCTAAAAAAAATATTCTATTAGATTTATAACCAGAAATATGTACCTACAACTTACAAAAGAAAAATAAATTAAAATAAAGTTGAAACGCCTGTGCAATACTATCTACTTAAACCTTTTTAACTTAAATGGCTTGTTAGCGTATTACATTTTATGTATAAGTTTGGTGTTTCTCTACCGATTTCGGAGATTCTTTTTTTATTGAATAGGTACTTATATCAATTTTTTATTATTAAGAAAATCAGAAATCTCCGAACTGCTAAGCTATTAGGAATTACACGTGTTATTGTGAGTCAACCATAAAAGATAGACTTATGCTGTCTGTTTTTAATAATTTTATGTAGAATATTTCCATTATACCTACATGGTTTTGCTGTAGCTTTAACCATTAAGGTTGCACACGCGATGGAAGCTCAAGTAACTTTTCCCAACATTTTCTTGCACTGCTCTGCTCCTCTTCTGATTGTAGCGTAATGAAAAGTATACTATAACCTGCTCAGGAGTATGAAGAATAACTGTACCAAGTTTTGTTAAAATCCGTCAAGTAGTTTTTGTTTCTATAAAGAACATACAGACAGACAGACAAAAATTTTACTGATTGCATTTTTGGCATCAGTATCGATCACTAATCACCCCCTGATAGTTATTTTGAAAATGTATTCCATGTACAGAATTGACCTCTCTTCAGATTCATTATAAGTATAATATAATAATAGATAAGAAATTATCAAAAAGTGAGAGAGGATAAGGAGCCAGCTCGTAGCAAAAAAGGAAAAGAACGACGAACTTAGCCAATATTTTAAATATTGGCGCATATTAAAAATATCATATTAAAAAGCATAAACGCTGAAAAATTTGAAATGGATCCACAGCAACTTCAATTTTATTGAATGAAAGCCCGTTTTCATTCATAGTATGCATGTAGTACCAGCGAACAGACACATATGTATACATCTCTTTTCTCCGGTAGTGCACACATATTTCTCGGTCCGTATGAAGTATTTTTAGGGTTTAAATGTTATATTATTACGGGAACGGGTTCCTCCTGTAGCGGGGCAGGCGGCGTACAACTAGGGAAAGGACTCAGTAGCAAGAACGTTGCAAACGCGACTATAGAGGCCATTATCAAAATGATAGTCCGAGCTTCGAAACCTGACCTCAGGCCGGCCCACGCTGCCATACTGATCAATAAAAGCACCACTGAAAGACGGATCAGCCTCACCGCGGTCGCATGAATCCTTCCCCCGCCCACGCCACTCATATCACACAGTCCGTAAGCGAAATAAAGGTTATGCTTGTCAGCTACGTGCTTCAGAAGCAGGTAGATCAATCCGAATGGAGCTATCAGCGGACAAGCGAGACTATAGACCATTGTAATGGAAAAAATAGCGATACTCCATGCATAATGCCAATCCCAACGCATGGTGTCATTTTCGTGATGCCAAGTCCATCGTACGAATGAATCGGCACTGGCTAGTCCTAGCGATGGTAAAATCAGAGTTACAACAGAAGGAATGAGACGGTTTTTGTCATTATTGAATAGTTTTGATGTGACTTGGTCCAATGTGAAAGGAATTTGTCAGAGAAAGCCACGATGGCCGGCATCACAGCTGCCATTGTCCACAGCAGCAAGTTGGAAGAAAATCAAATATGACAGTACTCACTTTAGTCATATGTTCAGGCTTCGCAACCAAAGTATTAAAGAGATTCACAATAACGGCTGGAGTTGTAAGGAAGAATAAGACAATGAACAGAAAGAAATTTACAAAGAATGCCTTTATGTACCATACACCTGGCTGAACGTTAAGATTCTCCCAGATGATGTCTGCCGGGTTTGTGGCGTGGGTCAGAACCCAGCCACGATGCAAACTAAAGCTATTAATGACATGTTCGGGAAGTTGGTAAGATGGTAAAGTTAAAAAAGCAATACCTAGAGGATCGTTGAGTACAATTGCCCGTATTCTTTTAGCTTCATCCTTCAGTCTCTTCTGTTCGTTGGTGTAAAATTCCAAGGCGTCCACTTCGGGCCCACACCATTTTGGCGGTACCATAATGCGCTTCCCAGTCTTCCTGAAATATGTATCAGTGTACACGAGAGCTTCACTAACCATCTCCTTTTTCTCAAGGACTTCATTTAGCTTGTTTATGTTGAAGGCTAACCGTAAATCTACAATTTGTATGTGAGGGAAATTATGGGCAAAGTAAGCTCTTATTGTAGACTCATTCCTGTCAGCTTTTGATATATTTGTTATCATAATAGTGCCCGTGATGGAAGTAGACACAGGTTTGCGGCCAGTGCACCTCCTCATAATCAAAATAGATATAGGTATGAACGAGATACTTATCAGGGTATGAACCCATAGCCAATAGGATCTGCCATTTAGGTTAGATAAAGTTGTTCTTGCCAATGTCGTATTATCGTCTCTCCAGACATCCCCACTAAAATTGATGTGTAAGATGACTCCAATGGAAATGACAGTGATGATAAACATTAGGGTAATAGCATGCCTTTGGAAAGACAAGTAGTGTACTGCATCAGGGCCACATTTGACAAGAATCTGCTCCCGCGAAAGCCTGAATACGGCAGGCAACCAAGTGAAAAATCCTTCGTCGATGTTGGGCGGTTCTTCTGCGCTCCGCGTCCGGTTGACGAGTTCTTCGTTATCTCCGCTACGATAGAACAAATTCGTCCATCTGCTCTTCGATCGTTGTACCAAGGCCATTCTCTCATAATTCCATGCCGTCCGTCGAAGAACACAAAACAAGAGTATCAAGAAAGCCCATGATATCAAATTGAGTATCAAAGTTTGAGGTATTCCATTGTAAACTGGCGTTATTATTACACTTTGTGAAGTATTCCAGAGCATGCACCCCTCGTCCACAGACCAGTTAGCGAGTGCGAGAAACGACAATGTAGTGTCCGCAAAGAAACTCATTTTCGCTTTCATGTCGCAACACAATCACTTTGCTACGAAAATTATCACCCACATAATTAAGATCTAATGCACATAAATTTTTATTGTTTCACAAACGCAGTTTTATTAAACTTATTATTATTATATCGAGAAGGAAGCCAGCTGGCGTCAAAATTGTTAAATGGTTCAATTCAATCAAAATTCAACCAAATAGACAAATAAACGTAGGTAAGAAGCAAAGCTGACAGAAAGTAACAACATGACAGATTGATGAACATGACTATACTTTACCATTTTTAAACTATAACTGGCACAAACTAATAATTTTGACAATATCAACGCACAGACTGACAGATACAATTATTTGACGTTTGGTTTCATTTCAGTTGTCAAAAATATTTTGTAGAAAGATTTTGAAATTACACACATATTTGGTTTAGAGCGCGAAGGGGAACGTTCTCTGAACATTTATAAGTACAGTGTGATGATTTTGCCAAATTGGTTTAGCGAAACTTTCATTTTATCGTGAATAGGTTTTGAGTTAGTTGTATTAAAGTGCAAATGAAAGTAAATATTAATTTCTGAAAAATGGTCGAGTTTGATTGGAGTAAATTTTTGGAAAAAACTAAAAGCGTTGCTGTTCCAGAAGAATTGTTTGCTCATGTAAGTATGATATAAAATTTTAATTAAGTTTCAAAAGTAAATGAAAGTACATAATGCCTTTTATATTAATTACTTACTAAGATAAATTTTATTGTTTGGTGCTTGAAGTTATTTTCAAGTTTTTATTGATGTTATAAAATTTCATAGAATTTTATTTGAAGCCCAAATCTTTTTAATGGTTCAAGCTTTCAACTAAGCTTAGCTTTATTTTTGCATTACGTATTTTTTGATCATTTATTTTTCAATGAAATATTTCCAGTTGAAATTTATTTCTATTTATAAAGAAATTAATATGGTTATAAGATCAATTTATATATTACTACATTACATATTTATAAAATCCTGCCACTAAAAATATCTGGTGCATACATTTTATTATAAAATATTCATGATGTATCTTATATCTATATGTGTAATTATATTTTATTCATAGTACCCATAGAATTTGATTTCCAATTTACCATCCATATGGAAAATAAATACATCTTTTTTCCATAGGGATTGGTGCACTCAATTTATTCTTAAAAAAAATGCCATGCCTTTTTAATGAGATTTCATCATGAGATGCAATTATTTTGTGTACCTATTATGTGTAAATGTAAAATTATGAAATCACTTCTTTCCTTGATCTTGAAATATAAATAGTTTAGCTTTAAAAAAGTAAAAATTTTTTGAATTGGAATTTTTGAATTTTGAATAACTCAAAACATATCACAGAGTAGCTGGTCCCTTTGGCTTCTACATCTACACTAATATTATAAAGAGGAATACTTTGTTTGTTTGGTTGTAATGAATAGGCTCAAAAACTACTGGACCGATTTTAAAAATTCTTTCACCATTCGAAAGCTACATTATCCACGAGTAACATAGACTATATTCTATTTTGGAAAAAAATAGGGTTCCGTAATATATTTGGATTTTTCGGACACAAACTGAAAAAAAATCAACCAAAAAGTTACTTATTTTGCGTACGCTGCCTAAACTACAAAAGATAGAACCATTAAATGTTTTAATTAATTGTAGATCTTATAAATATCTACAAAAAAGTCCGCGACACACTATACCTATCTATGTCGAGTGAGGCACAACAACCACATTTTTATTTAAAAATCTTGAATTTTTTTGGTCTACATTTAAACGCGTTTTTTTTACACATGCTATTAATCCTTATCAAAATAAATAATTTCATCAATAAGTACAGTTTATGTAGATAATATTTGGTCTTTGAATGATTAAAATTGGACGTTTGGTTTTGAAGTTGTGGTGAAATTAAAATATTACGATTTCTGCTGCACGGCCCGTTGCGAAGTGAGCAAGACTTAGTTAGCCGCTTTGCGGACGGTCCTTTAGTTAGTTCTAATAGAGATATATTTAGTATCGGCTGTGCATCCGTGCGAAGCCGGGCGGGTCGCTAGTGACATGATATAGATCTTCCATGTTTTTTAGCTAAAATAAAAATGCTCATCAGGTTGAACAACTTTTGTCAAGAAGTCTTTTTCATAATTCGGATGATTTAGCTGGTCTGTAATGGTTCTGCATCAGGTGTTCCAGATCTTCGATTTTATATGCCAACAGAAAATGCTTATCAGGTTGAACAACTTTCATTTTCATTAAACTTTGATTGTCGTACAACAAAAAAAAGTTTCATTGCAATTTTTTTTTTCAGATTCGTGCTCGTTAGGTTACTCTTTTTTTTATATCGTTATAAATCATTTTTTTTTAAATGTACACACTGTACAGACAAAAACTTTTTACTGTTTTATTTATTTATATGTGTTGATATATTGATGACAAGGATTTGTGGTGATTAAAATGCAGATTCATATATATCACCTGTCTCGGATTTGTTATAATCTGAACTATTGTATCTTGTGTTTATCATTCCTTTTAGTTTTCTGCGTACATAAATGTCCAACAGTCTCGCAAGGACTAAAAGGTCACAATCAGCTGTTTGGATTAATAATGGAATTGAGATTCAAATAGTACAGTTCCGTGTGGTTTCCGGCACCAATGCAAAAAAAAAGAATAGGACTAGTCCATCTCTTTCCCATGGATGTCGTGAAAGGCGACTAAGGGATAGGCTCACAAACAACATCATAGAACCATATCCATATATAACTGAAAGTGGCCTTTCAGTGTTAAAAATACTGTTAAAATTAAAAATACTATATCCCATGTTCAATATTTGTCCATCTCTCGCAGCTACTTCCGTTGGTTTTTTTTTTCAGATTTATTTATGTATATTGTTTCTTTTATATTTTTTTTCCTGTAGGTCTCTGTAGGTCTTTATATTTTTTTTGTAATATTTTTTTTTTCTTTGTTTGAGCTTATCTCTGCGTGTTTTACGATCGCTGGATATATCCGCTGGATAGGTCTTTATTGTTAAGGTGGTACCCTAGGCACCATAAAAGTAATTATCCTTAGTCGTTTTATTATAGCCATATAAAAAAGTGGCCCATTTTGATGACAAAGGTTGTATTGCTCATGCGCACCTGGCTAGGTCTTTGTTTTTCTCTTTGTATGTTTACCTGCGTCTCCAGGTCGTTAGTCATTTTTTGTAAAATAAATTGTACTTACATTATCTACGTAATGTTTATTTATATTACCTATGATTTATAAAGGAACAATGGTGACTGACTCATCAACGCCCGGCCTAAAGAATATTACCATTTAGAGATAAGAAAAGAAAGGATTTTTCAAAAGCTGAGATAAGAAAGGAAAGGATTTTTCAAAAGCTGAGATAAGAAAGGATATTTCAAAATTCAACCGCTAAAGGTGTCAAAAAATTTGTATGAAAAAGAAATTAAATCTTGACTGATGGACTAAAAATTTCTCTCAAGGTTTTCTTCTAAAATACTAGTTCGCAAACCTTACGCTAGAGCGTCGCCACAAACGTGACAAAATGCAGAAGATCACGTAAAGTATACTCAACCACTGTCCGAACCAAAGTCTGAGAGTATATCCTCTCTGCCTACTCCCCTGAGAAGGTAATATAAAATTGAAAAAAAAAGTAAAAAGAATTTATTCGTAAAACACCATAATAAAAAGACAAAAAAAGAAACAAGAATATGAACAAAAAGAGACATGTAGTATGGGTGCTCCCGAGAGGGCTGCAAGTTCTGTATGGAGAAACATAAATAAATTATTACATAAACATACATAAAATCACGCCTCTTTCCCGGAGGGGTAGGCAGAGACTACCTCTTTCCACTTGCCACGATCTCTGCATACTTCCTTCGCTTCATCCACATTCATAACTCTCTTCATACAAGCTCGGCGGGTTCGGGTACTTTTGACCTGACCCTTTACCAGGACGTCCTTAATTTGATCAAGATACGTTCGTCTACGTCTTCCCACTCCGAACTTTCCCTCCACACTCTCCTTGTATATCTGCTTAGTCAACCTGCTTTAATTCTTCCTCTTCACATGACCGAACCATCTTAACATACCTTTTTCTATTCCTGTAACTATATCTTCTTTCACATCACAACATTCCCTTATCACGCTGTTCCTTATCCTGTCACTCAATTTCACACCCATCATACTCCTTGACCTTCATCGATGTTGGGCGGTTCTTCTGCGCTCCGCGTCCGGTTGACGAGTTCTTCGTTATCTCCGCTACGATAGAACAAATTCGTCCATCTGCTCTTCGATGGTTGTACCAAGGCCATTCTCCCATAATTCCATGCCGTCCGTCGAAGAACACAAAACAAGAGTATCAAGAAAGCCCATGATATCAAATTGAGTATCAAAGTTTGAGGTATTCAATTGTAAACTGGCGTTATTATTACACTTTGTGAAGTATTCCAGAGCATGTACCCCTCGTCCACAGACCAGTTAGCGAGTGCGAGAAACGACAATGTAGTGTCCGCAAAGAAACTCATTTTCGCTTTCATGTCGCAACACAATCACTTTGCTACGAAAATTATCACCCACATAATTAAGATCTAATGCACATAAATTTTTATTGTTTCACAAACGCAGTTTTATTAAACTTATTATTATTATATCGAGAAGGAAGCCAGCTGGCGTCAAAATTGTTAAATGGTTCAATTCAATCAAAATTCAACCAAATAGACAAATAAACGTAGGTAAGAAGCAAAGGTGACAGAAAGTAACAACATGACAGATTGATGAACATGACTATACTTTACCATTTTTAAACTATAACTGGCACAAACTAATAATTTTGACAATATCAACGCACAGACTTTGACAGATACAATTATTTGACGTTTGGTTTCATTTCAGTTGTCAAAAATATTTTGTAGAAAGATTTTGAAATTACACACATATTTGGTTTAGAGCGCGAAGGGGAACGTTCTCTGAACATTTATAAGTACAGTGTGATGATTTTGCCAAATTGGTTTAGCGAAACTTTCATTTTATCGTGAATAGGTTTTGAGTTAGTTGTATTAAAGTGCAAATGAAAGTAAATATTAATTTCTGAAAAATGGTCGAGTTTGATTGGAGTAAATTTTTGGAAAAAACTAAAAGCGTTGCTGTTCCAGAAGAATTGTTTGCTCATGTAAGTATGATATAAAATTTTAATTAAGTTTCAAAAGTAAATGAAAGTACATAATGCCTTTTATATTAATTACTTACTAAGATAAATTTTATTGTTTGGTGCTTGAAGTTATTTTCAAGTTTTTATTGATGTTATAAAATTTCATAGAATTTTATTTGAAGCCCAAATCTTTTTAATGGTTCAAGCTTTCAACTAAGCTTAGCTTTATTTTTGCATTACGTATTTTTTGATCATTTATTTTTCAATGAAATATTTCCAGTTGAAATTTATTTCTATTTATAAAGAAATTAATATGGTTATAAGATCAATTTATATATTACTACATTACATATTTATAAAATCCTGCCACTAAAAATATCTGGTGCATACATTTTATTATAAAATATTCATGATGTATCTTATATCTATCTATATGTGTAATTATATTTTATTCATAGTACCCATAGAATTTGATTTCCAATTTACCATCCATATGGAAAATAAATACATCTTTTTTCCATAGGGATTGGTGCACTCAATTTATTCTTAAAAAAAATGCCATGCCTTTTTAATGAGATTTCATCATGAGCTGCAATTATTATGTGTACCTATTATGTGTAAATGTAAAATTATGAAATCACTTCTTTCCTTGATCTTGAAATATAAATAGTTTAGCTTTAAAAAAGTAAAAATTTTTTGAATTGGAATTTTTGAATTTTGAATAACTCAAAACATATCACAGAGTAGCTGGTCCCTTTGGCTTCTACATCTACACTAATATTATAAAGAGGAATACTTTGTTTGTTTGGTTGTAATGAATAGGCTCAAAAACTACTGGACCGAATTTTAAAAATTCTTTCACCATTCGAAAGCTACATTATCCACGAGTAACATAGACTATATTCTATTTTGGAAAAAAATAGGGTTCCGTAATATATTTGGATTTTTCGGACACAAACTGAAAAAAAATCAACCAAAAAGTTACTTATTTTGCGTACGCTGCCTAAACTACAAAAGATAGAACCATTAAATGTTTTAATTAATTGTAGATCTTATAAATATCTACAAAAAAGTCCGCGACACACTATACCTATCTATGTCGAGTGAGGCACAACAACCACATTTTTATTTAAAAATCTTGAATTTTTTTGGTCTACATTTGAACGCGTTTTTTTTACTCATGCTATTAATCCTTATCAAAATAAATAATTTCATCAATAAGTACAGTTTATGTAGATAATATTTGGTCTTTGAATGATTAAAATTGGACGTTTGGTTTTGAAGTTGTGGTGAAATTAAAATATTTCTGCTGCACGGACCGTTGCGAAGTGAGCAAGACTTAGTTGGCCGCTTTGCGGACGGTCCTTTAGTTAGTTCTAATAGAGATATATTTAGTATCGGCTGTGCATCCGTGCGAAGCCGGGCGGGTCGCTAGTGACATGATATAGATCTTCCATGTTTTTTAGCTAAAATAAAAATGCTCATCAGGTTGAACAACTTTTGTCAAGAAGTCTTTTTCATAATTCGGATGATTTAGCTGGTCTGTAATGGTTCTGCATCAGGTGTTCCAGATCTTCGATTTTATATGCCAACAGAAAATGCTTATCAGGTTGAACAACTTTCATTTTCATTAAACTTTGTTTGTCGTACAACAAAAAAAAGTTTCATTGCAATTTTTTTTTCAGATTCGTGCTCGTTAGGTTACTCTTTTTTTTTATATCGTTATAAATCATTTTTTTTTAAATGTACACACTGTACAGACAAAAACTTTTTACTGTTTTATTTATTTATGTGTTGATATATTGATGACAAGGATTTGTAGTGATTAAAATGCAGATTCATATATATCACCTGTCTCGGATTTGTTATAATCTGAACTATTGTATCTTGTGTTTATCATTCCTTTTAGTTTTCTGCGTACATAAATGTCCAACAGTCTCGCAAGGACTAAAAGGTCACAATCAGCTGTTTGGATTAATAATGGAATTGAGATTCAAATAGTACAGTTCCGTGTGGTTTCCGGCACCAATGCAAAAAAAAAAAAGAATAGGACTAGTCCATCTCTTTCCCATGGATGTCGTAAAAGGCGACTAAGGGATAGGCTCACAAACAACATCATAGAACCATATCCATATATAACTGAAAGTGGCCTTTCAGTGTTAAAAATACTGTTAAAATTAAAAATACTATATCCCATGCAGTGTAGCATTTGAAGTAGCATTTGAATCTCAATTATATCATTAAGCCAAATAGCTGAACGTGGCCATTCAGTCTTTTCAAGACTGTTGACTCTATCCACCCCACAAGGGATATAGACGTGACCATATGTATGTTTGTATGTATAGTACATGTAGATAGTAGTCCATCACGTAAAAGAAGAATCCAAGTTTGTTAGTCATCTAACCAACAGCCAATATGGTTCATAGCACAAATTATATTGATAAGACTGCTCCGGCTGCTGCCTGAACCTCCGTCTCTTGCGGCAATTCCTTCACTTGCCCTGTTTCAATAGCTGGCTAAATGCAACAGCAGTAACTTTTTTCTTTGTTCAATATTTGTCCATCTCTCGCACCTACTTCCGTTGGTTTTTTTTTTCAGATTTATTTATGTATATTGTTTCTTTTATATTTTTTATTAGCTTTTTTCCTGTAGGTCTCTGTAGGTCTTTATTTTTTTTTGTTATATATTTTTTTCTTTGTTTGAGCTTATATCTGCGTGTTTTACGATCGCTGGATATATCCGCTGGATAGGTCTCTATTGTTAAGGTGGTACCCTAGGCACCATAAAAGTAATTATCCTTAGTCGTTTTATTATAGCCATATAAAAAAGTGGCCCATTTTGATGACAAAGGTTGTATTGCTCATGCGCACCTGGCTAGGTCTTTGTTTTTCTCTTTGTATGTTTACCTGCGTCTCCAGGTCGTTAGTCATTTTTTGTAAAATAAATTGTACTTACATTATCTACGTAATGTTTATTTATATTACCTATGATTTATAAAGGAACATTGGTGACTGACTCATCAACGCCCGGCCTAAAGAATATTACCATTTAGAGATAAGAAAAGAAAGGATTTTTCAAAAGCTGAGATAAGAAAGGAAAGGATTTTTCAAAAGCTGAGATAAGAAAGGATATTTCAAAATTCAACCGCTAAAGGTGTCAAAAAATTTGTATGAAAAAGAAATTAAATCTTGACTGATGGACTAAATATTTCTCTTTGGCAAAAATAATCAAAGGGGTGTCTCAAGGTTTTCTTCTAAAATACTAGTTCGCAAACCTTACGCTAGAGCGTCGCCGCAAACGTGACAAAATGCAGAAGATCACGTAAAGTATACTCAACCACTGTCCGAACCAAAGTCTGAGAGTATATCCTCTCTGCCTACTCCCCTGAGAAGGTAATATAAAATTGAAAAAAAAAGTAAAAAGAATTTATTAGTAAAACACCATAATAAAAAGACAAAAAAAGAAACAAGAATATGTACAAAAAGAGACATGTAGTATGGGTGCTCCCGAGAGGGCTGCGAGTTCTGTATGGAGAAACATAAATAAATTATTACATAAACATACATAAAATCACGCCTCTTTCCCGGAGGGGTAGGCAGAGACTACCTCTTTCCACTTGCCACGATCTCTGCATACTTCCTTCGCTTCATCCACATTCATAACTCTCTTCATACAAGCTCGGCGGGTTCGGGTACTTTTGACCTGACCCTTTACCAGGACGTCCTTAATTTGATCAAGATACGTTCGTCTAGGTCTTCCCACTCCGAACTTTCCCTCCACACTCTCCTTGTATATCTGCTTAGTCAACCTGCTTTAATTCTTCCTCTTCACATGACCGAACCATCTTAACATACCCTTTTCTATTCCTGTAACTATATCTTCTTTCACATCACAACATTCCCTTATCACGCTGTTCCTTATCCTGTCACTCAATTTCACACCCATCATACTCCTTGACCTTCATCGATGTTGGGCGGTTCTTCTGCGCTCCGCGTCCGGTTGACGAGTTCTTCGTTATCTCCGCTACGATAGAACAAATTCGTCCATCTGCTCTTCGATGGTTGTACCAAGGCCATTCTCCCATAATTCCATGCCGTCCGTCGAAGAACACAAAACAAGAGTATCAAGAAAGCCCATGATATCAAATTGAGTATCAAAGTTTGAGGTATTCAATTGTAAACTGGCGTTATTATTACACTTTGTGAAGTATTCCAGAGCATGTACCCCTCGTCCACAGACCAGTTAGCGAGTGCGAGAAACGACAATGTAGTGTCCGCAAAGAAACTCATTTTCGCTTTCATGTCGCAACACAATCACTTTGCTACGAAAATTATCACCCACATAATTAAGATCTAATGCACATAAATTTTTATTGTTTCACAAACGCAGTTTTATTAAACTTATTATTATTATATCGAGAAGGAAGCCAGCTGGCGTCAAAATTGTTAAATGGTTCAATTCAATCAAAATTCAACCAAATAGACAAATAAACGTAGGTAAGAAGCAAAGCTGACAGAAAGTAACAACATGACAGATTGATGAACATGACTATACTTTACCATTTTTAAACTATAACTGGCACAAACTAATAATTTTGACAATATCAACGCACAGACTTTGACAGATACAATTATTTGACGTTTGGTTTCATTTCAGTTGTCAAAAATATTTTGTAGAAAGATTTTGAAAATTACACACATATTTGGTTTAGAGCGCGAAGGGGAACGTTCTCTGAACATTTATAAGTAAAATGAATTTCCAGTCAGTGTGATGATTTTGCCAAATTGGTTTAGCGAAACTTTCATTTTATCGTGAATAGGTTTTGAGTTAGTTGTATTAAAGTGCAAATGAAAGTAAATATTAATTTCTGAAAAATGGTCGAGTTTGATTGGAGTAAATTTTTGGACGAAACTAAAAGCGTTGCTGTTCCAGAAGAATTGTTTGCTCATGTAAGTATGATATAAAATTTTAATTAAGTTTCAAAAGTAAATTAAAGTACAAAATGCCTTTTATATTAATTACTTACTAAGATAAATTTTATTGTTTGGTGCTTGAAGTTATTTTCAAGTTTTTATTGATGTTATAAAATTTCATAGAATTTTATTTGAAGCCCAAATCTTTTTAATGGTTCAAGCTTTCAACTAAGCTTAGCTTTATTTTTGCATTACGTATTTTTTGATCATTTATTTTTCAATGAAATATTTCCAGTTGAAATTTATTTCTATTTATAAAGAAATTAATATGGTTATAAGATCAATTTATATATTACTACATTACATATTTATAAAATCCTGCCACTAAAAATATCTGGTGCATACATTTTATTATAAAATATTCATGATGTATCTTATATCTATATGTGTAATTATATTTTATTCATAGTACCCATAGAATTTGATTTCCAATTTACCATCCATATGGAAAATAAATACATCTTTTTTCCATAGGGATTGGTGCACTCAATTTATTCTTAAAAAAAATGCCATGCCTTTTTAATGAGATTTCATCATGAGCTGCAATTATTATGTGTACCTATTATGTGTTAATGTAAAATTATGAAATCACTTCTTTCCTTGATCTTGAAATACAAATAGTTTAGCTTTAAAAAAGTAAAACTTTTTTAGTAATGAATAAATTTTCATTCTTATTCATATACTGCAACAACTTAAACTGCAACTTAATACCCAACCGCAACCGTAACTCAAAACATATCACAGAGTAGCTGGTCCCTTTGGCTTCTACATCTACACTAATATTATAAAGAGGAATACTTTGTTTGTTTGGTTGTAATGAATAGGCTCAAAAACTACTGGACCGATTTTAAAAATTCTTTCACCTTTCGAAAGCTACATTATCCACGAGTAACATAGACTATATTCTATTTTGGAAAAAAATAGGGTTCCGTAATATATTTGGATTTTTCGGACACAAACTGAAAAAAAATCAACCAAAAAGTTACTTATTTTGCGTACGCTGCCTAAACTACAAAAGATAGAACCATTAAATGTTTTAATTAATTGTAGATCTTATAAATATCTACAAAAAAGTCCGCGACACACTATACCTATCTATGTCGAGTGAGGCACAACAACCACATTTTTATTTAAAAATCTTGAATTTTTTTGGTCTACATTTAAACGCGTTTTTTTTACTCATGCTAATAATCCTTATCAAAATAAATAATTTCATCAATAAGTACAGTTTATGTAGATAATATTTGGTCATTGAATGATTAAAATTGGACGTTTGGTTTTGAAGTTGTGGTGAAATTAAAATATTACGATTTCTGCTGCACGGACCGTTGCGAAGTGAGCAAGACTTAGTTGGCCGCTTTGCGGACGGTCCTTTAGTTAGTTCTAATCGAGATATATTTAGTATCGGCTGTGCATCCGTGCGAAGCCGGGCGGGTCGCTATTGACATGATATAGATCTTCCATGTTTTTTAGCTAAAATAAAAATGCTCATCAGGTTGAACAACTTTTGTCAAGAAGTCTTTTTCATAATTCGGATGATTTACCTGGTCTGTAATGGTTCTGCATCAGGTGTTCCAGATCTTCGATTTTATATGCCAACAGAAAATGCTTATCAGGTTGAACAACTTTCATTTTCATTACACTTTGATTGTCGTACAACAAAAAAAAGTTTCATTGCAATTTTTTTTTCAGATTCGTGCTCGTTAGGTTACTCTTTTTTTTTACATACATACATAAAATCACGCCTCTTTCCCGGAGGGGTAGGCAGAGACTACCTCTTTCCACTTGCCACGATCTCTGCATACTTCTTTTTTTTTATATCGTTATAAATCATTTTTTTTTAAATGTACACACTGTACAGACAAAAACTTTTTACTGTTTTATTTATTTATGTGTTGATATATTGATGACAAGGATTTGTAGTGATTAAAATGCAGATTCATATATGTATATCACCTGTCTCGGATTTGTTATAATCTGAACTATTGTATCTTGTGTTTATCATTCCTTTTAGTTTTCTGCGTACATAAATGTCCAACAGTCTCGCAAGGACTAAAAGGTCACAATCAGCTGTTTGGATTAATAATGGAATTGAGATTCAAATAGTACAGTTCCGTGTGGTTTCCGGCACCAATGCAAAAAAAAAGAATAGGACTACTCCATCTCTTTCCCATGGATGTCGTAAAAGGCGACTAAGGGATAGGCTCACAACATCATAGAACCATATCCATATATAACTGAAAGTGGCCTTTCAGTGTTAAAAATACTGTTAAAATTAAAAATACTATATCCCATGCAGTGTAGCATTTGAAGTAGCATTTGAATCTCAATTATATCATTAAGCCAAATAGCTGAACGTGGCCATTCAGTCTTTTCAAGACTGTTGACTCTATCCACCCCACAAGGGATATAGACGTGACCATATGTATGTTTGTATGTATAGTACATGTAGATAGTCCATCACGTAAAAGAAGAATCCAAGTTTGTTAGTCATCTAACCAACAGCTAGTATGGTTCATAGCACAAACTATATTGATAAGACTGCTCCGGCTGCTGCCTGAACCTCCGTCTCTTGCGGCAATTCCTTCACTTGCCCTGTTTCAATAGCTGGCTAAATGCAACAGCAGTAACTTTTTTCTTTGTTCAATATTTGTCCATCTCTCGCACCTACTTCCGTTGGTTTTTTTTTTCAGATTTATTTATGTATATTGTTTCTTTTATATTTTTTATTAGCTTTTTTCCTGTAGGTCTCTGTAGGTCTTTATTTTTTTTTGTTATATATTTTTTTCTTTGTTTGAGCTTATATCTGCGTGTTTTACGATCGCTGGATATATCCGCTGGATAGGTCTCTATTGTTAAGGTGGTACCCTAGGCACCATAAAAGTAATTATCCTTAGTCGTTTTATTATAGCCATATAAAAAAGTGGCCCATTTTGATGACAAAGGTTGTATTGCTCATGCGCACCTGGCTAGGTCTTTGTTTTTCTCTTTGTATGTTTACCTGCGTCTCCAGGTCGTTAGTCATTTTTTGTAAAATAAATTGTACTTACATTATCTACGTAATGTTTATTTATATTACCTATGATTTATAAAGGAACATTGGTGACTGACTCATCAACGCCCGGCCTAAAGAATATTACCATTTAGAGATAAGAAAAGAAAGGATTTTTCAAAAGCTGAGATAAGAAAGGATATTTCAAAATTCAACCGCTAAAGGTGTCAAAAAATTTGTATGAAAAAGAAATTAAATCTTGACTGATGGACTAAAAATTTCTCTTTGGCAAAAATAATCAAAGGGGTGTCTCAAGGTTTTCTTCTAAAATACTAGTTCGCAAACCTTACGCTAGAGCGTCGCCGCAAACGTGACAAAATGCAGAAGATCACGTAAAGTATACTCAACCACTGTCCGAACCAAAGTCTGAGAGTATATCCTCTCTGCCTACTCCCCTGAGAAGGTAATATAAAATTGAAAAAAAAAAAGTAAAAAGAATTTATTCGTAAAACACCATAATAAAAAGACAAAAAAAGAAACAAGAATATGTACAAAAAGAGACATGTAGTATGGGTGCTCCCGAGAGGGCTGCGAGTTCTGTATGGAGAAACATAAATAAATTATTACATAAACATACATAAAATCACGCCTCTTTCCCGGAGGGGTAGGCAGAGACTACCTCTTTCCACTTGCCACGATCTCTGCATACTTCCTTCGCTTCATCCACATTCATAACTCTCTTCATACAAGCTCGGCGGGTTCGGGTACTTTTGACCTGACCCTTTACCAGGACGTCCTTAATTTGATCAAGATACGTTCGTCTAGGTCTTCCCACTCCGAACTTTCCCTCCACACTCTCCTTGTATATCTGCTTAGTCAACCTGCTTTAATTCATCCTCTTCACATGACCGAACCATCTTAACATACCCTTTTCTATTCCTGTAACTACATCTTCTTTCACATCACAACATTCCCTTATCACGCTGTTCCTTATCCTGTCACTCAATTTCACACCCATCATACTCCTTGACTTGACTTAAGGTCCTATGTCCCCTAGCTGGTGCAGAGGGCATCCACAGTGCGTCGCCATCCCGCTCGGTCTTGAGCTTCGCGTTTTATTTCGCTCCAAGTCTTCCCTAGATTCTTTACCTCTGCGATGATTGTCCGCCGCCAGGTCTGTTTAGGGCGGCCACGTTTACGCTTTCCTTGGGGATTCCAGGGCTAGGGCTAGGGCTTGCCTTGTTCATACTCCTTAACGCTCTCATTTCCACTGCATTTATTCTGCTTTCATGCTTCTTTTGCCATACCCAACTTTCACTCCCATACATTAATGTCGGGACCAACACGCCCCTGTGCACAGCCAGTCGAGCCTTTTTGGATAGTTTCTGACTGCTCATAAAGGCATGCAAAGCTCCATTCACCTCGTTCCCCGCGTTCACTCTCCTTTCAATATCACTATCATACTTGCCATCTGATGTAAACTTTGATCCTAGATATACAAACTCTTTCACTTGCTCAACTTTTTCTCCTCCAATCAAAATATTACATGCTGTCATTTCTTTCTCCATTTCAAAAACCAGTGTTTTAGTTTTACTTACGTTCACTTTCATTCCTTTCTCTTTTAAAGCTTCATGCATACAGTTTACCATCTCCTGTAACTCTTCCGCTGATGACGCCAGTATAACCTGATCGTCGGCATAATGCAGACATTTGACGAGTAACTCATTCATCCTTAATCCACTTTCAGACTCTTTCAAATCTGTCAAACAACTATCCATAAATAGGTCAGCCACGGTGACGCAACACATCCTTGCCTAACACCTTTCCCAATCTTAAACCACTCAGTGTGCGCTCCGTTTATCCTGACACAAGCACTCGAATCCTCATATAAGGATTTCAGTGCTCGTATTAAGAGACTGCTCACCCCATGCATAGAAAGTGCTGACCACAATTCATTCCTCTCATCTCTAAGTTACTCTCCGCACATTTATAATTTTTTCCTCTACTAACATTAAAGTACTTAACTACTTACACTCAATCTCTCTTTTAAGAATTTTTCCACATTATATCAGTTAATGAATATTTTTTTATATTTACAGCCAAACCCAAGTTTAGAAGTCCACAACTTTGTAACTGGGATGAAGTTGGAAGCTTTAAACCCTCAAGACATGAAGTCAATAAGGCCAGCAACTGTCACTAAAGTGTTCAACAATTACCATTTCCGGGTCACTATTGACGACCATGCCGAAGACTATGAAGATTCCAAAATGGCGTGGATTTGTGATTCCAAGCACCCATACATCTTCCCAATAGGCTGGGCTCAAAAGTATAATATTACATTCAAAACGCCAAAAATTTGGAAAGAGGGTAAGTTTGATTGGGACGAATATTTGTCCATGACTTCATCAGTCCCCGCTCCGGAGTATTGCTTCGGAAACAAAACGCCACTGAAGGGCATCGAAGTCGGAATGATGTTGGAAGCGGTCAATCCTCAGAACCACGAGGAAATCCACGTCGCCAAGATAGATGCTATAGTTGAACATATGCTGTGTGTTGAGCTACTGCCTATCGGGGAGAAAGTGTGGTACGCTCAAGACAGTGTTCTCTTATTCCCGGTCAGTTGGTGTGACAGTAACAACTACGCTTTGCACATACCTGACACATCAGCGGCCAAAGAGCCTCCAAAGGTACCCGAAACAAAAACTGTACATGTTAATTCCTCGGAGGAATGGTGTGATAGAATATTTTTCAATTACAAGTGTTACGCCGGGCCTTTGATAAGTAGGAACAAGCTATCGCAGTTGCCTAAACACGTGGGTCCGGGGCCGCTGACGCTGGTGCTCAGAGAGGTGTTGAACAAGATGATATCGGCTTCGTACAAACCGGCCAAGCTGTTGAAGGACTGGGAATCGGATGAGCTGCCCGAGGAAGGGATGAGACTGGAAATGTTTAGAGCCAAGTAAGTATTCTTTTACCAAGTAACAAAATTATGAATACCAAAAATCTTTCTACCAAATTTCATTTTTCTGATGTAAATATAAGTTATAAGTCTTAATAAAAAACATAATCATGAACATAATTTTTATTAATATATATATATATTATATATATATATAAGACTTAATAATAAATATAATAATTATTAAGTCTTATAAGTATCTTTTTACACATTATATAGTTAAACATAATTATGTTTAAAAATATGAAAGAGCGAACATTTTCAAAGTGAAATATATTTGAACGTTTGAATCTTTCTCATTCCCAGAGTGACTTATAAGGCAAGCAGTGATCCATTAGCCAAAGCATTCACATACTCTCTTTAGCTACCTAATCTTTGTAGCAAGAATTCAACCGGGCCAGCTCAGCTTTAGGAATAATAATCTTGTACCTTTATCCAGAAAATAACGCATCTCATGCGCACGCATTTTTCAAATGATATCTTAATTTGTTTCAGAGTGAAATCCGGCACCTACCACGCCTACGTGCCTATAGCTTTAACCGTGGACCAAGTGTTGCCGTTCTGCAAAGACATGTGCGCCAAGATGCAGGCCTGCCCGTGTCTGTTCGGCCCCGAGGAGTACCCCGGCCCGTGTCCCAATAACTGCCAGAACGTCGACAAATCTATGATCCGTAAGTGTTGAGAACAACTTATTCTAAGGAAAGATTTTCAATTACATTTTTGACTATTTTGACTAAAAATGGTGTTAAATGTCGGATTGTCTTTCTCAATGAGCATATAATAATAACATAATATATCCTACTACTATTATAAAGGCGGAAGTTTGTATGGATTTTTGTTACTCATTCACGCAAAAACTACTGAACCGATTACCATGAAATTTGGTATGTAGGTAGCTGAAGACCCAGAATAACACATAGGCTACTTTTTATCCCAGAGTTCCCGCGGGATTGATAGGGTTTCCATGCGGACGAAGTCGCGGGCGGCCTCTAGTATATATATATATATATATATATATACTAATATATATATATATATATATATATATATATATATAGGGTTTAGGGTGAGAGGTTGTGCGTTTGTGTGTTTGTTTGTGCAAACCAATGTTAGCATATATCTCCAAAACTACTGGTCCGATTTTAATGCGGTTTTCACTACTGGATTTAGATTTGATTGGTGCATGTTCTTAGATAAGTGTTACGGTTACAAATCACCAGGATGCGCTGCAGTATACAATTGTTAACATAAATGAATGTTAGCATGTATCTCCAAAACCACGCGTATTAGAAAGAACGCTGGTTCGCCGTATTAAATGTTTCGATGCAAATTGCTTATAACGACTATATCTCAAAACCTATTCGTCTGATTTATATACTGTAATTTTAGTCTACATGAAAAGCTGAAAGTAATAAACTTATTTATTTGGATAAGGATTTATACTGAAATAAAGAAAATTGGTTTCAAAATAACTTATATAAAATCTTAAAAAATTAACATAAAAGTGGTTATTGTAAGTAAACCTTAAGAGATAGATATATGCTCTCGCGGACTTTTTTGTGACAAAAAATGAGTACTTCACATCTTTAGTACATTGTTTTACTATATCTTTGTTGGTTTGCGCAGCGTTCGCGTGGAAAGCTCGCAGATGGCCGACTCATTCAACTTTCACCTGCATTGTTGACGTTTCCCGTAAGAAATCCGGGATAAAATGTAGCCTATAGCCTTGTTGTGGATTATACCTTGCGGGGCAGACATAGCCAACAGTTGTCTATATATATTAGCTTAATGATAAAATTGAGATTCAAATAGTGACAGGTTGCTAGGCTATCGCCTAAAAAAGGAATCCCAAGTATATAATAAGCCTATCCCTTAGTCGCCTTTGACGATATCCATGGGAAATAGATGAAATGGTCCTATTCTTTTTTTTATAGGTACCGGCAATCACACGGCACAGAATAATAATGAATATAACTGAACTTCAGATGTCTCATTGCTCTCTGCAATGTAAATTTGAGATAAAATAGATTAGATTTTTAATTTAAAATTGTCTACTTTCCAGAAAATGGCACGGATCGCCGCGGAAGACCTAAGGAAAGCACATTAACTGGCAAGCGGAAAAGAAAGAAGTGTACTCAAGAGAAGAAAGAAAAGCTGCTTTCACAAGAGACTGCTAGCAATGATGGAAAGTCTGCAGAGAGTGAACAAAGCGCTGGTTCCACACCGCCTTCCGAATCTGGGACCAGGCCGAACTCTCCGGACAGCGGCGACTGCAAGAAAACCCAGAAGAAACGACGTGAACGCAAAAACGAATACCCGAAACTTGAAATGAAAACTCGCGGCGCCAAACTCCCCAATTTCGCCATACAAATGAAAGAAGCCCATTGGAACAAAAAAGATGTAGAGACGATGTACAATAATTCTTGCGCTCAAAAGAAAGGACACACCCCAGATAGCGACACTGAGAACGACACTAATGGAAGCAGCTCCAATTCCAGAGACGCCAAGAATATTTCAGATGTTTCAGACCCTGAAGAACCCGAACTTAAGAAATTAAAATTCAATACATACGATCCTTTGCCGTCTGATAACAAAACGTCTGATGAAAAGGATACTGATATAGCTCAGATAAAGGACAAACTGAAGCTATCGTCGAATCCGATGGATTGGACTGTCGATAACGTGTACAAATATCTTAACAATTCAAAAGACTGCAATCTGATAGCAGATAAGATGAGGCAAGAGAAAATAAATGGAGAGGCTCTCGTGATGTTGGAAATGCCGACGATACGGGAGGTTCTTCACATAAAAAAAGAATTTGCGGTCCATTTACGCCGTCATATTACGAAATTAAGACGTTTTTACGTTGACAATTTTGAATATAAGTGATACGCGTGATAGCTTTAAGTAGTCCATGTGTACTAGACAACAATCAATTTTTTCCTATTGTAATATTGGAAATGCCGACGATACGGGACTTCCTTCACATGAAAAAAGAATTCGCGGTCAAAGTATGCGAACATATTCCGAAAATAAAATGGTTTTATGTGACAATTTTAAATATAAGAGACTTTGGTGATAGTTTTAAGTAGAGATGCGCCGAGTAACGAGTACCAAGTTTTACTCGCCTCAATTTTTTTTAACCGAGTACTCGGCCGAGTAACTCTGTTCTATCGAATACCCTCACCAGTCGCTTGATCGTTAGCAAACAAGTAATCCACGTTGCGCGTCATAGTAATTGAAAGTTTTTAATTATCCATTTACTGAGTGTAGTACTTAATTATATCTACCTAAATATATTGCATTAGAACCGAGTTATTAGGCCGAGTACGAGTATCAAAAAACCCGCCGAATACGCCGAGTACGAAAAAATAATTCGCGGTCCAATTATGCAAGGTTAAAAATTTTGAATAAAAGAGACTTCTGTGATAGTTTTAAGTATAAGTTCCTTGTATATAAATATTTGCTAAATAATAGAAATCTTTTATTTTACTACCAATTTTTAAATACATTGTTTTGTTGGGTTTTCAAACATCACAGAGAATTCTTTCGCAACTTTTTGCAAATGTAATTGCAAATTTTTGATATGAATGACTTGCCAGTTTCCTCGATTTCCTTCTCGTCCACCGTGCCATCGTCGCCAGTGCATAGATTCTTCTTTGCAAACGACACTTTGACCGGTATTTCTCTGTCTGACAACTGTTGGGGCTGTAACTCGTACTGTTCTAATTCTTTCTTTTTGGCGACCATTTTCTTTATGTTCTCCGTTGAAGCCACATAAGACGAAACTCCTTCAACACTTGTATCCTTGATATTAATTTCAGACATCATATTGCGATTGTTCATCTTTATAACACACGGTGTGCTACTGCTCAGTAAATACACGTTTACTCTATTGTCGAATGTACGATTTCTCGATTTGGAATTATCATTGAGAGTAGAGTCTGTAAGATAGTTATCATTTTTATAAGCTTCAACAACTACTTGCAGACTGTCGTCTTCAAAACTTGCGTCATAAGTTCTATTGGATTCTACTGTATCCGTTCTTGATTCCTTATCTTTAACTGCGTCTGTGACTTCAACTTGCACCTGATTGTCATTAGTTATTACTGATTGAACTGACGGTTCAGAGGATATTATGTTCTGTATCATATCTTTTATAAAATTTTCCATATCCGATATGGAATCTGTATGAGTTCTATTGAGAATTTCGTTAAGTTTTTTCTTGTATAGGTCGTAATCTCGCAAGTTTGATTGGAAAGTGTTGAAAATGTCTTGCACCGTAGTCTTAAAGAATTTTATGTTGGATTCAAGGCTACTTACAGAACCGTTATCTATTTGGAGTTCTTGCGATATGTTCCGATAAATATTTTGCTCTAGCCTATCTAAATCAGAGTCGGTGATTGATTTTTTAGATTTGCCGCCCATTTTAACTGATGGGCTGTCTTTGCGCTGATCATTACTATTATCTTTCACTGGAACTTCGTCGTGTTCGTATCGTTTGTAATATTCCTTATGCTTGCTCTTTGTTACAGTGATATTTGAACCAGTAGCGGATCTGACCACAGTGTACGATGATTTATTATTGTTTATACATATGTCTGATCTGCATTGACTGTCCGTGTTTGAATTGAGCTGATAACTGCGACAGGGTTCCAATGTGTCGCGTGGTCTGTCTGGGGAAAAAATAAAACTCTTTTGATTATAATCAGAAAAAAATCCTTTTGATTTGAGGAAATCTGTAAAATAGTTTATCAATTTGTGCAATGGATTCCCGCAACTTGGAATGTCCCGTGCACATTTGACTTGGGAGATTTTTTTCTGCACTTTTAAACACTATGCTATTACTAATTTTATAGCATTAAAGAGTATATGGACGATAAACTTTGAATATAACTATTATGATATCCTTTTATTTTGAAGTCGGTTAAATTTCTAAAACCTCTTTATAAGTACCGTAAAACGGGGCTACTTTGCACACGTTTTGGCAGTTTATTGGATGTAACTTTTTTTTACACACCCAAGATTTATGTTTTTTTTTGCTCCAACCGAACAATGTGTCCTTTGTCTATCAAACTCATACGAAAATTGCGAAAGTGACGAAATACAGCATGAGACAAGTAGGAGATGTTGTCGAGTCAAGCCAAGAGACGTGATAATAATGTGAAGTACCTATTAAGAAAATGCCGAAATACGTAAAGTGACGAGCTGTCAACTAAACCAGTCTTGTAGGTTTTCTTTGTCAATTATCTTTGGAATCAAGGTCACGAGCGTTCGCTCTGTAGATGTTTACGCCGTATTTTGGCGCGCTGTTAAAGTAGCCCCAAAAACTGTCAAAATTACCCTAACTGTTAAAGTAACCCCGTTTTACGGAATAACAAGTATAACAAAAATTTTCCTGAACACCACACCAAAATCGGTTCAGTCAATACAGGTCAAACAGAGAACCAGGTTTTTTTTAAGGCGGTAATTTTTTATATTCCCTTTTGGATCCAGTGGTCACGATTCTGGGCTCGTGGTCGTGGACGTCACATCACTTAAATCTAATTATAACTACTACCGCTTCCAAAGCGCATGTGTAGAAGCGGCGGAACAAACTACACTGTAGCAACAATTTGATTTCTTTTTATCTTTCCCTGCAGACCGCGATTGTTAAAAGTAAAAGTACTTACTCATTTTGTCCTGGGGAAGAAATGCGGCGGCCGGTTTGTCTATAGTCGCTGATAATTTCATTCAGGAATTTCTGAATTGAGAAAGTAGTTCCTTATTTAGGCAGGAATTAAAAAAGCCCAGAAGGTAACTTCATCCTTTTCTCTCGTCTTAGCATGTTTCCGGCACCCTCCACCGCAAGTCTACGGTATCCGCCGAGCTTGCATGAAGAGAGTTATGAATGTGGATGAAGCGAAGAAAGTATGCAGAGATCGTGGCAAGTGGAAAGAGGTAGTCTCTGCCTACCCCTCCGCGAAAAAGGCGTGATTTTATGTATGTATGTAGGTACCAGAGTTAATCAAGGAAAAGGTATGTACTCAACTCACAAGTCTTATGATGGAGTAGAGCCATCAAATACAGCCGTTTGTGAAAAATCAGAAAAGCCGAGAGAGGTCGAATTACTACTATACAGGGTGTCTGGTAAATCGCTAATTTACTATCTGATTCTCTTGCCAAATAATGAATACTTACACCCTTTATTATACTAGGGATTACTACAGAAGATGCCCACATTCTTAAGTCATCTCAACATTCACGTTTTAATTTTATCACTACATTCTCTTTCCTCAAGGTTTCCTCACGAGAGTTTTCCCTCGCCGATGATCATCGGTTTGCACTCAAAATAATATTCATAACTCAGAAAAGATCGATTGGTAGGTAGGTAATATAACCAAGGTAAAATTTGGACTATTGAACTCTGGGTATGAACACCGACTCTCTTATTCCCGCATCTTTCTGCAAGTTTAAACGAAAACAATTTCACATTCCTCAGCATTATAGCATGTATTTTGTGTTGCGCTTACCAAGGGAATCAAACTTCTTCAGAAACTTTCACTATAATTCAAAGATCTTCACATCATAAAAATTTCTCAGACGTTTAAATCAACTATTATGAATGACATCACGAAGATATACAGAAACAGAAACCAACAAAAGAGGTAGCCGCTGTAGTTAGTTCTGTAAAGGATGAAAAGGTACTTACCTTTTATTCAAATCTTTTTGGTTAATTTTCTCCAGTTAACTTAAAAAAAGAACAGTTAAAATTTGTGTCTGAAGTAAAAATCCCGAGTTGGCGAAATCCTTATAAACTGGATTTGAAGTTGAGCGGGTTGAGGGTTGAAGTCACACTATAATATCAGTCCCTTAAAGGTAACTAACAGAGTTGGCGACATATAATTTTGTGCAGATTTGATCTTTTACGATTATCATAATATGTCGCTACTACGTCCACTATATTCATGTTATGTTCCGCGATACACAACCACTCTTGAGTACGTAAGTAGATAAAATTAATAAGATTACTACCTATTTAATAAGTAATATTAAATTATCGGCTAACCCAACACTTAATTTCCTTCTAAGTTATAACCGTTTTATCATATTCAAATCTCAAGCAACAGCTTACAAAAAGTTGGGTCGAAGAATAAATTACGCGTTTCGGAATTCCCGCGGTATGTTTTCGTTGCTGGCGGTCTACTCGTTTTGTTCACGTCAGTGGTTTTTATACATAATGATAAAGTTTGAAGACTGATTATGCAATTGAAGATATGGAATGAGCAAACCTTTTAAAAACATCTAATTTACTCTATGGTACTTTTGGTGAAGCCGTAAAAAAAAAAAAATCTCTACTCTATGGCAGTCATTGAACCGTCAACGCTGAACGAACGAACGACAGCGAAACTAGAGGCCCCGCCTTTAAACCCGTGAATTTAATTATTTTAGTTGCTTTTTAGCGAAATGACATTGTTATAAGACGGCATTTAGGTAATTTAAATTAATAATTATCGGTTTAATACAATATACACATTGTACCAATTTGTATTTCACATATTGGAATGCAATTATTGATTTACCTTCTTCTGCAACAATAGTGAATTTGTCCGGTTTTCTGGTTTTATTTAATAAATAATCAATTAATATTAAAATGATAAGGGTTTTATGATCACTAGTTATACCAATAAACAAGTTTTTGTGTTATAATAGGGCGGCAATTGAGTGAATTTGATGTTACTATTTATAGTGGGTGTTGTCATTGTGGCCAAGCTTTATTCGGATTAGGTCATCAAGTGTCGTGAACATGTGTGTTTTCTTAATACAATTTGAATAAAAATTGTGCTTTTGGTTTCTTGTTAGATCTGCAAGAGAGGAGAGTGTGAAAAAATGGGTACCTTGGAGATTTTGTGTATATTCGCAGCGGTTTCGCAAGCCGCCGCGGTGTGTAAGTATTATTTCTTTACTTTCTATCACTAATAAAGTTTTCTTGGTTCTTATCGTTTGCTCAGTGCATTCTGACCTGTAGTTCATTCAACCTTTACGATATTTACACTGTAATATATTATTTTTATCAGCCTTTTCATTCATACATCATACCTATCTATCTATACTCAGTTGGACAGTTGACCACTTAAATAGTCCGGTTCAGCTTTAATATTTGCAAGTTTTATTATTACGATCATAAAGCATTCTTTATAAAATTGGTCTGAATATTGTGATTAAGGCACTTTTAACAATGTAATATATAAAATCCAATAAGAACTCATACATAATGTCAGGAATCTAATATTTAATTGATGATAATTAGTAAAGGATTGTTTGAATCAGTCTATTTCTGATGTTCTAGTTTTATAATTGGGAACATTGCTATGTCCTCATAGACTGACACAACATGTGCTATGATTTGTGCAGTAAGTTGATGTATGTTCAAAACAGTATTTATATTTCGTAGTAAAATCCTTTTTTTTTTTTGTAAAGGATGCCACAATTTTGTCCAGAAAATTTTAAGTTGGTTAATGTTTTAAAAAATACGAATTCAAACAATTTTGTTGAAAAACAAAATTGTTTGAATTCGAAAAAACTTTTTTATGACAAAGATACTAGAGAGTTAAACGAAAAATCTGCACAATTCTGAGCATTTCGACATACTCTATTAGTGCAGCCCCAGACCACATAAAAAACGTACATGCTACATTTCAAGCCTCTTACTATAAATACAGGTAGCAGGCTGAACCTGCTGTGCTGTCTGTAGTCATATCATACAAGTTTGTTTCTGTTTGAGGTTCCACACTCATGAACATGCATCTGTTCCCTAAGTCGCTTTTCCGACATCTGTGTGAAAGACCCTCTCTTTCCTATGGATGTCTTAAAAGGTCCTACTCGTAAATGCCGGGAATCTCATAGCAATAGTAATATATGAACCCACCAATGAAGGTCACAAATTATGTTTTAGGTGATACATTATTGTGGAAATTTAGAATCTTTGACAAAGTAAGACTTCAACAGTCCAAAACAGTGGATTGTAGAATAGTGAGATATGGTTGAAGAAAGCATAAGATTGTGAACAAATGATGGCTCTTTGACGTTCACAAATTATTTTAGAGTGGTTCTTTTCTACACTGGCACATGGCACATGACTCTTGATTTTGTAAATAAATAATCCATATTATTTTGTTCAGTGACATCCCCGCCGAAGATCGTGAAGCAGCCAACACAGGAGGAGCTGCTGTTCCAGGTGGCTCTCCCTGGGGAAGTGGACAAGCCCTTCATCATAGAGTGCGAGGCGGAGGGAGAACCCGCGCCCAAGTAAGTTTATCCTTTAAAAATTAAATTTATTCGCATTCAGACAGCTGCCATTCTTACATACTTCCTAGGGGAAGATTGGTATTGGTAATAATGAATTTGTTATATATATTGGGGAAAGATTAATGAACTTGGGATTCTTCATGTAGGTGATGAGCTAGCCACTGGTCACTATATAAATCTCAATTCCATCATTTGGCCATACAGCTGAATGTGGCTTTCAGTCTTTTCAAGACTATTGGCTGCCCCGCACGGGATATAGACAGAGCCAACAGTATGCTCAGCTTATACCTCTCATTATAAACCTATAAATATAATTATGATCACGCAGCAGGGGAGGCAGATCAGACTATATCATAATTGTTGCTATAAATGTACAGAGACGGGACGGAAAGTCCACGATATAGGTCATGTTGAGGTCCATCTCTACCCCAAATGAAAACTGTCATTGTACGAACGCCGACCATAGTTTAGTGTAGATCATATATATCTATCTATACTCATATGTTAAAAATCCCTACTAGCGATAGTTATGAAAAAAAATCTAGTTACGAAAAAAAAATCTTTAAACACCATGTTTTACTTCAAACTTTAAAGCTATCCCACAACTTTCTAGTAATTAACGGATTTACCATGTTTATTCGCATTTCTCGGGGCTTAGCCGGTAAACGGTCCGTGCTCTGCGCCCATTGACATCCAACTCAAACGTGAATAAAACGTCTGCAGGTTGTGCACGGTGCACGCGACCTTCCAATGCGAGAAATCTTGTATACTGAGAGATTATTCTAGTGCAGCATAAGGAATTTTAATTTCAGACTATTGTTTCAAAGATAAGAACGTCCATCGATTGAACCACTGCCTGAGGCCAATAAACTAGGAGTCCCCCTGCCAAGTGTCACGTTGCAGTGTTGCAGTTGGGACAGTGATTTCAGCCCTAAGACGATTAGGCTCCGGTTGCTATGATATGTCAATAGGGAACCGCCACAAACAGTTTATTAATGTTTTTCGAAGTACATACATACATACATATAATCACGTCTATATCCCTTGCGGGGTAGACAGAGCCAACAGTCTTGAAAGTAGATACTGATAGGCCACGTTCAGCTATTTGGCTTTAAGATAGAATTGAGATTCAAATAGTGACAGGTTGCTAGCCCATCGCCTAAAAGAAGAATCCCAAGTTTATTAGCCTACCCCTTCGTCGCCTTATACTTCATCCATGGGAAAGAGATGGAGTGGTCCTTTTCTTTTGTTCTATTGGTGCCGGGAACCACACGGCAAAGTTTCGAAGTGGTTATTAGTTAATCGGAGTTAGTCGCCTGGCCTGGTATAGGCCTGGCACAAGTCGCACACACGTGTACCGGACGAGACTGGTCTGGTCAAGATTATCGGAAACATAGGTAGCGGGTCGAGATCTTGTCTTGCCTTGGTCTTGTCAAGTGATCTCGTGATCTGCCTTCAGCTTCACGATTGTTGTTTCGTTTTTGTAGGCTCAGAAGAATCATGTCGCCAAAACAAAATCAACACTAACTAAATGAAACTAAATGAACTCTAGCTAAGGTCTAAAAACACAACAAAATCAGTATTCTTTTTTATTTGAAATTCGAGTGCGTTGTTTGATTTCAATATTTGTAAGCAAGATGAGGACTCAACTAACTTGGAGCACATCAAGCTGAAATAATGCCTTAAAAATCCTTAAGGTGTACACCCCTGTACTTGATCGTGACCGTTGAACAGAACTTACTTATCATCACAATTTTCACAGTAAAAAACTTGTTCGTCTTATGAACAAATTAAAATTTCGAGGAACGTGTTCGTTTTCCCGTTTTGTCACGTTTAGAAACGAATTGGTTTGTTGAAGGCTAGGTAGTAATTGATACATTTTGATTGAGATTACAGTTGATTGACTTTCCAGACGCTTTGCAGTAATAATACTGTGACACTGGCAAGGTGCAGTGTGATTATAGAAAACCTATTTCATTTTATTTTTATTGCTATCATTTAGGAAGTCCTATGTAATATTTTTTATCTTAATCATTTTGTGAGCCTTACCTGGCTGTAACAGGTGTAAATCTATAAGTCAAAATAAACAAATGCTAAATTGATATAATGTATCTCCGATACATCTTATCGGTTTCAAATGTAATTGTTTTGTTAATATTTCTATACAATACGATTTAGAAATATTAACAAAACAATTTCATTTGAAAGCGCAACCGAAAATTAGTTAAGCTTTTCTCAAGTAAAATGTGAAGACCTTCTTAAAACGGTTCCGTTGTCTTTGAACTGACACAATCAAAGGACAATAATGAAGAATTCAGTTCAGGTAATCGAATCCACAGTGACGTCAGACAGACATCCCCAAAAATTAGTATGTAAAATCAATGTGTACGCACCCCTATATGGTCAGAAATGGGAAATTCTTGATTTCTTCGTTCTTTCAGATAGGTAGCAGGTGATATTGGTTTCATTAATTAGTAAGTACATTCACACCTCTTTCATCGTGCATTCCAATCCATTTCATCAAGCTTTTTTGTCTCATTTCGTTATTATGTTGTTAAATTAATGTGATTTTATTTAATATAACAGTTTTATAAGAACGAATCCTCACATTACACCTTTACTCAAACTCAAACAGAGATAAATGACCATCACTAACAGCTGATATCATATCGAAAAAAAATTAAAATAAATTGTCTCGAAATCGTTCTGACCGAGGTCACTAAGTATTGATGTCATCGCATGGTCGGCACGCCTGTATTGTAAACAGACAAACTATTTTAAGTGGTGATACATATTTTATTTCATACATTTCATACGCATTCAATAGAAGGCTGTCAAATGTAAGGGTAAGAAAGGCTTGAAATTATGCTTTTCAGGCGCAATTTGATCGTATTCATACGAACAGACTCTCAAAATGTGATCACAATCGTATTGAGACTCGAATCTAGTTTTATATTGAAAGTATCAGACTGTCAAATTAAGTTTGTCAGGTTTTTTTTTACTTAACACTAGCTGTTGCCCGAATTCGTTCGTCGTAAAAAGTCACTGATAATCTTTATACAAATAAAGGTGCCCTCTATTTCCACCATTAACAAAAAGACATAGATAGACTCATGCATTTATGGATGGTACTTTTTATTCATTCATTCATATAGTCACGTCTATATCCCTGGCTGGGTAGACAGAGCCAACAGTCTTGAAGAGACTGATAGGCCGCGTTCAGCTGTTTGGCTTTATGATAGAATTGAGATTCAAAAAGTGACAGGTTGCCAGCCCATCGCCTAAAATAAGAATCCCAAATTAATAAGCATATCCCTCAGTCGCCTTTTACGACATCTATGGGAAATGAGATGAAGTGGTCCTATTTTTTTTTATGTTGGTGCCGGGAACCACACGGCATGTCCTTTTTTATTGCTGTTCCACCCGTCGTCGCCTATTTACATAGCATCAGGGTATATGCATGACATCAGACAAGCGTTGACCACGATGTTATGATTTGATTAAGGTCTTAAATGGCATATTGAGTACGTGATCGTATGCAGTTTCGTTCTGAGTACATGGTGTCGTCGCATTCACTCTTTTAAAGAGACATATATACTTATAGTCCATTTATTTAGGTGTTGGAATAAAGTTGAACAATATTAATAAGTATTGTTATTGGAAGATACATTTCAATTTATAGCCAGGAGTTGAAGAGGAAACATTAAATAGTAGATGTCAAATTGAATTAATTTTGGTATTAACCATACTTTATTTTAATTATTAATTAGCCGTGTGAGCCGTGTCTCTAAGACCATTTAATATAATAATAAAATAAAATAAAAAGTAAAAATCCATTGGTCAGCCGTTTTGTATGCATACATTTTGGTAGATCGTCTTTCTTTATTAATTTCTTTTAATAGTGTATTCTAAAGTATTTCCATTTTGTCAGCTTCGACAAGTCCTTTGTTAATTTCACTAATTTTGTTTTCGGACTATACTTCTCAATACGTTATCATAAGCGGCGATGACGTCATGTAATGACAGCCAACACTTACGATACAACCCGACCACGTTCTTAAGGCCGTCAACTTCGGTTCGAGTATAATAATTGTAGTATTGAAAGATATACCTACTCAATCGTTAGTGTGTTATGTTTGATGAGGCCACGAGTACATTTCATTACATAATTTAAACCCGTATTCTTATTTAGCGAAGGAAGTAAGCAGAGATCCTGGCAACTGGAAAGTTGTAGTCTCTGCCTACCCCTCCGGGAAAGAGGCGTGATTTTATGTATGTATGTATGTAGTTAGTACCTTTTAGCTATTTCAATCATGTCATCCATATAAGCCATTGTAAAAAAAAAATATCTTTGTAATTAAATAATTACATAAAATAATACAATGTCAACTTATCGGAACCGTATAATGACTTAATTATTTCATGTAATATAAATAGGTATTAAATTACACAAAATCGAATGATTCATTAATGTGCAATCACACATGAGTCAATACCATGCATCCCATGATCCTGAATGTTATTTCAAATTATTACAAATGGTACCGAGATATTAATAGTTTAGTGTTCAGACTCGTGAATCACATTTGATGACTTCATTAAGAGTCCTTGCCATATAAATTTGTTATGAATGAGATGTGTGGGGGTCAGTGCCGGCCCGAGACAAGTTTTGGCATTAAGCGAGGCGCGTTTGTGACACCTTTGTGAACTTAAGAATGTGTTTGCACGCGAAACAGAGACTATGCCGGCTACAAATTAAGTTTTACGTCTAATTTAATATCAAAAAAAAATGCCATATCTACATTGCTCAAATAACATATAATTAATAATATAATTAATTAATAATTATATATGTAATTGCATAATGAACTGAAATGGATCGCTAAATGAATTATCTTATATCTTAGTAAATATAAAGAAGTCGCCTGTAATTAATGAATCTTCTGTAAAGATCCATACATATAATCACGTCTATATCCCTTGCGGGGTAGACAGAGCCAACAGTTTTAAAAAGACTTTTAGGCCACATCGAGCTGTTTTGCTTAATGATAGAATTGAGATTAAAATACTGACTGGTTGCTAGCCTGTCGCCTGAAATAAAAATCCCAAGTTTATAAGCCTATCCCTTAGTCGCCTTTTACGACATCCATGGGAACGAGATGGAGTGGTCCCATTGATTTTTCTAATGGTGTCGGCAACCACACGGCGAAGATGTCTGAATAAAATAGCTAAACGTATTGTATTTAATGGTATTATACTTAAGATGTTCGTGCGTTCATTCTACGGTAGTGCCGGCCCTGCAGAGGTCATGTTGTGAAGTGGTTCGTATCGGTGCGTGCGCCGTGATCTATGAGATGAGCGGGGATAATTATATGATAACATCATGTGTGTCTTGCACAGATTAGACAGATATATCTGTGCAATTGAAATTCCTTATTCTTTATTGGATTTGATGAAAGCCGTTTTGATTTACGAAACAATAGCAGTTGACTCTTAAATGTATAAAGTATGGGATTAATTTATATAGGAGAAGGAAAGTCTTGTATTCGTTATGTGTGGAAGAAAATTTGAAAAACACAAAAACTAAACTTTTTATTAATGACCACCCAATTTATCTGAGTAGGCATCTGATAAGATTTTCAAAGAAATCTGAACAAGAAGTGGTCAGGTTTTATACATTTCTACCGAAAGTTGTGTTACATGTACTAAAGTTCTCTTTGAAATGTTTATTTTAGAAAATTGGCTAGTGTTTCAGAAGCCGCGGTTTTTAATAGTATCAGATAGCCAGTCTAGACAAATAACAATTGAAAGCATCTAAATCTAACTGAACAGGAAATGTCTGGTTTTCAATGGTTTAGTAATACGTGGTGATGAATGTATCAATATCCTGAGTGACGGAAATATGTGTTGATTCATTTTGCAGGATGGACGTCAGGAATTGTAAACGAATGCTCCAAATTACACGGAAATATTATAGGAAATTGTGTTCTATATCTTTTCAAATTGTGTTTATAAATCCATAGGTATCAATCGTACCCAGTAAAAAATTTGCAAGATCTTTTCGTAGCATGACAAAGTATCACTTAAAAGAATATTTTGTAGTTTATAACAAATTTTCTATGCAATAAAGATATTTCATCAAAATGACTATATGTTTTATTGGTATCTACACGTTTGTGCCAGAACGCGATGCAATGAGACATAAAATCGAGGCTGAAATGCAGAATTCGGTTGCAGACTTGCGTCGAGACACTGCTTTAGTTTGTTATAAGTCTAGCTGCAACGGAAGAGTTGCAAGTTCGTTCGGCGTTGTAATTTTCATAAAATCGTTCTAGGTGTCTCTAACAAATATGTTTTCTTTGTCAACAGGTACAGATGGATCAAAAACGGCAAGCCATTCGAATACAGCAGTTACGACAACCGCATCTCCCAGCAATCGGGCCGGGGCACCCTCGTGGTCGTCAAACCGCGGGACGAGGACCTCGGCCAGTACCAATGTTTCGCCGAGAACGAATGGGGCACGGCCACTTCCAACTCGGTCTTCGTCAGAAAAGCTGAACTGAACTCCTTCAGCGAATCCGACGGCCCCGCTAAAGTCGTTCAAGCCGAAGAAGGGAAGCCATTCAAGCTCACTTGCGAACCGCCCGACGGCCATCCGAATCCTAAAGTGTACTGGATGTTGCAAGGCAGCGAGGGTCAGCTGAAGACCATAAACAATTCGAGGATGACGTTGGATCCAGAAGGCAACTTGTGGTTCTCGAACGTGACTCGATACGACGCGAGTGATATGCTGGCGTACACATGCGCTGCTAAGTCGGTGTTCAGGAATGAGTACAAGTTGGGTAACAAGGTGTTCTTGGACGTGAAGAAGACTGGCATATCGCCCGCTTTGAACAAGCACGCGCCGGTGCGGCAGTACACTTCAAGGAGGAGGGAGAAGGGGCTGAAGGGGAAGAGAGTCGATCTGTATTGCATATTCGGTGGAACGTAAGTATACTTTTTGGTAATGAGGCTACGTTTTAAGCTGGCAGATGTTTGATCTTAATATACCATTAAGATAAATATATACGGGACAAATATACATAATTAAGAGCCATAAATTATTAGGATTCAACACCTTTTTCCTGACTATTTTTTCAAAGTTACGTATATTAGTTTAAATACTAACCGATGTTCTTACGGTGAGGGAAAACATAGTGAGGAAACCTGCACATTCAGGCAACTGGATGTGTAATCACGGATCCAATTCGGGTAGGTTTACCTGCAAAGTTTACGGAGGCCAGATGGGAGTCGCTTCGTGTAAAAACCTGACTTACCCAATCTAAGATCCATGGTCAAAGGCATACCCCGGGCTCCTCCAGAGGGGCGAGGATGCAACCGGGACTAAAGCCAGGAGGAAGAAGAACATCTTCCTGGCTTTTGTTGCAACTTAAATCTTACAAACATACATATGTTCACGTCTATGTCCCTAGCGGGGTAAACAGAGCCACCAGTCCTAAAAAGACTGATAGGCCACGCTCAGCTGTTTGGCTTTGTGATAGAATTGAGATTCAAATAGTGACAGGTTGCTAGCCCATCGCGTAATAGATTATCTTAGGTTATGATGAATTAAAAGTAAAATTTGAAAGACAGTTTCTGACTGCTCTGGTACCTTGCAGACCGCTTCCTCAAGTTGTTTGGAAGAAGAATGGCAAAACAATACTATCTTCATCGAGTATAACCCAAGACAACTACGGCAAAACGCTGGTGATAAAGTACCCAGGGTACGAGGACCAGGGCACGTATACCTGTGAGGCGAGTAACGGAGTGGGTGAAGCGCAGAGTTACTCTATCGAACTGGAAATTGAAGGTTAGTGCATTGTATTTGTTACACTCTTAATTTTGTGAAATGTGACCGTTCCAAGTCACATGTCGTACAAGGTTGTCTTATAGAAACATTGAATTATATATATTTTTTTCTTCTCTATATTTTTTATAACCGTTGGCTTTGAAGTTCGTAGTTGAGATGACATAAATTTGAATTAACAATCCTGTCAGTACGACCACACCCCATTCACCCCGCTTCAACACTGATCTTAGATTTTTTAAGGTACATTACAAGCTAAATAACGATTAGGTAATCCCTTAGTCGCCTTGCACGACATCCATATTTTCAACTACCACGATATTAGAATACAAGGAATCTTCCATGACTCATCTCAAGCCTTGTTTAGTTAATTCACGAATGAATCTCGTTGCTTGTGCTTGTTTATTTATAAAACTCATCGTAGTGTTGAAAGTTTTATATTTAAAATGCATTAAAAAGGGAATGCACGCGCTTCCGTATCATAAAAGCATTCAATTAATAATCCCGACGAATATTTACATAACATCAAACACCGCGTTGGGCGCCAAATTGTCGAAGGAGGTTGCAATCCGATGGTTATCTGATACTAACGTTACTACTGTCATTTGAGAATTATATAGTTTAAAAGAAATTGTCTTAATTAGACAAGGAGGTTGCTTAGATATAAAAGAATGATAATTGATTCCTTGCTTGTAAATAGTCCGGCGGATCAATTTATTCATTGGATTACTGTAATAAATATTAGGTTTTCTACCTGATCTAATTAATTACATATATCTTGCATTCATCCTTTACGGGGCAGACAGAGTCAATTGTCACAAGATTTAATGGCCTCTTAAAGCCGTAAGGAACATTATTATTTTAATGTGTCTATGAGATAACCTTGTGGCTTTATTATTATACTATATTCACAGTTCGGTCAGCTACGACCCGACGCCTAAAACAAGAACCCCAGTTAATTAAGTTGACAATAATGATTTATTTATCCATATTTTCTGAACATATTTTATCCCGTAGTCGCATTGATCAGTTTCTTTTTCAATCTACTGTTAACCACAGAAACGCACATCCATAAAAATTAGACCATGATATTTTTTGCATGAATGATGTAATTAAGATTAATATTCACTGAATCTCAGACAAGACAAATGTCTCGTAAGACACGTCTCATCGTGTACGTGACGGAAAAACATTCCTTGCACGACCGCCAACAATGGGTTTGTCATTGTACCCAAAAAGGATCCACTTGCCGCTAATGTGGCAACATTTTTGGTGGCTTCCTTCTTAAATCGGCTAATTACATTCCTCAATCGCACATTCCTTGTGTGAATATGAAATGGCGGATTGATATTTCAATACATTCGGTTGCACAAGTGGGTCTGATAACATTAAATAAAGGAGAAAATACAAAAGTTAATAGTAACAGTTGCTATTTCAAGCCAGATTTAAAACTATTTTTTATAGAACGCATTGAACCGTATATGTAGGTTTATGACTGTTATATGATAAGATGAGGTTTATCATGTCGATATAGAATAAAAGCTAGATTTATAGATTAAGGGATTTATGAAGTATCCCGAAGTGCAATCGTCAGTATTCCAAGTCATTATCATCAAAAAGTGATTTTACAAGTTTCTACTATATATAAAAGTTTAAAAGCAGTGTACACCGTAACATTAGAGAGAGTTACATAAATATGGTCACGTCTATATCCCTTATTAGGTATACATAGCCAACAGTCTTGAAAAGACTGATCGGCCACGTTCAGCTATTTGGCTTAATTATACGAGTAGAATTGAGATTCAAAAACTGACAAGTTGTTAGCTCATCCCCAAAAAAAGAATCCTAAATTTGTAAGCCTATCCGTTAGTCGCCTTTTACGACATCCATGGGAAAACGATGGAGTGGTCCTATTCTTTTTAGTACCGGTGCCGGGAACCACACGGAGATTAGCGAGAGAGTTAAGAACCTATATAGATTAAACAAAAGTGAATAAACGTTCCTTCAGGCCAAAAGTTATAATTTAAAAGTGAGCGTTACAAAATCAGCTAGTTTGGATCAAATTATGATGTGCGAGGCCGCGGCGCCGCTCCCGTGACGCAACCCGTCACGCGGTCACCCAGTTCTCACAGCAATATACTGAGGTCGATACTTCGCGTATTTGTGCCACTGTCATACCCGCTTTTCATATAAAAACCATAGAACGAATGAATGTAGTTACTTTTTCGTAGCATTCGCTGTGAAAATGCTTCTAAACGTTTTTGTTAACAAATTCTTGAAGTGGTGGTGATATGGACTATTGTTGACTATTGCTGCAGTGTAGTTTGTTCCGCCGCTTCTTCTACACACGCGCTTTGGAAGCGGTAGTAGTAATAATTAGATTTAATTGATGTGACGTCAATAAGTGATACCTTGTATCCAATTTTGAAAATAAATCTATTATATTCTGGTCATGGTGATAGGTCAAAACCACATATCTCTGAATAGATTGGGAGTGAAAATGGTGCAGATGAAGAACAAAATGGAACCTAAGAAGTATCCGCGTAGACGTGTTTTCCGTCTAAGGAAGGGATAATTGACAAAGTTAAGACAGGGCCGACCTCGGAGCACTTTCAGGGATCTTAAATATATATAAGGATGTTAGGAGCAATCGCAGTCTTATATACATACATAAAAACACGCCTTTTTCCCGGAGGGGTAGGCAGAGACTACATCTTTCCACTTGCCACGATCTCTGCATACTTCCTTCGCTACATCCACGTTCATAACTCTCTTCATGCAATCAATTGTAAATTTGAATACATGAAATAGGACGGTGAACGCGGAGAAAGAAAAAGATTGAAGTGAAAATCAATCTTAAATCTGTGCTTAGATTCTATAGGAAATACATATGTATGTAGGAGTATCGAATTAACGATAGGATATTTATTACTAGAACCCGCCAAGGCTTCATCCGTGGTGCGTCCGTTATTTATTTGATATTTGTTATTTTACTCGTATGATAATATGTTTTAGGTTTATTAATTTCATTAAGTTTGTGTAAGTTTTTATCTTAATTATTATGTGCACAAGCCAATGCCTTTCTTTACACATTCCTGTCGTGAGCCTGCTGGAAGAAATTTCTCTAAAAATAAGTAGTGTAAGTAATACAAGGGGTATTGAATTTCTCTTTAAGTTTTATTCTTATTTTCCTTGATGTACATAAATATATAAATGAAATAAATAATAGCTCATAACACCTGCAGATAAATATACCTATAACTGTGAAATAGTTCTCATGATCTGTTCTGTGTCCTTAAAAACAAGGAAATAAAGAAAAAAATCAAAGTTACAAACATTACCTTAATGTTAGTGTAGATTTCTTCGCGTATCTGCGTAGGAGCTGCGTCGTCTTGGTTACGCTATGCTCTGAATGACTTTTACAATGCACGTCCGGGCGAAGCCGGTACGGGTCAATAGTTTGTTGAGATAGTATCTTCTAATTTCGATGTTATGACAGTTTTGTTTCATATTCTTGACCGCAATGACGCCGTTCATTGGTTCCCGAGGGAAGAATACATATTTTCCTATATTTTTTTTGATGATTATAATTATGCGTCTTTCCCGAAAGTGTATGTCAAGACTACATGTTTTTTAGTTAAGTTTCATTCATCCAGTCATATATATAATCACGTCTATATCCCTCGCGGGGTAGACAGGGCCAGTAGTCTTGAAAGTTAATAGTTGGCCACGCTCATCTGATATAAATCGCATAAAAGAAGAATTCCATGTTCATAAGCCAATCCCTTTAGTTTTGATCACAATATTTTAAATCCTAACTGTAGGTACTTATTTATATTATAGAAAAGATTTATATTTTTGTTATATTTTTTGTCGTGGTCTGTGGAAAGCGTTGATTTCGTACAATAATCCTATAATTTATTATTTAGTTAATGTTTTTGCAAAAAAGAAATAATATCAAAGTTCGTCCCAATTCGTTTCTCTCGTATAAGCCATAACAAATCTATTTTGAGATGTAACATTAGGCCATTATTTTCAATCACCACACGAGCGGAGAGCGACAAACAGCTTCAATATACTCGTAGCAAACTTGACCTTCGAATCCAGGATAAGGGTCTATTCTCGTCGTATTCACCTTTATTGGCCCGATCCAGGTCTATTTACGTATGGGATCTACAATTATAGGGGACGTCCTGGCGAAAGGTCAGGTTAACTCTAAACATGGGTCCCTGAGCCACCGAATCGGCATTAACGGACTTATGTATGTTGTTTAAGCTAAAGAAGAATTCCGGGATCGTATCAAATGGAACGTCTCTGCCTACCCTTCCGGGAAAGAAGCGTGATTTTATGTCTCTCTCTCTCTCTTTCTCATCTTTGCATGTTCCCAGTTGCACCTTCGCCACTATGGTATGGGCCCTGGAGACCGCTAAAGCGTGATTTTACGTATGTATGTAAAGGTTAAGGCTTATATACTTGGGATTCTCCTTTTCTTGCGATGCGAAGTCATTATTTGAATCTATTTATACCATCATTAAGACATACATCGTTAACTTCTGGCTGAACGTGGCCTTTCAGTCTTTTCAAGACTGTTGGTTCTGTCTACCCCGCAAGGGACTGAGACGTGTTTATACGTATGCACGTATCAACAATTACCTAGCTCCCGGCCCTGTGAACCGGAATGACGCACCAGGGACATCGTACCTACTTCCCGGTGAATCGATCTTGGGACTTGTCTTATATTCTATGTTTATTTGCATCTTGTTCAATGAAGATAAGATACTCGTATTTTCATTCTTGGAACATGTTTATTTTATTTTTAAAACATTTAAACAGACTGTGACAATGTTTATTAGAGAAAATGTAGGAGAAATTAAAATTGTACATTAGTACTAAAGCATCAGCAGATCACTTAATTTATATCATTAATTTTACGTAATTACTAAACTTTTAACAGTTGTGTGAACCTGAATAACTTCGTTCGTTTCATGAAAATGAACAATACAATGCATAAATGTGTGCATTTCGAAAAATGCATCCCATTGGTCTGTGGTATATATAAATACCCCAGCCGTAGCAAAATGAAAACTCGTAAAGAAAATACCACCAAGCGTTCTGGTAAAATGCTGCGATTATTTTCAGACGACGACGTTTTGCAAGCTTTCAGGTCGGGCTTTGAAATCCTTGTTCATTTTTATTTTACGTTTGGATTTTTCTTTTCAAAAGTGTGGAGTTTTCGAATTACTTTTCGTTTCATGGCTAGTAGTCCAAGATCCCAGAGCCGTAAGACACAACTTATTTTCTAAAGAATGGATCTTTCGATTCTCAGTAGTCTTTCATGTACTTTTAATACCTGCATGTTTGTGAGACTTGCCCGGTGACACCTGCGCAGGTACCAGGCGAGAAAGGTAACTAAAAATCACAGTTACTTAACTTAAATTTTTATGACTGATTTTTATATATATTTTATAGACTATTACTCTGAAGTCATATCAGAGAAGTCAGACGCTTTCCATGCGCCAGAACTTTTGTCAGACGCTTTAAAGCTCTATCAAAAAAAAATTAACTTAATTTATTTTTAAATGTCTGACTTTTATATATGTTATTCAGATAACTATTACAAAATTGTATTAAATCAGTCAGACAGTTTGTAATGACCAAACACCCCTTAAACACAAGAATTACTCAGCCTCGAGTATGAGCGCGATAGCACAATGCGCATGCGCGTCAGAGTAAAATATCTAATATTTGAAAAGTACTTACTGTTTTCAATTTCATATTTTTGCATATCTATTCAAATACGATGAAATTTATAATTAAAATAATAATTAATCATTTTTAAAATAATATAATATATTGCATACTGTATATAAAAATAAAAATGTAAAAAAAATTCTCTATTTGTTTCAGTCAAAATATTAAATGTACAGACAAAATATTTTTACCGTATTATATGTAGTATTTTGATTTTCAGTTTTTTTAATAAATACTCAAACAACACAAAAAAAAATATTTTTAATAATAAAAATTAATATATATCTTGTTATCGTTGGGACTCGAACTCGGACCGCCAACTTCACAGTCTCACGCGCTAACCACTGGACCATCCAAGCCGTTGCGGTGGTGTCGAAATTAAAGTAGACTACATACATATGGTCACGTCTATATCCCTTGCGGAGAAGACAGAGCCAACAGTCTTGAAAAGACTAAATGGCCACGTTCAGCTATTTGGCTTAATGATAGAATTGAGATTCAAATAGTGATAGGTTGCTCGCCCATCGCCTAAAAAAGAATCCCAAGTTTGTAAGCCTATCCCTTATGCCTTTCACTTATATTTATATGTTATAGGTTTACTATTACTATACTGTTTTTTAATTGTTTATGATTTTATTTTTACGGAATATTCTGCCAGCAACGACAATCTAACTGATGATGAGGACGATGACTTGAGTGGACAGTATTGAGATTTAATAAATGATGAAAATTCAAATGATTATTTTGATGATGAAGATGATAAAGAGACAATAAAATAATTATTCAATTGATTAATCATAATTAATTATTTTTTTATTGAAATTATTATAATAGATATATTTTTTTAAATAAATTAAAAATCATTCTTTTTGAAAGGCTATTGCTACAAAAAAATTCATTTTCCCCTATTTATATGCAATATATTATATTATTTTAAAAATGATTAATTATTATTTTAATTATAAATTTCATCGTATTTGAATAGATATGCAAAAATATGAAATTGAAAACAGTAAGTACTTTTCAAATATTAGATATTTTACTCTGACGCGCATGCGCATTGTGCTATCGCGCTCATACTCGAGGCTGAGTAATTCTTGTGTTTAAGGGGTGTTTGGTCATTACAAACTGTCTGACTGATTTAATACAATTTTGTAATAGTTATCTGAATAACATATATAAAAGTCAGACATTTAAAAATAAATTAAGTTAATTTTTTTTTGATAGAGCTTTAAAGCGTCTGACAAAAGTTCTGGCGCATGGAAAGCGTCTGACTTCTCTGATATGACTTCAGAGTAATAGTCTATAAAATATATATAAAAATCAGTCATAAAAATTTAAGTTAAGTAACTGTGATTTTTAGTTACCTTTCTCGCCTGGTACCTGCGCAGGTGTCACTGGGCAAGTCTCACAAACATGCAGGTATTAAAAGTACATGAAAGACTACTGAGAATCGAAAGATTCCATTCTTTAGAAAATAAGTTGTGTCTTACGGCTCTGGGATCTTACTCTATAGGTAGGCTGTGAGAGTTTTATGCATAGTTTTTACATAGATAAAAGTCTTTCTTGCACCATAAGAGTAAAACATACACATACATAGATGGTACGACGGCGGAGTTATCGCTAATGCAATCTCTTCTAGTTAACCTTTCATACCTACATTCACAACATCACGCATTTTTATTAGAGGGGTAGGCAGAGACTACTTCTTTCGCTTCATCTACATTCATAACTCTCTTCATGCCAGATTTAGGGTATTCTGACTTATGTGATCATTTTTGTAATGTAACGCACATACATAGAACAATATTGTTTATGGAATTAATAAAGTAATTATTTGGTTGACATTTTAATCATTGTTGTGTAGGCTTGCTTGTAGCTGTTTAAAAGGTGTTTCCTTTATTTTTCATTCCGTATATATGCCAACGTTAGTTTTACTCAAAAGATAGATTTAGTGAAACTATTATCCCTTCATCATTCCCCCGTGCAAAAAAGTATTTTTTTCATTCTTTTTTTTACCCCTCTAACAAATTACAAACTCTATAGTAAGATGATGGTAATGAATGGGGAGAAATCGTGTCTCGAATACGAGTGCTACGGAAAAAGTTTGTTTGTTGGGAATTATGGCGAAGTTTGTGTTCTGTTATGCACTGAAATTAATGTGGAAATTCAGTACTATTTTCCTCGCCTGCTGGTATTTTTATCGTCATGGGGGAGGGAAGTTTTGAAATGCAATATTTCATATCCGTTTGGGAATTGTGGAGATAAATTAGTTTCGTATTGTTTCCGAAACTTAAATAATAGGGCTACTCGATCTTTTTGCCTTGAATGTGACGGAACAGATGACGGGACTTTTCACTTAGTACAATAAATTGTCATTCGAAGCGAACTGCAGCAGTAGGTTACCTGGCAGACGAGAAGGCTGTTAGAGATTATTTCTCAAAAATTCCTAAGAGATCTTGCATCTGTCTATCTATCTATGGATATTTATTACCAATTTTGAACATTAATTATAAATTCATACGGGACAAATCACATAAATTGAGCCCTAAAGTAAGTTCAAGACTTTGTTATTGGATACTAACTCAACGGTACTAAGTATATTTTTCGAATAAATTCTTTTGTAGATAAATATAAAGCCTAGGTCAATCAAAAAAACTCAGGTTCGTTTTACTTTTTCCATCATGACCTGACCTAACTGTCATGACATACTCTATATTTTTTTTTACGATCGATGCACAAGCAATGAAATAGAATGGACTTTAATGGTGTGGTAAAAATATTGCCACAGGGATGGGTGTCGGTAGGTCCTATGTGGAATATCGACCGGCCTTAATTACAGTTAGCCTTTGGCAAGTTGTAAATCTAGTAATAACGCTAGATGGTATTAACGTCTGCTTCCTGCGCCCGACGTCTTCAACGGATTTTATTTTGCATATATATATACATACATACATACATCGCAACCAGGATTAAGGCGCTACATTCAGATTACATGTACCTCGATGCGGGCGAGAGGCTCACCCCGCGCGGGGCTCACCCCCGACCAGCTTACCCCGCTAGATCGCCGCTGCACCGTAGCCGCTGGCGCGCGACCTCACGTAACCCGAATAAAGTTTGCGAATGCAATGGAGTCCGCATCAGAATATTTTTTTGTTTTTGATACAATAAAATAATTTTACAAAAAAACATACATATATTAAATTACATTATAAGCAATGATATAGTTGCGGATGTATGCAAAAATTTTGTATAAAATGAATAAGTTTGTAATGGTTTTAAAAAAACTACTCGTAATTACTTATTCGATTTCGTTCAATCAAAGGTAATTTACATAGTAATGTATATCATATATTTTTAGGGTTCCGTAGCCAAATGGCTACGGAACCTATGGTTTTCTATATATGGTTTTCTATCTTGGGTTGTCGTTGATGTCGGCGTCGGAATAATGCCATGACTATCTAAGTCCATAATATCAACTGTCGACTCCACACCATCCGCACTTCTCTGTTCGGACATTGTCAACGACGATATCGGAGACAATTTATTTTTCCTAAAAATTAATAACAATCAAATAATGGGATAATGACTGTGATCGTGCCAAATGAAGAAAGCGAAGAAAAATAAACCCTGCGACGTCTTGCAGCTGAGGAGATACCCTGAACTGAATAATACAGTTACTTACCTAGGAGTAAGTACCTATAGAAAAAGACAGAACAATCATCCAGTAAAAAGTACTGTTTCCGTAGGCAAAGACCAGGGCAACAACTAGTGACAGTATAACCGACGGCGGCTGTTGTTTGTTGTTGTTTTATCTATCTATCTACCTACTGCCGCCCCGCCACAAGCCGGTATCAAATGAAATATTTTTCACCTTCAGTGTTTGCGGAGAAAATCTCAGTAGGCATCTATATGTCTATCTATTAGTAAGTGTAATTAGTACCCACCATCTTAATTGTCCCATATGGGAAGCTCTTTCAAGGTTTTTTTTTAACATGCTAACATTTAACATGCTATCATGACGTAAAATTATACACCTATTTACACTAAACGAAACAAAAAAACTGTATTAAAAACTAACCTAAACTATCTATAATAGGTATATTTCAGAAAGTACCAAAAAAAAAAAAAGTATCAAAATCCACGATCCTAAATACCTACGTAATATCACCCCGTCCGGCGGAAAAGCGACGCGTAAGATTCAGAGATCAACGACACAATTCAATAAGCTGAGCTGACAATTATGTACAGAAATAAATTCAAACAAAATGAATGTGGGAAATTAAATACTTCGCAGAATATTTTTCAACGACGCTCGGAGCGATTGGCACAGGTCCTGCGTCGGAGAATGTGATCCGCGGAGTGAAGGCACGCTTACAAAGGATAGCGCTTTATCCCACCCGGTCGTGTAGGAATGAGACAGAGATAAAGTGTCAACACTCTACTGTCCAGTACTATTGTCGCAACAATTTTAATTCCTGTTTTCATCTATTTAGTTTAATTACGTCTAAACAAAACATCCAATCGAAATTTCATCTTCCAGAAGTTATTATTTTTTAATGATCTTCAATTTGGTACAAAATTCAAATTTTAAATCCTTATAGTTTGAGATAAATAATCGAAATCTAGACTTGTGTTCCTGAATTTTTTTGATCGAGGATTTTTGTTCCAATCGTGTTTTCATCTTCCACAAATATAATTGAATATATTTACTTTCATATCCAAAAATATTGAAACGATGCAAGTTATATTTTATGAGAAAAAACCAAGTGAAAATGACCCAAAATCTATGATGTATCGCCTTAACGCAAAGAGAATCCCAATACCTATATTTTTAATTTGCAAAAAAAAGGCTAGATTTTAATTTTGCTTCAGACATATCGGACGCTGGCGCTCCGGGTGGGAAAGTAATTAGTAGAATACCTAAATTAATTCTAACATCTGTTTGGCATATGTCTTTATTTTTTGTGAAACATGATTAAATTAACGATGTTAATAATTATACTTTGCATCCATGATTTAAAAAAAAAATGTGCTTCTGTTCAGCAATATTCTGTGACATTCACCTGTTGTACATTGTAGGTAGGAACATGAAAGTGTAAAAAAAATATTCTTTCATCCTTTAGTAACTAAGTACTAAATCAAGGAACTGACTGAGACTTTCACATGATTACCCATGATGGACAATTGGTTGAAATCACAAATATGTTTGATAAGTGTCCTTAAATTTGTCTTTTTTTAAGACTGAGTATATAAAAATATCCTTGTGTTTCAATAAAGTTTCTATTTAACATTTTGTTTTGGTAATTTTACCAATCGTCTTCCGAGTAATCCGTGACTCCCAACATAAGAACAATCACATAAATTTCTCCTATGTCGACGCTCCAATACTAAACTTCAACTCTCTTCCAGCCGCGCCGTTCTTCACCGTTGAGCCGGAAATCCAGAACATGGCCGAAGGGGAGACCGCCGTGATACGTTGCGAGGCCGCCGGCAGGCCTTCGCCCCAAATCACGTGGATCCACAACGGCAAGCCCATAGAACAAGCCCCCCCGAACCCACGTCGACAAGTCACGGCCGATTCTATCACCATCACTGACCTGCAGAAGAAAGATACAGGGAATTACGGATGCAACGCTACCAACTCCATCGGATATGTGTATAAGGACATCTATATCAACGTGCAATGTGAGTATGTTTTTTATTCATCATCTAGCTGTGCCCGCGACTTAGTCCGCGTGGAAAAATTATTTTGGGCATCATTGAAGCCCTCAAGGATGAATAATTTCCCCAGTTTTTTTTTCACATTTTCCAATATTTCATCTCGCCTAATAGTTGCAGCGTGATGTTATATAGCCTAAAGCCTTCCTCGATAAATGGTCTATTCAAAACAATAAATAATTTTTCAACCAGTACTTCTTGAGATTTGCGCGTCCAAACAAACAAACTCTTCAGCTTCATAATATTAGTATAGATGTATGTAAGTGGTAACTGACTGTTCGATAAATGCAGATTGTATATTATTGGAAGTCATAAGTTTAGTGCCGTGTGGTTCCCGGCAATAATGCATTTCGAAATGTTAAACGGATAATGCATTTCAAATGGCAAATTTATGCCCTCTTTTTTATTATTATGATGATTTGTCTATTTATTTAGTAGGTCTATATCCTGCCAGTCTGGGGCGTCAGTCAAAATAATGGGATTTATTGTCAGCATCATATAATCATATAATCAGCAACATATAATCGTATGGATATTACCCCATAGACGCTGTTTGTCCCGTTTCTTTGAATAATGCATTTTACATTCGAATGTGTCTTTACAGTACACTATCCCGACACGACTAAGCTTTTTTTGGGATTCTGTTTATGTTAGGAAAATTAGGAAATTGATACCATGGCACTACATTTCTAAAATCTTATTTTTTTTATTTAATGTAATTTATAAACAAACAGCTGAACGCTGGCTTTCTTAAGACTTGAAGTGAGTCTTTTTAAGACTGTTGGCTCTGTCTACCCCGCAAGGCATCTAGACGTAATTATATGTTTGTATTTATGTATACATACATACATACATACATATGGTCACGTCTAAATCCCTTGCGGGGCAGACAGAGCCAACAGTCTTGAAAAGACTGAATGGCCACGTTCAGCTATTTGGCTTAATGATAGAATTGAGATTCAAATAGTGACAGGTTGCTAGCCCATCGCCTAAAAAAGAACCCCAAGTTTGTTAGCCTATCCCTTAGTCGCCTTTTACGACATCCATGGGAAAGAGATGGAGTGGTCCTATTCTTTTTTGTATTGGTGCCGGGAGCCACACGGATGATATTAATGTATATGTTTAATGTAATTTTAAAATATATTTTACGCCTCTTTAAAACTGTCTAATAGGCGTCGATATCTTTATTTTAATGAAATTAAAGAGACAACTTATTTTTCAAATCACTGGAGAAATAATAAAATTATAGTCGTCACGGTTTATTTATAGTATATAATAAATAAAAAAAAAACACTGAAATTAATCAGAACACAAAATATATTTACACGTAATTAGAGCAAATCACATCGAAAGGTTAAGATAAAACAGTCAACATGTGTAATGTGAAGATAGTGTAGATAAGACAAACATTTAATAAATATACTTGAGGTCTAACTTTAACCAATACAAAATATAGTATAACATATTCATACATACATATGGTCACGTCTATATCCCTTGTGGGGTAGACAGAGCCAACAGTCTAGACTGAAAGGCCACGTTTAGCTATTTTGCCTAATGATAGAATTGTGATTCAAACAGAGACAGGTTGCTAGCTGATCGCCTAAAAAAGAACCCCAAGTTTGTAAGCCTATCCCTTAGTCGCCTTTTACGACATCCATAAAAAGAGATGCGTGGTCCTATTCTTTTTTTTGTACTGGTGTCGGGAACCACACGGCACCTAAGTATAATAAGAATTATTTTATACTTTTTATGGTTTGGCGGAAATTGTTAATGTTTATTTTAATTGATTATCTATAGAGCAGATGTTTAGTCGGTTTTGAATAAATTATTGAAACGACGGTATTAAATGATATAATTAGAATAAAAAAAAGTATTTTAAGCAATATATTTAATTTCGGTGGCGAACAAATTATTAAGATTTAAAAAATTTTGTCAGATGTTAGGCTGAAAATGATATGCCGTTTCATGAAGACCATTCAACTGATCATAATTTTTTCATCGCAGCTAGTCACTAATAAAAAGGACAAATGTCAGATTTGTCCTTTTTATTAGTGACTAGCTGCGCCCCAGGGTTCGCTCCCAAAGGAATTTGGCGATGAAGAATACTAATTATGTTATAACCCGAAGACCAAATTTGATTTAAATCCAGTAGATTTTGCGTGAAAAGGTCAACACACACACATCCTTACAAATTTTCACATTAAAATACTATTTGGATATCATCTAGATAAGAACCACTTCACCCATTCCTAGACTTATACTTTACAAAGTGCTCTCGTAAGTAACTGAATAACTTCATCCGACATATCATATGACAGAAATCCAGGCACAGACACCGTTGCCGTGGCCCCGTGGAGATGTCGCACCGAGCCTTATTTGATTTGACGGTGACTGTAAGATGCATCCACAGACATAGATCTAACTAGATACCGCGTAGACAGTTTTAAAGAGGCGTAAAATATTTTAAAATAACATTAAACATATACATAAATACCAACACATAATCACGTCTATATCCCTTGTGGGGTAGACAGAGCCAACAGTCTAGACTGAAAGGCCACGTTCAGCTATTTTGCCTAATGATAGAATTGTGATTCAAACAGAGACAGGTTGCTAGCTGATCGCCTAAAAAAGAACCCCAAGTTTGTAAGCCTATACCTTAGTCGCCTTTTACGACATCCATAGAAAGAGATGCGTGGTCCTATTCTTTTTTTGTACTGGTGTCGGGAACCACACGGCACCTAAGTATAATAAGAATTATTTTATGGTTTGGCGGAAATTATTAATGTTTATTTTAATTGATTGATAGAGCAGATGTTTAGTTTAGTTTAGTTTTCCTGACATTTGTCCTTTTTATTAGTGACTAGCTGCGCCCCAGGGTTCGCTCCCAAAGGAATTTAGCGATAAAGAGTATTAATTATTTTATAACCCGAAAACCAAATTTGATTTAAATCTATCCAGTAGATTTTGCGTAAAAAGGTCAACACACACACACACATCCTTACAAATTTTCACATTTAAAATATTATAAGGATATCACCTAGATTACCTGGATAAGAACCACTTCACCCATCCCTAGACTTATACTTTACAAAGTGCTATCGTTAGTAACTGAATAACTTTATCCGACATATCATATGACAGAAATCCAGGCACAGACACCGTTGCCGTGGCCCCGTGGAGATGTCGCACCGAGCCTTATTTGATTTGACGGTGACTGTAAGATGCATCCACAGACATAGATCCAACTAGATACCGCGTGTTAAACAATCTGTATGAAAACCAGTTTTTTTTGGTCATTGTGAATTTAGACGAAATCTAAACTTTTATTTGTACTTATTTTTATAAATGATTGTCTGCCTATTATTAGACCGCTGGACTGTTTTTGTATGAATGTTGTTTATATGAGCTCAAATATAGGTAAATTTTTTCTAGAAATTTTCTTGTAAGGCATAAATTATTTTTAAACGTAAATAAAGGTACGACACGATAGTAAATTCTTTTGCAAAAAAATCCTAATGAACGGCAAAAGTATGCCAAATTTAAAGTTAATTCTAAAATAGAATAGTTTTTATTTATTAAGCATACTCTGATCAGGCACAGGCACCAAGTGGATAGCCATAGATCCCCAAGTTCTAGCAAAATCTATGTCTGTGGTCACAATATTTTATTACCGCCGAGACGAATCCCGTTTGTGATTGTCATTCATGTGACGTCGGAAGTAGTCCTAGTTGGTTCAGAAGTTGCTGCGTAGATTTGATTGTCCTTTATACGTCAGTTGTCACTGGCGCTCCCCAGCGGACAACTATAATGACATGACATTATTTTGTCAGTTTTGTACCCATATTTTTTTTTTATTGTTTAAAATCATGACAGGATTTAATAATCAGAATAATATAGCCAAACAGCTGAATGTGGCCTATCAGTGTTTTCAAGGCTGTTGGCTCTGTCTACCCCGCAAGGTACAAAGATGTGATTATTTGTATATATGTATAATACATTAGTTTTAATACTAATAATAATCGATGCTCTTACGGTGAGGGAAAACATCGTGGGGACACCTGCACATTCAGGCAACTAGATATGGTTGCGGATTTGAGACGGGAGCCGCTTCGTGGAAAACCAGACTCACCCAATCCAGGATTCATGGTCAAAGGTTTACCCCGCGCTCTTCTCCAGAGTGGTGAGGATGCAACCGGGCCTATCCCTAGGAGATCGAAGAAGGCTAATTAATAATCAGAACAACTGATATTTTAACAAATTAGCTTTGCATCAAAATCGGTTCAGTAATGTTTAAAATTTTCATTAATATGTGAGACTTTTTTGAATTTAAACTTATTTGCTAGTTCTTTACCAGACAGAGCTATAGGAGTCTATGAAAACGTCCCTCTAAAATAATTATTCTTATCTCCTACTTTTGATGCCCTCTCACATAAAACGAATGCGATAAAATGTAAATGACATCATAATGCCTTTTAAGAATATAATTAGAGCACGCTTACATTTATTATTGCCGTATGACATGCACTGAAAATTAAATCAATATCATTAGTAGAAATGTTTTTTTGTGATTCAATTCTACAAGTGATTCAATAGTTTTATGACAGTCTTCGCGACATTTACACTAGGTAGGTAGTGGGGTATCTGAAGCTGCACCCCTGATGACGCAACCGCAAAATACACACGCAAATGATAATTATGGATAATATTTGGAAAATATTTAGTGCCGTATGGTTCCCGGCACTAATATAAAAAAGAACAGGACCACTCCATCAATCAACGCCGCTATGCGACATGCTGTAATTTTTATCAAATTGGTGTCATATGCATTTTATTGTATGTGCACTGCTGAATATTTTCATTGAAATATAATATTTTCATAGAATGCAGGCGGCCTTTATTTATTTTGACGATTGGATTAAGTTTGGGATTGGATTGAAAATTGAGTTCAAAGAATAATGAGATTTTATACGTCTATATTATTTTTTCGTTAGATATTATTTCTACAAAAATGTAATAAGTAATTTATATCAATTCTAAACAAATCTGATTATTTTTTTTTATAAAAAATAACAATTTTGTACTCGTGTGACGTCGAAGCCGTGTACTTTACTTGCATATAAACGACTTCCCTGCTATAGTTTGCCAATGAATGTGACCAGACAATTTTTATAATAGCCGGCTAGCGAAACGGCATCCTTTATACAATGTCACCGACCATGATATTTGCGCGAAATGAAAACGGTCGGGACGCCATTTTTTTTTTTTAGTTCTGTCACAGACAAAATAAATACAGCTGCCCGCCGAGCATCGCGTGTTAGCACAATGTAACGTACCTGGGTACTATTTCATTCGTATTTCGACCCTCCCGGGCGCGGCCATTAGGGCTACCGAATTTTGGAGTTCATTAACCCTTGACTCATCGTTTGGGATAATCTAATAATGGATATTTGTGTTTGCTTACCCATTAATCGATATTCTATAATCTGTTCAGAAAGGGGGAAAATATTTATCGCCGCCAAAATATTGTCTGAAGTTTGCATCCGATCTTTCTGTATTTTCTCAAACGGTACTAAAGGAAAAACTAGTGCTTAGGATTCTTGTGCTTATGCGGGAAATAAAAAAATATATTGCGACATGAACGCATTTTCACCAGCTATCCAATGCGGTCATGAATTATTACGAGTTTTGCGGTCACATATCAAATAAATTACCGTATTTAGGTCAAGGCTTATTTCCAGCTACATATTTTCATAAATGTTATTTTAAAATTAAGCTTTTGATATGACCAAAAAAATTTGTCATTTTGTCCTATTTCTAAAGTATTTTTTTATGGTTTGCATAAAATGTGTAGGTATATAGTGATATAGATAACCCCAGTCTCCAAGACAAGCAAAGGCAGAGGGTGCAATTGGGAACACACAGAGAGGCTATCAAGGGTGACGAAAGGATATCTTATTAACAATAACACTACAATACAACGACGTATTAATGGTCTATTCTAAAATCTTGCAGTGTCAAAACTTAGTACAAATCTCTCGTTAACATGTAACGCAGCCACCTATGCAGCGCCGGCGACGGGTAACCCAATACGATGTTGCAATACGCTCCCAGTTCAAAACAATCTCACTCCGATGACGCAACCTGTCATAATTTGTACGTTCGGGGAAAAGTGGTCGGTTTTGATCGAGTTAGCGTCTTTGATTTAATTAGGTACAAAATTAGGCAAGTCACAGTGTTAGATCAAATTATGCTAACGTTTGATATAATGATAGTTGTGTTTGTGAAATCTAGGTTAGGGTTACCAAAAATTATTGGTCGATTAAATAAAAACTCACAATTTTCATATTGTATCCTCCGACTCTATTCTTTCTTATAGATCTTTAATCAAAAACCAGGAGATAGATACATATATTGGAGATATATGTGACAAAAATAAAAACAAGCTAACTAAAAAAGATAAAAATATGTCAACAAATGTCCGTACTAAATGCAGTTAAATAACAGTGGCTCGGTGCTTGGCCTTGTGGGAATTTCCAGAAAAAAGTAGCCGCTTGTATTTGATGTTTATTTAGACGATACAAAAATGGTCCACTGAATAAGCTGTGAAAGCGAACAAGACAAGACAAAATATTAGTATAGAAATACAAAAGCGCAATAAATCTTACACGTTTGTCCGTGGTCTAGGAGTCTATTGGAGACATCCTACTGTAGATTGAACCCGCCTTGTCACTTCACACGCCCACACGCCAATCTACACGAAAGGCCAGGATATTGTTACTTGCGTCTCGTTGGTTCGCCCCTAATTTGTTGCCCCTATTTCTGTCCACAGTTAACAGGTTCTATTAGATTTGACGGTGTTTTAAACAATACAGTAAAAAGTGCCTGAAGGTTTAAAATTTTCTGATATGCATTTCCTCAAATTCCATTTTGAAGTTGAACTCATATATGTAATTGGATAAGGAATGTCAAGAAATTTAAACAGATTAAAAATCTCCGCTTAAGCTATAGAATAGTTTGTTAAAGGTACTTTATTTGCGTAATGTGATAAGAAAATATATATAAAAAAAAGTGTTTTGCTGGTTATGTGAATAAAAACCCGCAGATATCCCGATGAATGCTTTGATAGGACAGTTTTTGTAACACGCTCAAAAATGAATAATTTATTCGGCATGAGTGGTGTTTTTGGTGTTCTTAATTCGCATCAGACTAAATATTTAATGCACAACCCAAAAAGTGCCGATTTTAATAGAGGGTGAATGACCAATACAGTTCTATATTGATTCACCCCCCATATTGGCTCCTCGTTGGCTCAGTAAATGCCTGTCATCCCGGGGTGGATCCCCTTTATATCTCGGCTTGGCAAATATTTTGTTCGCCCGAGTGGCTTTGGAAGCTGGCACTGACTTGCGAGCGCCCGTGTCAACATTGTAACAAAATCTTATGAGATTTCCTTACCCATTTCCAGCGATGCTAAAAGAAGGATGATTAAAGAGAGAGAGCCTTAAGATTATTTTCTGTTTTGAAACCTGCTACATTATAATTAAGACAAGAATAGTAAACACTACTTACTTCTTATTGTAAGAGTCACTGGAAAAGGTTACCTTCTTGATTTTGTTATTTGTTTCACCTAGGAAGTCTTCTGCCAATAAGCTAATAAATTAGATATTTACATAGGCTTACAGTATTGCAAATAAAAGCAATTAAAACCAACTCATTTAAAATTACGATCAAATTTGAGTGCGTTTGACCTCAATATGGTAAATTGAGGTTCAAAGTGGTACACGCAAGCTAAAATCATGAATGAATAAATGAATGTTTTTATTGCAGATAAAAATTGCAACATAATATCTTCTTACCTTATATTTATGCTGAGATGATGCACAAAAGGCTGACCTTATGACATTGTGCAATCTCTTCTAACAAGTACCTTGTACGAGTATAACAAATAATTCCTATTCATTCTTGCCTATCCCTAAATTGAATGTGTCAGTGAACAGAGACGCGTGTATATAAGTCTATCTATACACACATGCACACAATACTAAAGCTTTAAGTGGCAATTCATTCAAACGTCTTAATCCCTTGCGGGGTAGACAGAGCCGCCAGTCATTTAAGACTGTTAGGCCACGTTCAGCAAATAACGTTGGGCTCAATGATAGAATTGAGATTTAAATAGTGACAGGTTGCTAGCCCATCGCCTAAAAAAAAGAATCCCAAGTTTATAAGCCTGTGACGAAATCTATACGCCACAAGTCACAAAAATAAAATCACGCGACGCTATCATTCAAAAACAGAGAAAAACCTAAAACGCGCAAGCAGTTTTCACGGATCGGAGCATATATACAACCTCCGACACAACATCGTCGGAGCCGTGGTTCCCCAGGCTAAACACCTAGCCTAGCGGAAGATCTTCCCTTTGGTGGCTGTCGAGCCGAATCATCGCTCCCGCTACAAGCCTATCCCTTGTCGCCTTTTACGAAAAGCGACAAGACTGACCAGGAACAATTTTTGTTATAACATACACATGTTTATATTGCAGCCATCGAGCCGGAGATCAAAGAGGGCCCGGCCAACATAACCAAAGTGGACGGCTCCGAAGCGGTGCTGCGGTGCCGCGTGTTCGGCGCCCCGAGGCCCATCGTCAGGTGGATGAAGGACAACGTGGACCTTACTGGGGGAAAGTGAGTGGTCTAGTTCCATTTCCCTTTGAACATACATACATATATACACGTCTATATCCCAGTAGACAGAGCCAACAGTCTTGAAAAGAGACTGACAGGCCACGTTCAGCTATTCGGCTTAATGATAGAATTGAGAATGAAATAGTGACAGGTTGCTAGGCCATCGCCTAAAAAAAGCATCTCAAGTTTGTAAGCCTATCCCTAAGTCGCCTTTTACGATATCCATATTAAAGAGATGGAGTGGTCCTATTCTTTTTTGTACTGGTGCCGGGAATCACACGGCATTCCCTTCGAACCTTGAGACTAAACATAAAATCCCGGAGGAGTAGGCAGAGACGACGTCTCAGCACATGACACGAGCCCTGCATTCCGTTTTCGCTTCATTAAAATATAATAAGTCGCTTGATGTAAGCTCGGCGGTTTAGGGTACTCTTGACCTGACTTTGAGGATGTCCCTGATTTGGTTCTCCACCTTGTACGATGAATGAAATCCTTAAATAGCAGTCGTTCGGTAGGTACATTGTTTAATATGACAATGAACTATTTTCACGTGTTGAAAGTCAACTGTTTTAACAATATGTGCAGGAACAAAACAAGGATACAGCTAAACAAGACCTTTTAAAGACTACCCTACTACTTACCCCGCAAGGGATATAAACGTGATTTTATGTGTATATGTGCAGGAATATAAGCAACTACTATTTGCCAAGAAATAACCATAGTCTTTTTATTTGACGTCAACCAATGTTGTTATACCATACGTTTTGACAATTATTAAGTGATATTAAGTAATAATTAATAAAAAATTTGAATTAAACTTTTGTTTAAGAAATAAATTGGCCCTTTTGATGATGCAATGCAATGAATTATTGACAGGTACAATATAACTCCAGAAGGAGATCTGGTGATACCCGAAGTGTCGTTCACTGACATCGGCGTGTACCAGTGCTACGCAAAGAACAAGTTGGGTGAGAAAACGGCGTTTGGATCTTTGGACGTGAAGAGTGAGTATTGTTTTACTGAATATGTCAAAATAAGGTGTCATATCTAAGGAATATAGAGCGTATGTTAAGATGGTTCGGTCATGTGGAGAGGATGAATGAAAGCAGGTTGACAAAGCAGATATACAAGGAGAGTGTGGAGGGAAAGGTCGGAGTGGGAAGACCTAGACGAATGTATCTTGATCAAATTAAGGACGTCCTGGTAAAGGGTCAGGTCAAAAGTACCCGAAACCGAAGCGAAGGAAGTATGCAGAGATCGTGGCAAGTGGAAAGAGGTAGTCTCTGCCTACACCTCCGGGAAAGAGGCGTGATTTTTATGTATGTATGTATATGTATCTATGGAAGCTAATTTGACATTTTATGTATGTATATGTATTTTGTATTTATAATGTATTTTGTATGTATTTTGTTGTATGCCTATGAACTTTATCGCACCATCATCTTAGTTTTCCTGTTCGGGCAGCTGATAGCCTGGTAGAGAATGTCAAACGGCATTAAGTCCGCCCATTGTTCATTTTATTTTTGTGCAATAAAGTTTTAAATAAATAAACGCTTTTATGAAGCCCTTGAATAGATTCTATCGTGATTATATCAAGGAAAAAAATAAGAATAGAACTGAAACTAAAGAAAAAATCAGTACAAGTGCACTACTTATTTTTAAAATATTTTTTTTTTCTTTTTTCATTTAATTTTTTAAATTATATCTTCTCTCCAGAACGCACAGTGATCACGGACAAGCCCGAAGAGTACGTGGTCGCAGCGGGCTCCCCGGCCACGTTCCGTTGCAACGCGCACTCAGACGATTCACTCAAACTGGAGATCATCTGGTTGATCAACGGCCAACCCATAGACTTCGACAGTCAGCCGCGGTTCAGGATGACGAATGACTTCTCACTGCTGATATCGGACACGAGCGAATTGGACTCGGGCGATTATACGTGTATAGCGAGGACGGAGATTGACGAGGCCAGCGCTCAGGCGTCGCTTATTGTACAAGGTTTGTGTTTATAACTTAAGGTTGGAAATTGACTGACCAGCGTAACCTGACCTGGAGTCTTGTGACTATTGGCTCTGGCTCAGGCGTCGCTTATTGTACAAGGTTTGTGTTTGAAACTTCTTTAAGGTTTAAAATTGACTGACCAGTTTAACCTGACCTTGAGTCTTGTGACTATTAGTCTGTCTACTGAATCAGGTATAAGGACGTATGTACATAATCTAATTTAACTAGTCTAAGTAGAACTTGATCATTTGGTTGAGCTAGTAGCTAGTGAGCCTGACCAACGGCCAGCCCATAGACTTCGACAGTCAGCCGCGGTTCAGGATGACGAATGACTTCTCACTGCTGATATCGGACACGAGCGAATTGGACTCGGGCGATTATACTTGTATAGCGAGGACGGAGATTGACGAGGCCAGCGCTCAGGCGTCGCTTATTGTACAAGGTTTGTGTTTATATTTTTTTAAAGGTTTGAAATTGCGTGACCAGCTTAAGATAGCCTTCGAGTGTTGTGACTGTTGGCTCTGTCTACTGAATCAGGTATAAGGACGTATGCATATACAATCTAATTTTCTAACTAGTGTAAGTAGACATTTCATCATTTGGTTGACCTAGTAGCTAGTGAGCCTGACCAACGACCAACCCATAGACTTCGACAGTCAGCCGCGGTTCAGGATGACGAATGACTTCTCACTGCTGATATCGGACACGAGCGAATTGGACTCGGGCGATTATACTTGTATAGCGAGGACGGAGATTGACGAAGCTAGCGCTCAGGCGTCGCTTATTGTACAAGGTTTGTGTTTATATTTTTTTTAAAGGTTTGAAATTGCGTGACCAGCTTAAGATAGCCTTCGAGTGTTGTGACTGTTGGCTCTGTCTACTGAATCAGGTATAAGGACGTATGCATATACAATCTAATTTTCTAACTAGTGTAAGTAGACATTTCATCATTTGGTTGACCTAGTAGCTAGTGAGCCTGACCAACGACCAACCCATAGACTTCGACAGTCAGCCGCGGTTCAGAATGACGAATGACTTCTCACTGCTGATATCGGACACGAGCGAATTGGACTCGGGAGATTATACTTGTATAGCGAGGACGGAGATTGACGAAGCCAGCGCTCAGGCGTCGCTTATTGTGCAAGGTTTGTGTTTATTACTTCTTTAAGGTTGAAAATTGCCTGACCAGTTTAACCTGACCTTGAGTCTTGTGACTGTTGGCTCTGGCTCAGCCGTCGCTTATTGTACAAGGTTTGTGTTTATAAAGGTTTAAAATTGCTTGACCAGCTTAAGATGGCCTTCGAGCGTTGTGACTGTTGGCTCTGTCTTCTGAATCAGGTATAAGGATGAATGTAGACATTTCATCATTTGGTTGAGCGAGTAGCCAGTGAGCCTTATCAACGGCAAACCCATAGACTTGACTGTCAACCACGGTTCACAATGAATGATTTCTCACTGTTGATATCGGATACAACTGAATTCTTCTTTTAGGCGGATGGGCTAGCAACCTGTCTATCAGACTTTTCAAGACTGTTTTCTCTGTCTACCCCACAAGGGATATAGACGTGACCATATGTATGTAGGTTTGTGATAATTTTTCTCATTTTTAAGCCCTTTAGATGGATTATATCATCTAGTCCAGCAGATTATCTGTTTGATTGACGTCCACCTCACTTTTGCCGTCGACCAAGATCAAGGATAACCCAAAATGGTCTCTACCAGATTCATTTTGGATCACATAAATCCTTATGGTATAAATTACTGTTTGTATAAGATTTTAAAGGTAAATCGAGGGGATTAAAGAAGTGAGTTTTATTATTATTATTATATACTACACTACACACTAGCAGCGTTAAATGAGTTTACCTATTATAGTCCTGCAAGTCAATATTTTGAATGTTTTCTGGAGGTGGGCGTTGACATCTGCGACACATATTCATAAATTATGCAGATGTCATCGTTATCCTATGTAATTTAAATTGTACTTGTTTCCAAATAAAATATTTTCATTTTAAGACATTTCTCAGATAGGGTAGCAACCTGTCACTATTTGAATCTCAATTCTATTATCAATCCAAAAAGTTTTGCGTGGCCTATAAGTCTTTTGAAGACTGCTGTCTCTGCCTACCCCACAAGGGATATAGACGTGACTGTATATATGTATGTATGTTCTCTATTCCAGACAAACCAAACGCGCCGAAACTCGAGAGCATCCAGTGCGGCGAGAGGACGGCCACTCTAACCTGGTCTCCGAAAGGCGACAACCGCGCCCGCATATTGCGTTACTCGATCCAGTACAACACGTCGTTCACGCCGGACACGTGGGACACGGTGTCGGACTCTGTCCCCACCGCTGAGATCTCCTGGGCCATTCCGCTTAGCCCCTGGGCTAATTATACATTCAGGTATTTTGATCTCAACCTTCGAGTGTTTCTTTGTCAGGTGCGAAAATAGTTCCGCTTGCCCTCAAGATAAGACTAGATATGCGCTTTGGAAGCTGTAGTAGATATACATACATACATACATAAAATGACACCTCTTTCCCGGTGGGGTAGGCAGAGACTACCTCTTTCCACTTGCCACGATCTCTGCATACTTCCTTCGCTTCATCCACATTCATAACTCTCTTCATACAAGCTCGGCGGTTTCGGGTACTTTTGACCTGACCCTTTACCAGGACGTCTTTAATTTGATCAAGATACGTACGTCTAGGTCTTCCCACTCCGACCTTTCCCTCCACACTCTCTTTGTATATCTGCTTAGTCAACCTGCTTTCATTCATCCTCTCCACATGACCGAACCATCTTAACATACCCTTTTCTATTCCTGTAACTACATCTTCTTTCACATCACAACATTCCCTTATCACGCTGTTCCTTATCCGGTCACTCAATTTCACACCCAACATACTCCTTAACGCTCTCATTTAAATTAAAATCTATTCTATTGTAATGGATCTTGCTCGAACACACATTTAGTTGTGAAATCAGTATTTATTTGGGCTTTCTCTCTCAACATTTGGCCTATACACAAACAAATAAAATTTCCTTAGAGGCATAGCGGTAGTGTGCAGTAACAACTTAAAGGTCCCGCGTCAGAAACTAAGGCACATTAAAAAAAAACCTGATTAGCCTGATCTTGAACGTTATACGGATATACTACTCTGTCAAGAAAGTAGCAGGAAAAGATCAATAATACACAAACTGTTTGTTATTCATCCAAATTTATTTTATCACCTTCAAAATATGCTCCTTTAGAAACGATACACTTACGCCAACGAATAATCCAATCATCAAAACATTTTTTAAACGCTGTTTCCGGAATTGAGGTCAGTTCTCGCCGCGAATTCTCTTTTATGTCTTCTACCGATTGAAAACGGGTGCCACGAAGTGGTAATTTGAGTTTAGGAAAAAGAAAAAAGTCGGCTGGAGCCATATCTGGTGAATATGGTGGTTGCTCGATGGTATTTGTTAAGTGTTTGGTTAAAAATTCGTTCACAATGATGGCCTTGTGCGAAGGTGCATTATCATGGTGCAAAATCCAAGAATTTTCTTTCCACAAATCTGGCCTTTTTCGTCGGATTTGCTCTCTTAAACGCCGCATAACACTCAAATAATATTCCTTATTTACCGTTTGACCTTCCGGCACGAATTCCGAGTGCACAACACCGCGATAGTCAAAGAAAACAGTCAACATGACTTTGACTTTTGAACGACTTTGGCGTGGTTTTTTCGGTTTCGGTTCAGTTGGAAGGCGCCACTCCGAAGCTTGTTGACTAGTTTGCATGTCAAACTCGTAAACCCACGTCTCGTCACCAGTAACAATGCGTTTCATGAATGTTGGGTCGGAATTGACTCGTTCTAGCATGTCCTCAGCGACTCTCATGCGATTGAGTTTTTGAAAAAAATTCAGGTCTTTTGGGACTAGACGAGCGGCAACATGTTTCATACCCAAATTATTAGTTAAAATGGTACGGATCGACTCGTGAGATACAGAAAGTTCGGTGGCTATCTCTCTCAAAGTTGAATGAGGATTTTCAGTCACTATTTCCTTCACTTTTGCGATGTTAACTTCAGTTGCAGACGTTGATGGCCTACCAGAGCGAGGCAAATCTTCCATCACATCTCGACCGCTTTTGAACGCTTTGTACCACTCATAAGCACGAGTTTTTGATAAAGTCGATTCACCGTAAGCCTTCTGTAACATTTTCAGTGACTCCGAACACGATATTCCATTGGCAATGCAAAATTTAAGACAAACCCTTTGTTCGATGTTTTTATCCATTATGAAATTAGCAATACACACTAGATATGATATAACTAAAAATAGCACTGTATTTAATGTAAACAACAGATGCAACTCAAACTCCGCGCCAAAATGGAAAACAGTTGTGCCAATCTAACAACAACAAGAAAAACAAAAATTTGAATTTGGGACCATAAATAAATAATCCATTCCCGATACTTTTTTGACTGAATGTATAAATATATTCTATAAATAATACTAGCTGTCCCGGCAAACATTGTTTTGCCATATAAATATTTTTTAAGTATTTTCCAGTTACAAAAAAATTTGTTAAGAGTGGAAAACCCTTATCACTTAGTATAATGAAAAATAGATGTTGGCCGATTCTCAAACCTACTCAATACGCTCACAAAATTTAATGAGAATCGGTCAAGCCGTTTCGGAGGAGTACGGCAAAGAACATTGTGGCACGAGAATTTTATATATAACTAGCGGACCCGACAGACTTCGTTCTGTCAAAAAGATTTGTAATATGACAGTTTTTTGTTCCCATCTATTAGACCTACATTGCTTAGACAACAGTGAACTTTATACATTAGCAATAAAGCTCAAATTGACTGTACGTATTAGTTAGAAAACATTTGTATGTGATAAAGAAAAGGACTGTTTTGAAGGTTTTTCAGGCAATTATTTGGTATTTTTTCACCGTAAAAACCATCCTTGAGCTTCGACGAATATTAAAAAAAAAAGAATTGGCCAAATTGGTCCAGGCGTTCTTGAGTTATGCGGTTACCAACCAAGATTTGTATAACTTACAGAGTCATCGCGTGGAACAAGATAGGTCCTTCACCACCGTCTGGTCACTCTCAGGTGTGCACCACGCAACCGGACGTGCCGTACAAGAACCCCGACAACGTGGAGGGGAAGGGAAGCAATCCTACCAACATGGTCATCTCTTGGTCGGTCAGTATCACTACAAATAAAGAAATGTTTTTTTTTTTTTTTTTTTTTTTTTAAATAAATATATACAGTACAAATTACACAGATTGTGTTAGCCTCGAATTAAGTTTGAAACTTGTGTTACGAGATACTAACTCTACGATACTATATTTTATAATATCCTACTACTATTATAAAGGCGAAAGTTTGTATGGATGTATGGATGTTTGTTACTCTTTCACGCAAAAACTACTGAACCGATTACCATGAAATTTGGTATGTAGGTAGCTGAAGACCCAGAATAACACATAGGCTACTTTTTATCCCAGAGTTCCCGCGGGATTGATAGGGTTTCCATGCGGACGAAGTCGCGGGCGGCCTCTATACTTATATAGATAAACATCCAAGACCCAGGCCAATCAGAAAAAGTTCTGTTCTCATCATGCCCTGGCCGGGATTCGAACCCGGGACCTCTGGTGTCACAGACAAGCGTACTACCGTTGCGCCACAGAGGCCGTCAACATATAAAACAAAGTCGCTATTTTAGTCTGTTTGTCTGTATGCTTAAATCATTAAAATAACGCAACGGATTTTGATGCGGTTTTTTGTAACAGGTAGAGTGATTCAAGAGGAAGGTTTTTATGTATAATAACATTTATAATTTTGCACCCGTGCGAAGCCGGGGCGGGTCGCTAGTTTGTAATAATACACTGTTATGTCATGTACATATAAAAATAAAAATAATCACGCCACTTTCCCGGAGGGGTAGATAAAAGACATTCGTGTATTTCTGTTTCTTACATACATACATATGGTCACGTCTATATCCCTTGCGGGGTAGACAGAGCCAATAGTCTTGAAATGACTGAATGGCCACGTTCAGCTATTTGGCTTAATGATAGGATTGAGATTCAGATTTCTGTTACTTACTTGTTAATTGACACCGGATTATTTATCTGGTTGAATAAAATTAGTAAGTAAGTTAAAAATTAAATGCCATAAATAAACACTTAACGTCTTAATATATTTTGATTCCTATTATTTATATAATGTGTGCCGTGTGGTATCCGGCACCGATATAAAAAGAATAGGACCACTCCATCTCATTCCCATGGTTGTCGTAAAATGCGACTAAGGGATAAGCTTATATGAACTCGGGATTCTTCTTTTAGGCGATGTGTCACAAACCTGTCACTATTTGAATCTCAATTCTATCATTAAGCCTAACATCTGAACGTGGCCTATCAGTCTTTCAGGACTGCTGGCTCTGTCCACCCCGCAAAGGATATAGACGTGATTATATGAATGAATTACAGACTTGTAGAGAATGCTATTAGCAGCATTAAGTCCACCTATTTAAATAAATAAATAAACCAAAACTAATATAATATTTCCACATGCTAAAATGATTATTGTATTCCACAGAAAATGCCTCAGATCGAGCACAACGGCCCCGGGTTCTACTACCTGGTGTCGTACAGGCGGAACATCACCGGAGAGAATTACCAGAGTCAGAAGGTACAGTTTTTTTTTTAACTTCACCTTCATAGGCCACGTTCAGCTGTTTGGCTCAGTTATAGAGTTGAGATTCATATAGTGACAGGTTGCTAGCCCATCGCCTACAAAAAGAATCCCAAATTAATGAGCCTATCCCTTAGTCGCTTTTTACGACATCCATGGGAAAAGATTAAGTGGTCCTATTCTTTTCCTATTAGTGCCGGGAACCACATGGCATTCAGAAAAGGTAATTTGAGGTAATTTTCGCATTCTGATTTTGTTATCTAGGAATTTGACTTCCAATTTAATTTTTCTTTGTTAAAATTTGTATTTCACATCGATGTATAGTTTTAATGTGTAATAAAGACTTACTAATTGACTTGTTCTAGGTGTCCGACTGGCAGCAGACGCAACTAGTAGTGCCCAATACGCCCACCTTCCAGCCCTACAGGATTAAGGTAATGACCACACTTATTCAAGGTAATGATGAACACTTCCAAACTGCCTATCATCCAAATGTGATATAATCACAGTTGCAGAAAAATACTAGGTTTTATTTGACAAAAGATCTTTAGATACCATTTATAATTTATATTATCATTTTATATTTAGCCTGCTGTTCAACCTTAGAGGAGGAAGTCCAACCCACAGCAATGATCATAAACTTTGTTTGATGATGAACGATGTTTTGCAGGTGGTAGCTGGCAACTCCAAAGGCACAGCCAACGTCGCTCCCGTGGAAGTTTACGGTTGGTCAGGAGAAGACATCCCACTGGAAGCCCCCACCAACTTCAGCCTGGTACAAGTGATCTCTGGATCCACCGCTGTGCTCAACTGGAATCCAGTACCACCGGAGTCTGTCAGGGGACACTTCAAAGGGTACAAGATTCAGACCTGGATCGACGGCGAAGAAGACAAACTGAAGGAGATTCTAGTCAAAGCAGACGCGACCAGCGCTTTAGTCTCAAAATTCAAGCCTTACAAGAAGAATTATGCCAGAATCTTGGCCTACAACGGAGTCTTCAATGGACCACCGAGCGAAACACTGAGCTTCTTAGCACCAGAAGGTCCACCGGGAACAGTTCGCTCGTTCGAAGCTTATCCAATTGGAGCGTCCGCCATGTTGCTGAAATGGGAGAAACCAATGGACGAGAACGGCATCCTCACCGGCTACAAGATATACTACCAGAAGGTCAAAGACACGGAACTGGGCCCCATTCGCGAGAGGAAGAAGGAGATCGATCCAAAATTCGACCGAGCAAAGTTGGCGGGCCTCGAACCCAACACCAAATACAGGATTGAGATTCGCGCTAAAACCAAAGCCGGCGAGGGGGATAAATATTACGTGGAGCAGACTACTAGGGGTGTAGTTTCGGCGAAACCTGATGTGCCGTTGTTTGAGACACAAACTCTGCCAGCTAAGGAGGGAACGGCGCATATTTTAGTGCGTTGGTTGCCAACTTTGGACGGTCACCCCGGAACACACTTTGTGGCGTGGTACAAATTAAAGGGGCACCCGAAATGGTTGCGAACGAACGAGGTGACTGACGATGATTATGTCGTGTTGACGGGGCTGGAGCCGGGCCAGGAGTATGAGGTGAAGCTGACGGCTCACGACGGAGAGTACTTCAGTACCAGTGAAACGAGGCTTGTTGATACTACGATTGGTGAGTACGATTATTGTTTTAATTTTGATTGGTTTACTTTTCCCCAGCATAGAGTAGAACTATTTAAAAAGAAATATAAAGATTCGATAGACTGTGCCTATAAATATTCTTTTTTAGCACTCCCAACTCCTTTCATTTAATCTTTTACTTTTCAATGCTCGTGTTGTATAACCCGAATGTTTTTTTTCCATATGGTTCAGTAATAATGCAGGACGATAAAATGGCTATCCCCACTGACGTTCTTGTGGTTTTGCTCACAATTCTCTGTCTTAACATTGATAATTTTTGCACTCCACTCGGCACCATCAATTGTTAAGTTGATCCAGTGACGGCCGCGATCGTGCAATTACTTCTTTTTATACAATATTAGCTGTGCCCGCGACTTCATCCGCGTAGAATAGTTATTTTGGGCATCATTGAAGCCCTCAAGAATGAACAATTTTCCCCGATTTTTTCACATCTTCCATTATTTCTATGCTTTTATAGTTGCAGCGTGCGTTGAAAGCCTTCCTCGATAAATGGTCTATTAAACGCAAAAATCCGCGAAAAGATTTTTCAATTCGAACCTGTAGTCCCTGAGATTAGCGCGTTCAAACAAACAAACGAACGGTTCAGCTCTATAATATTAGCATAAATGGAAAGCTAATTCAGAACGTTTCAATACCACAGACGGTCCAGTAATAATGCGCGACGACAAGATGGCGACCGCCGGCTGGTTCATCGGCGTGATGCTGGCGCTGGCGTTCCTGCTGCTGGTGCTGGTGCTGGTGTGCGTGGCGCGGCGCAACCGCGGCGGCAAGTACGACGTGCACGACCGCGAGCTGCAGCACGGCCGCCGCGACCACGCCGACGGCGGCTTCCACGAGTACACGCACCCGTGAGTGGCGCTAGTGTTCCACTTTCCACGAGTACACGGAGGAAAACCTCTTTGACGGCCTGTGTGGCGCAGCGGTAGTACGTTTGTCTGTGACACCGGAGGTCCCGGGTTCCGGTCAGGGCATGATGAGAACAGATCTTTTTCTGATTGGCCTGGTACTTGGATGTTTATCTATACAGGGTGACATTTAAAACAACTGCATCCTTTTAAACATAGACTATACCCATGCTTCTGAGCCGTTTCAGCCTATTTTTTATTTAAATTAAACGTCATCATTTTCACATTTATAAAACCCTTCAAAAACTACGTCACACGCTTTATTAAAGACCAATACTACAAAAAGAAATTAAAACTAAACATGTAAATAAATGTCTGAAAAATAAATTATTTTTCTAGTATCAAGATCAAGTAAAGAACAGAGTTGTCGAGATCGCTCAGCTGAATGAATTGTGTCGTTGACCTCTGAATCTTACGCGTCGCTTTTCCGCCGGCCGGGGTGATATTACGTATTTAGGATTGTGGATTTTGATACTTTTATTTTTTTTCGTACTTTCTGAAATATGGACCGATATTTTTCTTTTAACGTTTTTAAATATCCTTTAGATGAGTACACTTAACAGTTAAATTTATGCAGTTGGATTAAAAGTCACCCTGTATAATTATTTATTATGAAATATGGTATCGTTGAGTTAATATATCGCAACACAAGTTTCGAACTTGCTTCGAGGCTTACTCAATCTGTGTAATTTGTCACATATATATAAATAAAACCAACCGACTGGGAGAGGCGCCTTGATAACACAAGATGGCGGCAAGTAGGTACGACATGAGTGGCCCCTCCCGTTACAGTAACCTTAATACCCAGGGCTCCCTGACTGGACACTTTGAAACCAGGGATCAACAGCTATTTTTTTTATAGATAGAGTGATTCAGGATCAATATCTGTTGTGTTTTAAAGATCTAAGCATAGGGTCAGACGCGGCAAGCGACTTTATTTTCCTTATTAAAAGGATAAAATCGTAGATATTATAGCGAAGAAAAATTCTGCCAGTACGTTCTTCTGCGCGTATAATGTTAATATTTGAACTCTTCTGCCAGGTTGGATAACAAATCGAGGCATTCGATGAGCAGCGGCACCAAACCGGGCCCGGAGAGCGACACCGACTCTATGGCGGAGTACGGTGAAGGAGAAACAGGTTAGTTTCTTCGCAAACTAATACTAAATTGTGCTCGGAGTCTGTAGAATATAACTACGACGAATGTCACAGTGGGGGTCAAGAAAGAATGCGCTCTCTAACAAGAAAGCAAACGTTCTAGCAGCTCACTCCAGCCATTATTTGGCTCGTATAATCGGCACTTATATCTCGTTCCCATGTGTGTCGTAAAAGACGACTAAAGGATAGGCTTGTAAACTTGGGATTCCTCTTTTAGGCGATCGGCTAGCAACCTGTCAGTATTTGAATCTCAATTCTATCATTAAGTGTAGCTTGAAAAATAAGTTTAGTATCGTATTGGCAACATTGTACACATGTGAGAGTGACAGAAAATAAGATATTACTGTCTCACTCCTGGTGAAAGTGGGTGCGTGAGGCGTGTATATACGTGTGTATTGGCCGGCATACTATTGATATTACTTCATTTTGCCGAACAGTAAAACTGCGTTCGCCTTTTTTTCTACGTCTCTGACAACGACTCTACTCGTACCTATCTTAATAACTTTCTTTTGAAATGCTCTGGACGAAGGTCAACAGCGTACATGAAAGTTATTGTGTGTTATTGGTATAGGTTATTGTGACGTTAAAAATTAGTAATTACATCTTTAAAGCAATAATTTTAACACTTGCTATATTGTAACGCATGTTTTTGAAATTTTATGTTATTTTTACAATTTGTTCATAATTCGTCATTAATTTTGCATAATTGATTTAAATTTATTTGCTACATTTATTATGTTGTTCATTTTTATTTAAGCTTTACGTAATACAAATTATTTCACTATAATTTACTAGTGTATAACAAAATGCATGTGCTTTTTGTGTGTGTGTGTGTGTATTGGTATGAATGCATGGTTCCTTGCAGCGGGTATGAACGAGGACGGCTCCTTCATCGGGCAGTACGGCCGCAAGCGACGCCCCCCGGCCTCCGGACAAACGGACTCCGCTTCGCAGGCCTTCGCCACACTCGTTTAATTCCTAAAAACCATATCCCTAATCCTCCTTTGGCTGTATGCAGCTAATTCCCTTTGCACTTGCACCCTAGCTACGTTCGCGCGTTAGGTAATTAAAAAGTAAACTTTATAGGCGTTCCCAGATTTTTTGAAATTCGAATTATTTTTAATTTAAACGCCAGGGTGATCACTAGTGATTTACTTGACGCGTATTCTAGAGTTGATAGAAAACGTAGTGCCATTGCATCACACTTAAAAAATAACAGTCTGGTACTGAATTACCCAATCGCCGCAGACCTTCTTCTGATCTGCGTTCTGATTGGCCCGCCTTGTAAGTGAAAAAGCCCGCCAAAATTTATCCTTTTTTTTTAATTATCTACTGCCAGTGTTTTGACGTCAAAACGGGCGTTCAACGTCTTTATTGCACTATTTTAAAAATAGTTCCAGTAAAGGCTGTTTCACATGTCCATTTTTTCTCTCTTCTACTTATAGATTTAGGTGTTAAGTACACATTGATTTAAGTTTAGGTTGTAAAAATTTTATACTTATTGAGTGAATTTGTGTGATTTTTTTAATTATGTTGCAACATTTATATTGCGCTTTGCATTGTTATGTTAGTTTTTGATTGCATTTATAAAATGGCGTTATTGTAATCCCTAATCCGTCCTTTTTACCCATGTTATGCCTGTGCACGAGCAGCGTTTTGTTATTTTTAGTTTGAGGTATGTTTTTTTAATCCTTATATATTTTTTTTTTTATATTTTTCTTTACATACTTAAATTTTAATTGCTTCATTGTTTGAATGCATACTTGGTAATAATTTACTATGCTTTCTAAACTTAAATTTTACTTATTGTTTATGCGATTGTTACGAAATCACTTAATTTGGAAGAAAATTTTTCTTCCAAATTGTTTATAGAGCTCCTCTTGTATCGTTTGATTAATTATTGACTTCTTCAGAGCTTTTTCTTTTGTCATCTCATCATCTGAATCCTGTACTTGCCATTTGGGTGAATTTATGAAAAAAAATTTGACCCTTCTCTACAGGTTTTTAATAAAAGGATTTTCGTAAACAGGTCGGTTCACCGAAGACGGTTCGTTCATCGGCCAGTACGTGCCGGGCGCGCGGGTGCTGCCCCCGCCCCCCGCGCCCGCGGCCCCCGCCGCGCCCGCGCAGCCCGCGCCGCCCACCTACGTGTAGGGGGGGAGGGGGGAACGAGCGGCTAGTCGTCCATCTTGAAGCAAGTTTGCTATTTTACTTCACCGTCACCTTGTTGGAGGAACAATGCAATTAATTTAAAACTCTTACTCTTTTCAGTGAAAATAAAAAACTGATCAATCAAACATTATAGTTACTGTGCGTTCAGAAACTTAGTATATTTGATTGATCTGATGAAAATATCGTAAAATTACGATGTGAGAACGCGTTTCTGTTGTAAGAATCGAATGAATTTTGTATCTTCTTATTTATTTTTGAATGTTCAACGATTTATGAACTATAACTTTCTCCGCCAATAACATCTATTTAAGCATTGTGTAAAGGTAGACACGGCTTTATGTCGAAAATATAGAAAAATAAGACATAAGTATTCACAGTGCTTTGGTGTTCTACTAATATCATAGTTCACAAGTTTTGCAGTTTATTTACGCAAAGAAATGTTTAAAGAGACGACAGTCGCAAAATCTACGTTAACAAAATACTGCCATCTTTAAAAAAAATCACTGCAACGCTGGTCTGGTAAACACGTGTATAGGCAGTGCATCATATTTTGATATTTAGTTAAAATTTTTAGGATAGGGCCAAAGTTAGGTTAAGCTGAAATCTGAGCCTACAGTATGGTTATTTTGGCCCTTATTGTGTCGGTAGACTTGTATAATTAGGGTTTAATAATTGTCACAAATTCAAATTAATTCAATATGACATATTTTTCTCTTTGACAGTGATCGTTATTCACATTTGCGTTAAAATGTTCTATTTCTTTTTCTTTATGAGACTGATTTTATGTAATGATTAAAATAGTCCCAAATAGTAACTTGACACTGAATACGGCCGGTCGGTTTCTGATAGATTGTTACAATATACCTGTCTGTATACACTATATTGACGCAGTATAAGTAAAATAAAGTTGTCGCTTGTATGGCATGTTATTGCAGCTAATAATTTATAAAATGACAAATTCAGTTTCCTTCCGCCTCAACTAAAATAAGCGAACTTATCGCTCAACTAAAATAAGCGATAAATTCGCTTATTTTAGTTGAGGCGGAAGGAATGAATCGTGATTTAAATGACGTGAAGTTGTTTGTGGTAACTTCAGGTCAGTGATATCACAACAAAATCTATCAGAAACCTACAGCCACCCCCGCTAATCTAGAACGTACGTACGTAGGCGATGTTTTGGCTCGATATCAATTACTTGTAAATTAAGGATACGATAGCTGGTGAATATAAGAAAAGAAAAAAAACTATTTTTGTCACAGAAAATAGGTAATGGAATAAGAATATTAGCTCTGGACGCCGGTGGTCAAATTGCTTTGAATTAGCGAGCCACAAACTGCGCGCACGCTTTTGTAGAATAGAGATCAGAATTTTGACATCTCATAATTATATTTTCATCTGGTCTTTATGTCTCAGGTGATGCGCTATGTTTGTGTCTAAGCTGATGCTTCTATCGCTATTGTATATGCATATCTACTGATTATGAAAATTACAAAATTCATATGGACCATGAAGATTATTTTGTAAGGCAGCTTCGTAGCATTGTAAAATGTCAATATATCTTTCAATTATTATTAGCTGTATACGGGAATGTAAATTTAGGCAAAGAACCAACTTTATCGGGTCGTGGTCGTTGTTTAGATATTTTTTCAATATTTTCTTCAAATTGAATAGATGACTAAATATACTTTTGATATTGCACATTTTCTAACTTTAATCACAATAAAAAAACAGCCGCATATGATCGAAAACAATGGTACTCTCGTGCAATATGTATGTATCTTTTGTAAATGCATTGTAATCAAAATGAAACAAATATATTTTTGTTGTATTTCCTTATATCATTGATGGTTAAAACTTAAGTACATAACTAATTTAATGATGTGATTATATCAAAAGTTTCGAATGTACGAGCATAATTAAGGTATATTTTGTAAGAGTGAATATTTTTGTACTGCGCAGTGTGGCCACCGGCGCATGTTGGTGCTTAGCGGAGGATCGAGGCGTGTTGTTGTTCGGTGTTGTGATCGTACGATACTAGTGTTGCACTCGCGAACTGTTGGTTCCCACCTCTAAACGTAGGCTGCTGGCGCCAGTACAACATTATGTTCCAATTTCAAACTGATACTAAATTGCGTCAATAAGTGAAAAATTTTACTTCTTTTTTCAAAATTTCTTAATGTTAAGAAATTGTAGTGTTGTAATCCGGTACTGCCAGTAGTCTAATCTCTCCGACTGGTATAAAATTTTAATGATATTAATAGCAATCTCTAGAGAATAAATTATAAAAAGAATCCCACTGTTGTAGTAGATCAATTGATCCCATTTTGAATCTCAAACTTTTATTAATCTTTCTCAACCGAAACAGAATCTCGAGGTATTTTGAAAACGCATCAGTTATATCCTTGTGTAGTATAAGGCTTTTTTGTATTCGACTTTTGAACATTATGAAGTTTGTTCGCACCGCTGACCTACATGTTGATGTTTCTCATTATTTCAATGGCGGGGTGAAGACGACTGCTCAGTATACTTTAACATTATTAAGGTTTTGTATAAAATGTGACCCTACTAACGTATTTGACTAACGACGTTCGTCTTCAGCCCGCGCGACGAAGAATATTTCGATTGTATCTCGTATTTAGATTTAAGGCTAGGGTCTCGTGTTATCTAATGTTAGTCGGCTAATGCGTTCGCTTCTTGCGTTTATATATTAATTAATATTGTATCATTTGCTTTATTTGTAACTTTACCGCACCCTGGCAAGCGTGGAGGCCGCGGCGAACTCCACTTCTCTATTCCGACAGTGTTACCTTAATTTTATTTATTCGTGTATATTCTTTCTTCGCCTGAAAGGTGTCGGGTCCTAATAATACATTCCACACGGTCTAACCAAGCTGAGTTTTTTTAATTATATCTTTTATTTATCCGCGTTTCCCCTCGTACGCGTCAGTCGAATCTAAAAGAAGTTTTTGAAACTAACGGCTGCCGTATACTTATATTTATTGTCGTATTATTTAAATATATTTGTACACATCGGATCTGATCTTATTTATTTTTTATTTAACGCACTTGGTCGATCTGATTTAGAGCTTACACTGTAACCATTGGTACCTTATATATTGCATTATATTTATATTTAAAGCACTGTTATAGTAACCCCCTTAAGTTATTTGTTAAGGAGTCTTTATCATGTCTATTGTCTAGTAAGAATTTAATATATTATTAATAATAATTGATAGTAGAAGAGCCTTGTACGATTCGCGACTTTATGTCGCTTCTTATACCGCCCTGATGGTAAATGAAAACTCATGATACGTCTCCGGTGTTCGCGTTTCTGGATAACAGATGGCGTTAGTCTGTTGTCGCTCGTCCAGTGCCAGTCACTGCCTTCCTCGAATCAGAATAGATGTGTTCATGTAGCCTGTACTTATTTCTGATACTAACACTATAGTAGAATCTCTTATACAGTAAATCCGATCATCTTTCGCATTCACAAGCACAATGTTTGCATTTAAAGTGTCATGTCACAATGTTCACATAAAACGAACAAAGCTCATGAAAGTAAAGACAATTCAGACATACTATCCCTTATCATCCTATAGTTAAACATAATCTGTAATTATATATAATCTGTTAACGACGAGTGAACGATTCAAAGACTTATCACAATATCTGTAACGAAATTGATTTTTAACCGTAGCCGATGTATTGTTACAATATCTAGTGTATTCCGTAAGACAGGTAGCTGTTGTAAATCGTGTATTTTGTGAACTAGACTCAAGAAATAGAGATTTCGGCTCTCTGACTCATCATCAGTTTATGGACGCCATATCTTAAAGTCGTATTTCTGTTTCAGATTGAAGTTTCTTATAACATGTATAGGTAGCCTATACATGTTATTTTCATTTTGTTTTTAATACTTATTAAAAAAAATATTCGCGCAATTTATGTCAAAAAAGGTTTTAATGATCTTTGATTCTGACGTCTCTAAATCTTGATTCTAGTTTTTATTAATCTGGTGTTAATTGGTAAAGTGCTAGTTTATGCAACGTTTCGATATTGCTTGAAGTTTTGTGTTTGACAAAGTACCTACACGTTATTGATTGATGGTGTTAGTTGTAATGTTTGGCCATAGATAATGTTTTATTACAGTTTTTGAAGCAATTTGCTTGTTTTTTGAAATGTAACTTACACGGTGATTGTTAACACGTTGTATCAAGAATCATCCCGTGTGCGCAGATTCTAAATTTAAACTAAAAATTAGTTACTAAATTTGCTTTCGGCCAATAATTATAAAAATATAATGAGATTTACATGTTTGTTCTGAAATAATTTCATAGTCTGTAAAGTTATTTGTATTTGCTTATAAAGCTTTTCTTGATTGGAGGTATTTTGTTGAAATAAATATGTGTTGCATTTACACCGTAATAATTTAAATTAATAGTGGAATCATGACAAATTGTAACATTTGATATTAATCTGACTCGAATTTGATAACTGTGACCTCGTGCAGAAGTTTTGTTCACGAATTATAATAATTTACATTTAGTTTGCATTAAGTAACTGTAATTTATTGTGTAACTATGATAAATATTTTTTTATGTTGCATAGAAAATAAATTTTAAGAAATTGTATTAATTTTGTTTTATTTTTCTGAATTACCTACTTTATAAGACTGACCAAAAGAAAACACTTGTTGTGACGACCAGACATACGAAAAGACGGATAGCCGGCGGTTTGAATTATTATTTATTTGAAAATATAAAATGAGAAATGACGAGAATAATTAAAGAGATAATTAATTTTAACTGTTTTGAATTAATCACAGAGTTGATTTGATGTGTATAATATAAGTGTGTAGGCATTATGAAACGAAAAAAAAATATCCTATTATAATAGTTATGTATGCAAATTTTATAATCTATTGCATGCAAGTGAATTTTGAACGTAACTGAAATCGAACATAGCAACCGACACCCGAACGACAATAAGCAGGCGCAAGCGCAAAGCGCACTTGTCGGCCATTTTAACCTCTAAAGGGTAAGTTTCAATTAATTTCAATTGTGCATCCTCATTAGCAGTTTATTGATACTTGTTACTGAAATAAACATTGTTGTTAGGCTGCAATACTAGTTGTGCATTGTGTTTTATTCATAATTTATTATCCATGCTAATAATATGAAAATGTGCTTTCGTCCGTCTTTCACGTCAAAACCACCGAACCAATCTCCATGAAATTCTGCATACATATATTGTCAGGACGGAAAAGGATATATTTTTCACGCGGATGGAGCGGCGGGCGAAATTCAATACAATAGAAATACATAACAATTCAAATATGAGGGTTCCCTAACATGTAAAGCTCTTAACATTTTACAAAAAGTATAGTAGCATTTTAATTTATTGTTTCTATTTCATTGGCTGTGACAAATATTTTCAGGTGTAGTTTCGTGTGCTTTCAATGACGGACGTCTGAACAATTTTTAGGTAATATAATTATGTCATGTATTAACTCAATAGTTATTTACTGTATAAAATTTTACTATGTTTTCAAATATTAAGTGTTTATCATTCTCGGTGTTTTCTGTGTACATAAATTTATTTATTTTAACTTTATGCGCGTAAAATGTACAACAGGTGGACTAAATGCCACATGGTATTCTCTGCCAGTCGAACCTTTGGACCAAACTGAGATGGATGTACGGCTGGTATAAATTTGTACATAAATAATAGCGTAGCGTATCTACGGTACAATAATTCTACATGGTAACTATATGTTTAAAAAATACCTATTTTGGTCAGTATAATAAACATTACAATAATTCTTATAGGACTTATCACTGAAAGCGATAGCAGTAAAAATCGGGCAACATATTTTTATTTGGGAGAATTATAAAGAAAGCAAACAGTAGCAGGTGGTGCACAGACATGATAATATTACAATAAAATAATAAAGAGGTAGAAACGTGAATAAAAAAATAATTAAATAACAAACGTGATAATGGTATTGAAGTCCGACTCGCACTTAGTTGTTTTTTTTATTAATATTTTGCCGCTGTTTTTAAGACTTGTCGCATTAAGTACATTAAGGTTAAAAATAAAAAAACTTAAGAACTTATCTCATTTTATCATCTTTGTCTAACATGTTAAGTCGAAACATGTCCAAAATGGTGATTTATAGTAAAATGCACTTCGGAATCAAAGGAACCTTAATCTTCAGGATCCAGAAGGATGTTATGACTGTAGCAGCATAAAGCTTGTGAACTTAAACGTCGTATAATCCAAACTTCATACCTGATATTTATTATATGTTCATAGAGTTGAAATTGCTGTGTTTTAAATGATAAATGCACGAGCCTGTGCAGAGCTTAGAACGAATTCAGTTCCACTGCGGCCGCGGACAGACGCACACTGCTGCGTGACTACCGGACAATACCGCCGAAACATACCAAAAATCGCGAAGTGTTGTGAACTTTTTAATACTTGAATTGTGCATCAAATTAAACAAAACGTGCTCGACAGGATTCTGCCGAAGCCAGGTAGGTGATTGTTTTTATTTTTTAATTTATTCTTGTCGCGAATTTCGATCGGGATAACAGCTATCTGGAAATAAAGATCATTGATCCCACTTGCGAGTTAATTGTTTAATCGATACGAAATTAACTTCAATTAACCCGATTGTGTTATAATTTTGTGTACAATCAGTAAATCAACATAACTATATTACCCTTGGTTTAATAAATATATCATTCAATAAAGACAAACACGTTCATACTACCTTCACGAATCGATCATCTAAATCAACAATACTTACCTTATAGTTTTAGTACATACATACATACTTAAAATCACGCCGGAGGGGCAGGCAAAGACTACATCTTTCCACTTGCCACGATCTCTGCATACTTCTATTGCTACATCCACATTCATAACTCTTCATGCAAGCTCGGCGGTAAACAAAGAAAAAGCGTCAACAATTTAACTTTTGAGTCAGCTTGTAAAGTTCTTTTATTAGACAAAAAAAAAAGTTGAGATTAAAAGCGTGAATAATGTAAACAGTAGTATCTGGCGCATGTAAACATATCGGATGCGTTATTAATAGGGGCTTAGGGGCTCCAATGTGAGCATGTCAAGCACGGTATCACCGAGATCGGACAACGTTGTCCGTTTATGCTAAATCAGGTTCAAGGCGGCATGTGCAATTATAAAACCGGCTGAGTATCCTTGTCAGTTTTAGACCATTTTTAGCGAACGTTTATAAAAAAAAAATCTAGACTTGTACATATTGAAACCAAGATGTATGGCATATTTATAATATGTGAAATGTGCTGTCAGACTAAATTCACAATTAAGATAAGCCGATGCAGTTTTGTCTAATAGGACGTTAATAATCACGTGTCTGTAAGTTTGTAAAATGATCTGATGACAAACGACATGGGAGGAGTGGCGAGGCACAGGAGCGGCCGTGAGCGCCGGACATTATTTTTTTTTTACTTTTTACTCGGTTACCTGTTCCGAGCGGGTATCGTATGGGCAGGTTAGCTGAACAAGTGTAGCCAGGGGTACCCAACATTTCGTATTGTTTCCTTAGTCTAAACCGGAGATAAGCAGCTTTGCGATTTTTTAACGCTTTAATAAGTACCTCGAAATTAGATAATGGTGACGTTAACATTTATCATCGTGGTATTATAGGTCAGTTCTAGTTTTTATAGCTTGTTGGTGATTACACCCGATAATGTACGTAATATTCTATTGTGCCCTTTGCCCTAAAAGCAAGTAGTTACAATCTCATCGGTACGATGCCAAAACTAGTCCGAAAATTCCCTGTAAAACATTCAAATGCAACTGCAGATTTTCAAACAATCTTATTTTGTATGCTACGGAACACGGGGTAGTCTTCATTTAAAATTTGCTGTAAATCCAATGGTTGAAAATCTAATGAGTATTGTGTCGTCTGCCCCGCCGTCTCGTACATCCTGCGGCCGCGATAAACGGTCCGAGTGCGAATGACCGACTGCACTTTTGCAAAACCCATGCCTAATGTTGCATTTATTTTTAAGTAATTTATTTGACGTCAACCAAGTTGTTAAACCATACGACAATTATTAAGCGATATAATAATATCCTATAATAATGAATAAAAATTTTGAATTTGAATTTGAATTTGCATCTTTTTATCTCGACCGCCTGGGCTGGAGACCGTTATAACCAGGCGCACACTACAGACCCAAATCGAAACAGGTCTAAGCCTTTAATTAAAACTGGTTGAATTATACCTAATCAAGTTGGTTTGGATAGTCGAAATGCCCTCAAAAGTTTTGTGATTCAGAATATATATTTTCAAAATTGGATACAAGGTATCACTTATTGACTTAACATCACTTAAATCTAATTATGTCTCCTACCGCTTCCAAAGCGCAAGTGAAGAAGAAGCGGCGGAACAAACTATACTGCAACATTTTCACCAGATTATTCAAAAAGGAAAACCTCTAAAACATTTTAATTACCACATGGAAATACCACATACTTCTTAAACTTAAATGAGTACTATAAACTACACAGATTATTAAACCACATCGCCTATAAAACTACTAAAACTTATACTAAATACCTACCTAAATTATATCTGTTATTTTGTAGCTACATTTGCACTGGTAATTAAATAATTACTTATAATGATTGATTTGAAACATCTGCACATTGATTACTCGTCGGTTTGATTGAGTTTCATCTGACTGTTGCTTTATCATATCTAACGTTAATTTGGGGTTATCGTCGCGCCAATGTTCAATAAATAATTATAATATTAATATAGGATGTCTTGTTAAATGAGTTACATCTAAAGTTCCATGCATGAAATGGCTTTGCTATAATGAATACAAAATATATGTAGACTCATCTTATAATGAATAATGAATACAAAATATAGACTCATCTTAAGATGGATTCTTATATATTTTTAAATTTTCGTTCTATTTTCCAGTCTAGTTCAAGTCGTATTTCGAATCAAGCCGTAGGTTGAATCGGTTTACTTAATCCATATACATTATGAGATAAAAAAAAAAATTGGCGCCTGCATTTTTCTGATTAGGGTCTTGTATCAGCATGTAACAGCTACATTGACCTGTTGATTCGGCAATACAAATTATTCCTTAATTGGACGATAAGATAAAACTTCAAATAGAAAACAAGATTTTTTTCTTTATTTACGCAAATTTAATAACAAACGCGATTTCTTGTCATTTTCAAGGTTGCAACTATTGACATTATATTTTTTTGACCTATTTTATGAAACGTTAAAAATGAACACCTAAAATCTATATGTACCACTTCACATTAAAACTTACCAAAAAAATAATATATTATTATTTTTTAATCGGACGAAGCCCACAATGCAGTGATCTATAATTTGTCTACAACTAAAAATAAAAATAAAAACGTAACTACTTACTCCAAACTGTTGAGAATCCCTACAAATAGAGGCGAGTAATTTTTTTTGTTAACACCTTTTGTACGTTTAATTTGACATCGGGAGCGGGAAAAAAAGCTAGTAGACATTACTTTTGACAGGGGATATTTAATGAAGTTGTCCGTTTTTATAAGCTCCGGTCTTTTCTCACGATGATACCTGTGGAAGCACGTCCAAACGGCCCAATCAATTATGTTAACTGTGATAATTTTTGTTTTTTCTCCTCTTTTTTTTTTTTGAGCGACGACGGTCGAAACGCGTTTTGTATGGCATTCAAACAAATTATACGCCAGTTACACGGTTATTATTGTGTGTATTTTTCACGGTGTTTAACTTAACCACATTTTGAAATCTTAACATTTTATCAACAGAGGTGTCGGCAAATACAATATTAAAGCTTATTTAGGGAACAACGAAAACTTAAAGCACTTTTGTAAAAAAAAATATCAATGATCAACTCTCTAACAAAATATTTTTACGTTGCCTACATTTCTTGTTTTGTCGCGATGCAAATATATTTTCCCAAGTCAACTTACTAATGCTGTTACCTACAGTTGTAATTCAAGATAATTAATTAATGAATTAACGATTCTTCCTTTCAACTTATTCTTTTGAAAGCATGTGGCGGTCGGCGTCGACGGGCGGGCGGCTGGCGGCCGGCCTGGCGTTAGCGCTGTCGCTGGTGCTGGGGGCTGGCCGCCGCGTGCACAAGGAGCCCGAGCCGGACGCGCGGCACCACACCGACATCTCGCTGTGGATCGACGAGCGGCAAGTGCGGATGTTCAGCGGTAAGAACTAATTGTATAATTTTAGGACCAGTTGTATGACAGTGAGTAAAGATGGCTACAAGGAGCCCGAGCCCGAAGCCCGGCACCACACCGACATCTCGCTGTGGATCGACGAGCGGCAAGTGCGGATGTTCAGCGGTAAGAACTAATTGTATAATTTTAGGACCAGTTGTATGACAGTGAGTAAAGATGGCTACAAGGAGCCCGAGCCCGAAGCTCGGCACCACACCGACATCTCGCTGTGGATCGACGAGCGGCAAGTGCGGATGTTCAGCGGTAAGAACTAATTGTATAATTTTAGGACAAGTTGTATGACAGTGAGTAAAGATGGCTACAAGGAGCCCGAGCCCGAAGCTCGGCACCACACCGACATCTCGCTGTGGATCGACGAGCGGCAAGTGCGGATGTTCAGCGGTAAGGACCAGTCGATCGAACAGAAAGAAAGAGAAATAATGTAACTATGAGGAGCGAAGAAATAATGGAAAATGCAGAATCGATTATCCATAATCTATACTAATATTATAATCTATACTATACTAATATCATAAAGCTGAAGAGTTTGTTCGTTTGAACGCGCTAATCTCAGGAACTACTGGTTCGAATAGAAAAATTATTTTTGTGTTGAATAGACCATTTATCGAGGAAGGCTTTAGGCTATATAACATCACGCTGCAACTATAAGGAGCAAAGAAATAATGGGAGAATTATTCATCATTGAGGGTTTCAATGATGGCCATAATAACTATTCCACGCGGACGAAGTCGCGGGCACAGCTAGTATTGTATAATTTAAGGACAAGTCGTACGATAGTAAGTGAAGGTGATAACAAGGGCCCCAATCCCGACGCCAGACTCCACATCTATACATACATACATACATAAATAAAATCACGCCTCTTTCCCGGAGGGGTAGGCAGAGACTACCTCTTTCCACATCTATATCTACTCATATACGAGTACTACTCACTATGGATAGTGAAGCGCCAATGCGATGTTCAGCGATAAGACTTTCTGGTATATTTGTTTAGACATTTTTCTTTATTTGTAAGATCTTTTACCTGATTCTATTGATATCTGCAGTTGTTGTTGTTACTGGTTGACCCAGAACACGGCGATAAGCAGACTTGTCAAGTATGGACAAACATCATTATGATTACTCAAAATAAAATCACGTCTACATATATCCCTTGCGGAGTAGACAGAGCAAACAGTCATCAAAAGACTGAAAAGCCACGTACAGCTTTTTGGCTTAATGATAGTATTACAAAAAAAAAAAAATTAATTTGTAATTGAATAAAAATCTAGCCGAATTCCTTATTATATTAAATCGATGTTATTTGATCCTTACTAAATACATTCTTAAAATCAGTTTAACTTATTTGATTCTATATAAATTTCTTTTGCAGGTTTATCGATGAAAATATTCGCAATAATGGACGGCAATGTGCAATCTTACATCTTAGACCCGAACTTCTCTCTCAAACTGCCCGTAATACCATCTGAAGTGGGTTACGTCAACTTCACGTGGAAGTCCAAGAAGCGATACGAATACAACTTCGAAACTCTCTCTTCGTCAGATCTCAATATAATGAAGCCGCCAGTGCTTTCTATCAAAACGAGAGGGCGAGTGCCGAAAACCCCTAAAGGTAGTTAAAAAATATAATTTAATAATGAAAATTTTATCTCGTACCTACTAGAGACACTTCGCTTCGCACGGGTAACATTTGTAGGTAAAAAACTTCTTTAGAAAACCCTCTTTCCAACGTTTAAACGGGAACGAAATCCGTCGACTTTCCGAGATTAAGTTGCGCATGCATACAGACAGGGAAAATAGGTCGACTTTATAATATGAAGTGATGATTCTTTAAATAATATTTAAAAGTACATACATAAATCACGCCTCTTTCCCGGAGGGGTAGGCAGAGACCACATCTTTCCACTTGCCACGAACCCTGCGCACTTCTTTCGCTTCTATATCTAAAAGTCTAGGTACAAAGGGGATTTTCTCTGCCAGTCAATCGAGCGGGCGATATAGAGGGACTTAGAACTTAATTGATACCTACAAATTTGTATAATTAAGTAGTGTCTCAGACAACGTATCTATTAACACGAAGTTTGTCCCCAGAGTTCAGTATATCGCTGCCTTGCATGGGTAATGTTAGTGGGGTGGCGACATTCGGCATCAGCCTTGAGCTGAAGACCGTTCACAACAATATGTCTCTAAAAGGTACCCCCTTGAGGTTAAACCTAAAGAAGGAATGCGCACAGAGAGGTGTGTATTTAGAAAGGACAGGTATAGTATCGCCAAACGCATTTTTAACACTTACGCGCCTGTGTTTTTGTTTGTTTCAATTTAAAAAAAATAAAATTAAGAAAAACCACAGACACATTACATTACCATAAACACAGGTGGAGGTTGATTTATTATCTATAGGACATTCATTGTCATAGATATACATATCTATTATTTTTTGTAACACCCCAAAATACCATCAATTGGGAGGAAATAAAAGAAAAATATATTGTTGTAAAAATCTTTCCAACATATTTTACCATTCAGAAGTTTACATAACTCGTTTTAAAACTAACAATGAAACTTTCAAAAACACAGACACAACGCTTACTGATACATTTTTTAATGGAACACTGAACTGTGTATAAAATCATATATTGATGCCCAGCTTATTAATGTGATTCATGCTTTTCTGTTTCATACAAACGAATCCATACAACCGACGAGCCGGGTCGGAACTAAAACATTGCATTTCATTTGTTTCCGTTGAGCTTTGCTACTAATAACCCATATCTGTGAACCGCCATGTCATACCATGTCATTTAAAGAATACAAAAATTACTTTATATTGAGAAATACTAAGACAAAATCACAATATTTATCACATCTTATGTACTTAACTTTGTTTTTTGATAAATGAGTGCGTAATAAAATGCAACACAGCCGAAAATGACACACTTACCTGCGTATTAAATAGAGAACTATCTATACTATCTATACTAATATTATAAAGCTGAAGAGTTTGTTTGTTTGAACGCGCTAATCTCAGGAACTACTGGTTCGAATTGAAAAATTCGTTTCGTGTTGAATAGACCATTTATCAAGGAAGGCTTTAGGCTATATTACATCATGCTGCAACTATGAGGAGCGAAGAAATAATGGAAAATGCAGAATCGATTCTCCATAATCTATACTTACTACTATTACTATTACTTACTATTATAAAGCTGAAGAGTTTGTTTGTTTGAACGTGCTAATCTCAGGAACTACCGGTTCGAATTGAAAAATTCTTTTTGCGTTGAATAGACCATTATTGAGGAAGGCTTTAGGCTATATGACATCACGCTACAAGGAGCAAAGAAATAATGGAAAATGTGAAAAAAAAACAAGGAAAATTATTCATCCGGACAAAGTCGCAGGCACAGCTAGTATACCAATATTGATGGTTGTGTTGCTTTAACAATACGTCATTCGGCCTTTATACATGCATTGTAATAAGGTTTATGAGTTAGACATAACATGGTCGTAAATAAGCTGCTCAATAGACTAGGGAATACCAACTGTAATACTTACTACTATGCTGTAGAAATCTTAAATGCTGGTAACATTAGATAAAGTAACAATCCGTTATTTATATTATAAAGTCTGTCTGTCTGTTCCGCTGGACCGATTAGATTAAAATTTGGTATGCTCATAGTTGAAAATCCACGTTCTAACGTAGGACGGCAACATTTTTAGAAATTCCCACAGGAACGGTTAATATTGGGAGTTAACGGGCGGAGCCGCGGGCGTTCGCTAGTTTGTAATATCGCACGTTCACAAAATTAAAGAGTTAAGTTGCACATCAATTTGCAGAGACTTATTGAAAAAACAATCGCGACCGTCATTTACTTTACACTCAGAGAATGACAAATAATGTGCACAATGATTGACATACGTCAAATCGCTGAAACTAATAAATTATACAAGAAAAAAAATAGCTCACGCCAAACATACTTGCCAATTTGTACACGAAGCGAACGAACATTTGAAGCAAAATCGCATTATGAGCAGTAAGAGATCATTATGTGAAATACACGAGTTTTTAACAACCCATTCGACATTGACATGGGGTTCACAGCACTTGTATGTTTGTATGTGCCGTGAAGCCTGGCTTTTAATTCAGGCGATTAACAATGCATTGTTTTTTCTGGGCTGCCCGAGCTCTGGCTGGCTGAAGTGCGGTGCCTCTGCTCACAGTATTTGTGTTTTAGGTTGGTACAACTGCTTGCTTTTTTCCAATCTTCTTAAGACTCCGTTGTAAGCTTAAGTTAAGTATACTATAGCTATCCAAAATCAGTATAAAATCGGGTAACGGCCTCTGTGGCGCATCGGTAGTGCGCTTGTCTTGTGACGCCGGAGGTCCCGAGTTCGAATCCCGGCCAGGGTTTGATGAGAAACGAACTTTCCTTAACTGTCCTGGTATGTTTATCATAAAATAAAGTATCGTTGAGTTAGTATCTAGTAACAAAAGTCTTGAACTTTCTTCGAGGCTAACACAATCTGTCCCGTATATATTTATCTAAATATTTATAAAATATATGTACTTTCATTTTCAAATAATACATCGCATTCACATGCGTATATCACGTAATCACTAACAAAATAAACTTCAGCATGGCTCATTGATGGCATTTTGATTCTATTAGTCAGGTTCCTAGCCCATCGCCTAAAAGAAGAATCTCAAGTTTATTACACTTTTACTCGATAAGACTTATACAATATATCCTTATATCAATACATTATTTGTTAAATCAAATATAAACACGAGGTAAAAATTTCCTGAAATAGTTTCCTTAAATCATATCAATATGTAGTTTACTTAAGTAAAACACACTTTACTCCACTTTGGTAATATTAAATCGTAAAAACTTTTAAAAATAAAATTACACTTGAAGCCTACAGGAAGACGTTAAAATCTTCAATGGCAATCTTAAAGCAATACTGATTTTCAATGACCATTTTGTCATAACATTGCCATTTTGTATTAATGGCGAGGCTTAATTGTTTTTTAAGTCATGTTAAAATTGCGTTTGTGTTTTTATTTGATCTTTTGCATGGTAAATTTTTTATTGAATTTGAAATTAATTAAAGTACAAAAGTCTTTTTGATGAAACATTAAAATAAATCCTAATAAAAAGAAATAACTAAACGTTATCACATGAGTAACAATCGTCTGCCCCCGTAGCGCGTTACGCACGACGCCATCTTTAAAACTATCGCTGTTTCGCTTTTAACTATGACGTGAAACGGGACGGCGATAGGTTTTTCGCGCGAAAACAACGGCTACGCTCCGTGCCACGCAATATTATCAGATTACTTAATTTTACCTTCAAATTTTTCAATCAATTTAACCAACTTTCAAAAACGAATTCCAGGACCCGATCCCGAGTGCGACAAGAAATGTGCGAACCAGGGTTGGTGCAATCACGAGAAGATTTGCCAATGCCCCGAAGGATATATGGGGCAGCATTGTAAGACGGCGCTGTGCTACCCGCAATGTATGAACGGCGGGAATTGTACCGCGCCGGGGGTGTGTTCGTGTCCGCCGGGTTACCAGGGCCGGAATTGCGAAGGGGGTAAGGTATTTTATTGATGTAAGTACACATAATAAGTTCACGTGGAATATCATTGTAAGACTGCGCTGTGCTAGACGTTACAAAATGAACAAGGTAATTGTTTTAATTGCGAATGAGGTAACGTGCCTATTTATGTATTTATATATTTTTTTTTAACATTCCCTTAGAATTAGAAGTTAAATATTATTGTCAGTCATCGTTTAAATTTCTTACAACATTTTTATGATTAATTGGTTAAAATTAATCATAAAAATGTTGTCTCTCATCCAGATTTCTATTCTAACTTTGGATAGTTGTGAAGTTGACGTTATTGAAGAAAATGCTGCATTGCAGTTTGTTACCGTTTCTTCTACACTGACGCTCTGGAAGCGGCAATAAACTTGAATGTTGTGAAACCAAAAGATATGACAATTATTACATAATAACGAATAATTTAGAATTTCAGTCCGCAGTGTACGATCTGTTTAAAAATTCACCCTTTTTTGACAGTTTTCTACATTAGTCTCACTACCTGGGATATATCTTAGTAGTAGTCTTAGACGAGATATAACAATGAGGAGGTAAAGTACATGAACGTTACACCAACCATTTCTGTAAGAAACGAAATCTAACTACATTTAAAAACAAACCAACGGAGAAATTGCAAAAAAAATACTATATTGTTCTAACTACGACTCATTAACTATATCTTCTTGGAGATTGCGATGGCCACTTTACATCCGGCCTTGATTACTTCAGTCAGAGCTTTGTAAAATGGCGCCTGCTCAGCTCCGTGGTCTATCCCTGTAATAAGATATTTATACATACATACATATAATCGGTAGGGTGCCCGTGTGGCTCCCGGCATCAATGCACTTTTTTGCATTGGTGCCAATAGGACCACTCCATGTCTTTCCCATGGATGTCGTAAAAGGCGACTAAGGGATAGGCTTACAAACTTGGGATTCTTTTTTAGGCGATGGATTAGCAACCTGTCACTATTTAATTCTCAATTCTATCATTAAGCCAAATAGCTGAGCGTGGTCATTCAGTATTTTCAAGACTGTTGGCTCTGTCTACCCCGCAAGGGATATATGTAGACGTGACCATATGTATGTATGCCCGGTTAAAACGCGTGTTGCACATAAAAGCACCGGTTGGAGTCCCACCTCGGCCATGTACCAAAAAATATTTTCGAAGTACATTAGTTTCATTACTAACCAATGCTTATAATGAGAGAAAACATCGTGAGGAAACCTGCACATTCAGGCAACCATCATCCAATACGGGTTAGGTTCCCATGTAGAGGTCAAACGAGAGTGAAAATAACCTGACGCAACCAATCCAGGATCCATGTCCAGGCTTAACCCCGGTCTTCTCTCCAGAGTGGTGAGGATGCAACCTATCCAGGGGAAAAGACTTATTAACTGTCAAATTTACCTGTATCGTGATGCTCCTGTTCCTCATCACGGAACTTGGTGATCGTCTTCAGTATCTCCTTACCCCGGCCTTCTCTCCAGAGTGGTGAGGATGCAACCGGGACTATCCAGGGGAAAAGACTTATCAATGTCAAATTTACCTGTATCGTGATGCTCCTGTTCCTCATCACGGAACTTGGTGATCGTCTTCAGTATCTCCTTATCCCGGCCTTCTCTCCAGAGTGGTGAGGATGCAACCGTGACTATCCAGGGGAAATAGACTTATTAATGTCAAATTTACCTGTATCGTGATGCTCCTGTTCCCCATCACATCCCTTGGTGATCGTCTTCAGTATCTCCTTACCCCGGCCTTCTCTCCAGAGTGGTGAGAATGCAACCGTGACTATCTAGGGGAAAAGACTTATTAATTGTCAAATTTACCTGTATCGTGATGCTCCTGTTCCTCATCACGGAACTTGGTGATCGTCTTCAGTATCTCCCTGTCCACGTTGGGGTCCTCCATCAGGGTCCGCAGCTGGTCGTTGTAGTGGTCCACTATGACTGTCTCCACGGCTACGGTGCAGGCCATCGCCGCTTCTTTGCCTAGGAGTGCTGTGCCTGGAAATGAAGAACGGTGCTTATTATTTACTAGCTGTGCCCGCGACTTCGTCCGCGTGGTATAGTTATTTTGGGCATCATTGAAGCCTTCAAGTATGAATAATTTTCCCCGTTTTTTATTTCACATTTTCCATTATTTCTTCGCTCGTTATAGTTGCAGCGTGATTTTATATAGCCTAAAGCCTACCTCGGTAAGTGGTCTATTCAACACAAAATAATTTTTCAATTTGAACCAGTAGTTCCTGAGATTAGCGCGTTCAAACAAACAAATTTTGCTTTTAATCTGCGCTGCCTCTTTGACTTTGATTTTCCTTTTTATTTTGGTTGACTGGAAGAAATCCCGATTGGGATAAGTCCGCCATTGTACATATTCTTTTATATTCAATGACTGTTCTGATTTTGTTATATTTATTTTTATGTGCAATAAAGAGTTTACAAACAAAAAAACAAACAAATTTTTCAGTTTTATAATTTTAGTATACATTTGAATCTTTATGCCCGTAAAATGTACAATAGGTGGACTTAATGCCACAAGGATTCTCTGCCAGTCGAATCTTTGGACCAAATTAAGATGGATGTACGGGTGGTGCGATAACTGTAAGAGATAATAATAAAAATATGAAAAGGTTACTTAATACACTTACATATAATACATTTACATACATAAGTGTGACTAGAGATATATACTCCATACATATACATAAGTTGGATGATTGTGTAGAGCTCAAGAAAATTATCAAAAAGAAGATTATGGACTTGCTCCCCGAATGCAAATATTTTACTCAAAAAAGAATTTTGCCTCATCAAAACACACCCTTAGTTTGATAAGTTCATCTGTTTTTCTAACGAGAATCATAATCTTAGGACACTTCTCAGTAAAACTATATTTTTAAGGGTTTATGACCCTGATAAAAGCTCACCAGCGCCAAGCGCGAATCCGGCCACATTCCACAACGGCGTAAGCACCGTCGGCCTCACTCTATACTCGTTGATCAACTGCTCGAACCGCTCTCTATGCTTTATCTCCTGCTCCCACATGTGCTTGATTGTGGGGCCGTCCGCCGTGTTGCCCAGTACCGCCATCTGTCCGGCGTAAATGCGATCAGCGCCCAATTCGCCCGCGTGGTCCACTCGGATTATCTTGTCCAGCTGGAAAAATTAAATTTGTAGTTATTTGAAGCGCGTTAGAACAGTGTGTGTGTAAACTTTTTTAACTGAATCACAGGATTATCCATACTAATCCACGCTAATAATAATGAGAAAAGATTTTTATGTTTGTAATGAATACACTCAAAACTATTGGCACTCCGGGATAAAAAGTACCTAGCCTATATATTATTCTGGGTCTTCAGCTACCTACATACCAAATTTCGTAATCGGTTCAGTAGTTTTTGCGTGAAAGAGTAACAAACATCCACACTGACATACTCACAAACTTTCGCATTTATAATATTAGTTAGTAGGATATACAGATAATTAGTATTAACCTTTAAGTAAAGTTTATTTCTCGCGTTAAACCACAAAGATGTGGTAGAAATAGCAGATCTCTCTCTTTCTTTGCGTGTTCCCAGTTGCACCCTCGGACACTTGTTTTGAGGAGCCCAGGGTTCGCTTAAAAGAAAACGACGTTAATTACAAAAGTAGATATTATAAAAAAAAGCGGTGAAATATTTAATCTATAACAGTTGATAAATGGGTAAAAAAATGCTGTCGAATTGAGACCCCCTTTTTTAAGACGGGTAAGAACTTAACTAATCTTTCGAATTCATATCTCAGAAACTCCCAAAAGGAAAAAAATTTTAACTGAGCCCGTCAGTATGTTATACTTACATGTGGATTCTTGTTCCAACTGGGCATTTTGTGTGCTTGCCTAACTTGACACAACAACGCTGGTCTTCGAATCATTTTGGGTTATTCTGTAACAAAAATAAGCAAACTTTATAAAAAAAACAACTTGAGAAAACTTTCGTTATAAATATTAATACAATTTCTCTTCTTTGACAAAACCATCAAAATTGATTTTCAGAAAGGTTACAAGTAGAATCACCAAATAAATTAATTTTGTTTTTGATACAAAATTTCTGTGAATGTTTCTTAAATCATTACATAATAGTTGTAAAGCAATAAAAATAATCAAATTACGGACGTCCTGGCAAAGGGTCAAGTCAAGAGTACCCGAAACCGCCGAGCTTGCATGAAGAGAGTTATGAATGTGGATGAAGCGAAGGAAGTATGCAGTATGCTGTTACATACATATTTTTAACACAATAAAAAAGTGGTATATACCAAAACCTGAATGTCTTATTTTAGCCTATACCGCCCCACTGATGGGCCAGCCTGGCTGAATGTCTTCTTATTAATTCATTTTTGTTTCAGGTTTATGTTCTCAGAAGTGTCTGAATGGCGGGAAGTGCATTCAGAAGGACATGTGTCAGTGTACAAAGGGTTACTATGGGTTAAGGTGTGAATTTTGTAAGTATATTAGCGAATTATCTGTTAGCTATATCTGTGAAGAGTAAATATTACGTAGGAGCCTGTGTAAAGTGAAATACATTAAATTGTAAAGTCGGGGCCACATAAACCTCCAACTGACTGCGACATCTTTACGAACTTGAACAGTCGATCTCTTCTTATTGATTTGTGTGCCGTGTGGTTCCCGACGTAGGAAATTAGCGCCATTTCTGTTCAACTCTCTCTAAGAATAAAGGACTTAATGTAAAGGCTAACGGTAGCTACACTTCGGGTTCGCTTTCGCGCAAATGTTTAAAGCGTTGTTGTGATATCTTACTGTATATAGGTAAAAGGCATCCCGTACCTCTCATTTATAAACGTCAAGCAGAATTGCCACCCACTCAAAAAGTTTTGGATTCCCCACCACCTATCTAGTGAAGTATATCTATAAGTATAAATTAATTTATTATTTCAGCAAAATGCGTGATCCCCTGCCTGAACGGGGGCCGCTGTAAAGGTATAAACAAATGCCGGTGCCCGCTTCGCTTCGCGGGGAACCACTGCGAGGTGGCGCTGCGGGGGGGCGAGTGTACTCGCACGTGCCGCCACGGCGTGTGCGCGGGCGGCGTGTGCGAGTGCGAGCCGGGCTGGCGGGGGAAGAACTGCAGGCGGCCTTACGGTAACACATACAGCTGTGCTGCTCTATACAGGGCGAGCGCTGCGAGTGGCGAGTGTACTCGCACGTGCCGCCACGGCGTGTGCGCGGGCGGCGTGTGCGAGTGCGAGCCGGGCTGGCGGGGGAAGAACTGCAGGCGGCCTTACGGTAACACATACAGCTGTGCTGCTCTATACAGGGCGAGCGCTGCGAGTGGCGAGTGTACTCGCACGTGCCGCCACGGCGTGTGCGCGGGCGGCGTGTGCGAGTGCGAGCCGGGCTGGCGGGGGAAGAACTGCAGGCGGCCTTACGGTAACACATACAGCTGTGCTGCTCTATACAGGGCGAGCGCTGCGAGTGGCGAGTGTACTCGCACGTGCCGCCACGGCGTGTGCGCGGGCGGCGTGTGCGAGTGCGAGCCGGGCTGGCGGGGGAAGAACTGCAGGCGGCCTTACGGTAACACATACAGCTGTGCTGCTCTATACAGGGCGAGCGCTGCGAGTGGCGAGTGTACTCGCACGTGGCGCCACGGCGTGTGCGCGGGCGGCGTGTGCGAGTGCGAGCCGGGCTGGCGGGGGAAGAACTGCAGGCGGCCTTACGGTAACACATACAGCTGTGCTGCTCTATACAGGGCGAGCGCTGCGAGTGGCGAGTGTACTCGCACGTGCCGCCACGGCGTGTGCGCGGGCGGCGTGTGCGAGTGCGAGCCGGGCTGGCGGGGGAAGAACTGCAGGCGGCCTTACGGTAACACATACAGCTGTGCTGCTCTATACAGGGCGAGCGCTGCGAGTGGCGAGTGTACTCGCACGTGCCGCCACGGCGTGTGCGCGGGCGGCGTGTGCGAGTGCGAGCCGGGCTGGCGGGGGAAGAACTGCAGGCGGCCTTACGGTAACACATACAGCTGTGCTGCTCTATACAGGGCGAGCGCTGCGAGTGGCGAGTGTACTCGCACGTGCCGCCACGGCGTGTGCGCGGGCGGCGTGTGCGAGTGCGAGCCGGGCTGGCGGGGGAAGAACTGCAGGCGGCCTTACGGTAACACATACAGCTGTGCTGCTCTATACAGGGCGAGCGCTGCGAGTGGCGAGTGTACTCGCACGTGCCGCCACGGCGTGTGCGCGGGCGGCGTGTGCGAGTGCGAGCCGGGCTGGCGGGGGAAGAACTGCAGGCGGCCTTACGGTAACACATACAGCTGTGCTGCTCTATACAGGGCGAGCGCTGCGAGTGGCGAGTGTACTCGCACGTGCCGCCACGGCGTGTGCGCGGGCGGCGTGTGCGAGTGCGAGCCGGGCTGGCGGGGGAAGAACTGCAGGCGGCCTTACGGTAACACATACAGCTGTGCTGCTCTATACAGGGCGAGCGCTGCGAGTGGCGAGTGTACTCGCACGTGCCGCCACGGCGTGTGCGCGGGCGGCGTGTGCGAGTGCGAGCCGGGCTGGCGGGGGAAGAACTGCAGGCGGCCTTACGGTAACACATACAGCTGTGCTGCTCTATACAGGGCGAGCGCTGCGAGTGGCGAGTGTACTCGCACGTGCCGCCACGGCGTGTGCGCGGGCGGCGTGTGCGAGTGCGAGCCGGGCTGGCGGGGGAAGAACTGCAGGCGGCCTTACGGTAACACATACAGCTGTGCTGCTCTATACAGGGCGAGCGCTGCGAGTGGCGAGTGTACTCGCACGTGCCGCCACGGCGTGTGCGCGGGCGGCGTGTGCGAGTGCGAGCCGGGCTGGCGGGGGAAGAACTGCAGGCGGCCTTACGGTAACACATACAGCTGTGCTGCTCTATACAGGGCGAGCGCTGCGAGTGGCGAGTGTACTCGCACGTGCCGCCACGGCGTGTGCGCGGGCGGCGTGTGCGAGTGCGAGCCGGGCTGGCGGGGGAAGAACTGCAGGCGGCCTTACGGTAACACATACAGCTGTGCTGCTCTATACAGGGCGAGCGCTGCGAGTGGCGAGTGTACTCGCACGTGCCGCCACGGCGTGTGCGCGGGCGGCGTGTGCGAGTGCGAGCCGGGCTGGCGGGGGAAGAACTGCAGGCGGCCTTACGGTAACACATACAGCTGTGCTGCTCTATACAGGGCGAGCGCTGCGAGTGGCGAGTGTACTCGCACGTGGCGCCACGGCGTGTGCGCGGGCGGCGTGTGCGAGTGCGAGCCGGGCTGGCGGGGGAAGAACTGCAGGCGGCCTTACGGTAACACATACAGCTGTGCTGCTCTATACAGGGCGAGCGCTGCGAGTGGCGAGTGTACTCGCACGTGGCGCCACGGCGTGTGCGCGGGCGGCGTGTGCGAGTGCGAGCCGGGCTGGCGGGGGAAGAACTGCAGGCGGCCTTACGGTAACACATACAGCTGTGCTGCTCTATACAGGGCGAGCGCTGCGAGTGGCGAGTGTACTCGCACGTGCCGACACATGTGGAGTGTGACGTGTCAAAAGAGAGATATTATAGGCTAGGTTACAATTTAACACAATCCTGCATAAAATAACTTATCACTATAATCAGGAACCTGCTGTAGAAGAAGTGGTGAAACTTTGTAATACTTTCATTTAATATTTATCTATCTAAAAGCTGACAGCTGGTTTACGAAACTTTAAATTTGTATATTTTAAATTTTTTTAAACCCAATTACATATGTTTATTTTGTTTCCAGCTTCATCTGAAGAATCCAGTGAACACAGAAGGTTTTGACAAAATGATTTTCCAATGCAAGGGAAGTTGAAGACAAGCTTACTTAATAAGTGATAATGTGATTTCTTTAATTTTATTATACTTTTATGTATAATTTCTACTTCTTGTAAATGTAATATTAATAATTAGTCATTTCGATTGTAAGGATAGGTTAGACTTATAAAAAATGCAATATAATAAAAAAATACAGAGATCATACATGTTGTCCTTCATTCACCACCCTCAAAAAAGATCTGTCACTGGCATTGTAGCAGAAAAACGAATGGACTGATTTTGATGTATTTTCATTATTCAAAATCTTTATTTTTAGGATAGTTCTTATCTCTTATCATCATTGGGCTTAAACCCTTGTTGCGTCTTTTCTGACAAGTATGGGTTTAGCCTATTTATATTATATACAAACATACATAGCATATAAAAATGACAATATTCCAAGAATGTGCCCTGCATGTCCTTAACCTACACACTGAAGGACCTGTATGATGCTTCTGATAAAGCCATATTTGTGTTGACAGTCTGGTCTTAGCATATATGAGAGTCTACACCTGATGAATAAGGGTGAGTCAGTTTATTACATACATATAGTCACGTCTATATCCCTTGCAGGGTAGACGGAGTCGTGGTCAGCTGTATGGCCTTGTGATGGAATTGATATTCAAATAGTGACAGGTTGCTAACCCATCGCCTATAAGAGGAATCCTAACTTTGTAAGCCTATCCCTTAGTTCCCTTTACAGGTAATTGCATCCTTTAATTGAAGTCAGATTACAAGTTTAGTTGTAATACAGGGCTGAACATGTAACTTGAACATCAAATTTCGACTTAATGATTTTTACAGGTCAAGTGGAAAGTCAAAATTTGAGGCTTACAATTTTTTCTTAGATACAATAACCTACAAATATTGAATTAATTGGTAGGGTAGATGTATGTAGGTAAGTAAGCATTTTATGTTACTCAACAAAAATTTTCTTCCTCATCAGTGAAAAATTAATGGTTTCTGCTTTAATAGTGGAATGCCTAGGTGAACTAGGGAGACAAAAAAGTTGCCGGGGAACTCCAAAGAAACAGAAAAGACAATATTTCTATATAGATAAATTAAGTGGTTTTATGGGAGAGAAACAGATAATAATTTCTAATGAAAAGGGGAAAGGAATGTTGCCTAAAAAATGAAGATAGAACATATTAGAATACATTTCAAAAATATAATTTGGAATTCAACAACCAGGACTAAAGCAGGATGAACAATAGAATTCGGATAATTTTATCTTCGACAACCCAAACTCTACGTGACTGATACTAGATACAAATCTGATTTCAATAACTCAGCATTGTATACACTTCTCAAAACATTGTCCACTTTCACCAAAGGAAAACTTATTGACATTCCGATTAATATAGTAAAAAATATCTGGAATCCAGCGATACAATTACTTTCAATGATTAAAAAATAACATTGATAAAAAAAAATAGATTGAAATAGAAATACCTAAAAGCAAGTTGTGCATAAAGTTTGCTTCAAAGTTTTTATAATCATATGATGCATAAAACTTTACTTACGGAATAATATTTTAACACGGATTAACTTCTTATGTAAGTATATTATTGCACAATGTTATAAAATAGAAAGCATTAATATTTAGATGCACAAACAAATTTTATTTTCATCAACACAGAATGTTTACAAATTGTGAACTAAGAAAATGACATTTCTAATGTCAAAAGCTTCAGGAAAACTTCTGCAGATGACGCCACTGCATGACAAATTGATCAATGTTTTCGAAAATAAACTTGGAATTTTTCATGAAGGTGCGGGCTTAAAGAGTATAAATAATCCCCTTACATTATTAAATCCACACAGCGGTGAGTAAATTTAGAAAATATCACTAATTTGTAACTGAAAAATTAATTCAACCCCCCCTCAGATAGAGGGGAGATTTCCCTTTCCTTGCGAAAAATCACACCGCGCAGACTCGGACAAAATGGCGACCCGAAAGTATGAAGTTTATGCCGACCATGTACTCCGTTTGCCGATCGATAATAATGGAGGATTTGGATTTTTCGGGGTCCTTGGTGCACTCCGTGAATTTTGTGATTTCAGTGTCTGGATAAGTGCTAAAGTCTTTAAAAGTGCTCTACTGGAGCGGTTACATCACCGCAAATTCAGAAGACTTCAATTTGGATCTCAAAATGTGTTTCAAATCACGCAGGTGCGTACGCAGCCGTAGTCTTTCTATTCTGTCTGGGCCTGCTCGAACGCGCGACTCCCCTTCATGATGGCCATTCATTTGGGCTTATCCTTTTACGCCGCCGCAAAAGAGTTTGCGTCATTCGTCTTCGATAGCGAGCCGCCGCAGTGAACCCCATGAAATGCATTCACACGGAGCATTCGATAAAAATGCGTCATATATATTACGTGCAGCATCGATGCATTGTTTCAAATAAAGTGATTGCACTTGAATAATGGGGACATCATAGCATATTCTGATGGGGCAGCTTAGCTAGTGTTTCAAAGATTTCTAGGGCGAGCTATGGTTCGATTTTGGCTTTGTTGAGGGGTGATTGTGTGGGAAGCTAAAGTATTGATTTTTCTGAGTTAGCTGCCTACACAATAGAATAGGTAGCAGGGTTAATATCGACTATGTAAATTTAGTCGTAGTTCGAGGTGATTCAGCTATTATTCTAATCATAATGTTACTTCAAATTGGAATGAAATATAAATTACTAAAGATTGGAACACTCCATCTCCTATTTACGTGACTTCTTCATGTCTTACTAATATAACCAGCATTACTAGGGTCTTTTAATATACATAAGAAACATTTAACCAGATCCAGACACAAAAAATAAATGTATATCCAAACTCTAAGAGTGAAAGGTCCTCCCAACAAGAGCAATATGATATAACACCAACACTATTGATTTTACTATCAAGGACATCTTAGACTTAGCAACAAATTTATCTGCCTGATAATAGGAAAGATCAGTTTATTGACCTGTGTGTGAAAGTAAATTCCACAGTTGATTTGAATGAATGCTTTTATTTACTGAGCATAAGTAAGTACTAATATGTATAGTGACAGAAGAGACGATAAACATATGCTGTTTGTATTTTGGCATATAAACAATATTAGTTTTTACTATATTATGAGACGCACATCAAAATTGAAATAATTACTATTGTTAAAGAATGTCATAGGCCATTAATTATGGTCTATGTCTAAACATCTTTCTTCTTACTCTCATAATCCATACAATAATCTCAAAACCAACATTTCTTAAGAGAATTAATAAACTTATGAAGAAAAAATAAAGATGAGAGTGATTATACATATAGTACCTTACACTACAGTAAAATAACTTACACATAAAATAAAATTGGCGACTCCCTGGGTACCAATGTGATCATAGCACACAAATATAATAGTACATACTTACAATCTATATCAAGTCTTCTTGCTCCTGGCATGAGTCCCTGTTACATCCGCACCATTCTGGAAGAAGCTTAGCATTCACCATAGATCCTGGACGCAGGTTTTTTCACAAAGAAACTCTTATTTGACCTTTGCATACATACATACATATGGTCATGTTTATATCCCTTATGGAGTAGACAGAGCCAACAGTCTTCAAAAGATGGATAGGCCATGCTCAGCTATTTGGCTTAATGATAGCATTGAGATTCAAATAGTGACAGGTTGCTAGCCCATCGCCTAAAAAAATTATTCATTCAGTTGTGTGAATACCTAGGTTTCCTCACAATATTTTCTCTCTCCGTAAGAGCATTGCTTAGAGCTCAAACTAATGTACGTAACTCAGAAAAGAGTCATAGGACATGGCTGAGATGAATGTAGGATTTAAACCGGTGCCCCCTATGCATTACTAGGGCATCTTAATCATACCACTGCCTACTCCTTATTGTCAGTTACAATGATTTATTTTGTTCAACAGATAATTTTTCCTCGCTGAAAAGTTGGTAAAAAAACCTCCCTAGAGGTTCTCCAATGGTCCTAGAGACTCTCATTCAGGACGAAGGTGACTCAGAATTTGACATCATGAATTCAGCCGTCAGCACTGAATCTATGGATATGACAGAGGAGGTAATAAATTTACTTTTTTTCATATTAGGTGCTTAGCTTACACTACTCCCAACTTAATTCTGTTTAGGATAGGACTTTAAATTTCATAATAAACATAACAATGTTTGCTAAAAAGTATGAAGGGAAAATCCATATAAATTATTTAAAACTCACTATGCCCAGAGTGAATAAACAAAAATATGGAATAACTTTCACTAAGTCATCATATCCATAAACACAATAATTAAGGTAGCTGCCATACATATAAAGTTCATGACGCAAACAAGAAACTAAGGAGTGACGTCAGTCTTAAGTAGCGTTTAGGACTCGTCCAAATAATGTGTTGTTACTTCGTATATCTCAGGTATTTTGTTGTTTATTGATGCCATTATTTTTACCAATGTTTCAAGTTGTTGTCAAACTAAATTAACACAAAAACGAAAGAAAAATGTAAATGGATGAATGAAAACAGGTTGACTAAGCAGATATACAAGGAGAGTGTGGAGGAAACGGAGTGGGAAGACCTAGACGAACGTATCTTGATCAAATTAAGGACGTCCTGGTAAGGGGTCACTTCAAAAGTGCCCGAGACCGCCGAGCTTGCACAAAGAGAGTTATGAATGTGGATGAACCGAAGGAAGTATGCAGAGATCCGGGAAAGAGGCGTGATTTTATGTATGTATGTACGAAAGAAATTATTGTAATCATGCCTGTTCCCAGGACATGTCTCAAGTGGACGGCTGCGGTCTCAGCGGCGCTTCGGACGACGACGAGGAGTGCGTGTCGTCCCCCACCGGCTCCAATTACGACGACAGCGCGGACATCATCAAGAACGCTATGAGCGATGAGGTCACCAAACAGCTGGCCGCTGCTGGTGTGTTTATATATATATCTATAGTGTACACACATGTGCCGTGTGGTTCTCGGCGCTACTAAAAAAAAGTATAGGAACTCTCCATCTCGATTCCATGGATGTCGTATAAGGCGAGTAAGGGATAGGTTTGTTTAATTGGGGTTCTTCTCTTAGGCGATGGGCCAGCAACATGTCACTATTTGAATCTCAATTCTGTCATTAAGCCAAATAGCTGAACGTGGCCATTCAGTCTTTTGGCTCTGTCTACCCCGCAAGGGATATAGACGTGACCATATGTATACATACATACATAAAATCACGCCTCTTTCCCGGAGGGGTAGGCAGAGACTACCTCTTTTCACTTGCCACCTTACATATGTATGTAGGTATGTATTGTGTCGTGTATGATGTTGGGTGCGTGACCGTGTCCAGGTCCGGTAGGCATGGCCGCGGCGGCCGCCATCGCCTCGTCAAAGAAGCGCAAGCGCCCGCACTCCTTCGAGACCAACCCATCGGTCAGGAAGCGGCATCAGAACAGGCTGCTGAGGAAATTGAGGGTGAGTTGTGACATTCACATGTGTTAAATCAGTTTTGATGGCCTCTGTCTGTAGTGCACTTGTCTGTGACACCGGTGGTCCCGGGTTCGAATCTCGGTTTAGAATGAACTTTTGCTAATTGGCCTGGGTCTTGCGATGTTTATCTATATTAAGTGTTTATTATCGAATACTCGTGTAGTATTGTTGAGTTAGTATCTCGTATCACAAGTTTCGAACTTAGTTCGTGGCTAACTCAATCTGTGTAATTTGACCTATCACCTAGGTCCATGGCCATCTCCTTTTTTGGAGTCAGTTTTAAAATGCTTACCTAAAATTAAAGGAGTATTTTAGTTTGTATTGAATAAACTCCACAACTTATTTGTGATCTCTTTCCATGATAGCAAACCATAGAGGAGTTCGCGACCCGCGTGGGCCAACAAGCTGTCGTTCTAGTGGCCACCCCGGGGAAGCCCAACACCTCGTACCGGGTGTTCGGCGCCAAGCCGCTGGAGGACGTGGTGAGGAACCTCCGCTGCATGATCATGGAGGAACTGGAGAACGCGCTGGCTCAGCAGGTAAGCATGCTTCATTGAACCGAAGAGGGGGTAGTGGTAAAATGGGAATTTGCAATAGGTGCTTCCAAAGCCCTAATGCACGATGGTGCAACTGGATCTGTGCAAAAACTAGAGAGCGGGGGTAAAATAAGAACATGCGTTTTTTGAAGGGGGTTTAAGATTTAAAAATATTAGTCTGGCTTTGAGTTCTTTTGGATAAACTGTGGTGTCACTTCAATAAAAAAGCGTTTTGAGGCAACGCGACCTAAAATAGAAATGTATCTTTAGTTTTACAACAAACTCTAGATATTGATAGTTTACCATTTATTTCTTGTTATATTTGTATATTTTTTTTTACCTGCCTTTTATTATTGACACTGAAAATGGCAAACTGCTTTCGTAACGTCGTGAACGTCCCGTCACGCAGGAGGCAGTGTGTCATCTTGGAGTCTTAAGCTAATTTACTGAAAACAATAAGATTTAAGGCTTAATGGAAAATTATCAGTCTTCTCAAGACTGTTGTCTACCAGATAAGGGGATAAAGACGTGATTATATGTATGTATACACTAGCGAACTTTCACTTAATATACTGACTTGTAAAGTGAGGGAATGTCTTGCCCCCTTGTCCCCCCCCCCTTGTCCCCCCCCCCTGTGCCGTGCGGAAATAATAACTGAGTCAGTTCGGGCTGGGCGGGCCGGCGCAGGCGCCGCCGCCGCCGCAGGACGACCCGTCGCTGTTCGAGCTGCCGCCGCTCATCATCGACGGCATCCCCACGCCCGTCGAGAAGATGACGCAGGCGCAGCTGCGCGCCTTCATCCCGCTCATGCTCAAGTACTCCATGGGTGAGTCGCGCTTTGTCTGTCTGTTTGTAAGCTCTTTATTGCATATAAAAAAAATAACGAAACAGTCATTAGATTTTAAACAAAATGTACAATGGTGGACTTTAATTACTTTCAGTAAAACAAAAGAAAATGAAAATTCCAATCCTCCATCCAATAGTAAAATAAAAATGTGTTTTTTTTTTGTTTGTAATCAATAAACTCAGTACAAAACTGATTTTAATGTCAGTCATCTTATATTATAGAATTTAGGTTAGCTTTTATATCCTGAAGTTTATCATAAAATTCTAATAAATATTATAATACATTGCCATGATTAATAATGTTTTGATGTTGCAGTTCGTGGTAAGCCGGGCTGGGGCCGGGAGTCCACGCGTCCGCCGTGGTGGCCCAAGGACCTGCCCTGGGCCAACGTCAGAATGGACGCCCGCTCAGAGGACGAGAAACAGAAGGTATGTGATTTACATACATATACATATGGTCTATATCCCTTGCGGGGTAGACAGAGCCAACAGTCTTGAAAAGACTGAATGGCCACGATCAGCTATTTGGCTTAATGATAGGATTGAGATTCAAATAGTGACAGGTTGATAGCCCATCGCCTAAAGAAGAATCCAAAGTTTGTAAGCCTATCCCTTAGTCGCCTTTTACGACATCCATGGGAAAGAGATGGAGTGGTCCTTTTCTTTTTTGTATTGGTGCTGGGAACCACTCGGCACATGTGTTATTGTTGTTGTTGTATTATATGTGATTTATTTTTATTTTATTTATTTGGTCTACCATTGTTTGCTACATTGAAACATGATATACAATCTAATACACATGTTAATTTAATTGCTAAACGCGCAAACCATTGAAGGTAAACACCACATACTCAAATTCTTGTTGAAAACATTAATAATATTGAGTGAATTTCTAACAATTTTGAATATTATTTTTTTTTCAATTAGCAATAAAAATATAAAATTTTGAAAATATTGTTAAACAGTTTATGTTATTTATGCTTCATTGTTATAATTACGAATTTGTTAAGTAGGCGGACTTATTGATTGGTGATTTGAATCTCATGCCCGGACAGATGTCGTGGACGCACGCGTTACGTCAGATCGTGATCAACTGCTACAAGTACCACGGCCGGGAGGATCTGCTGCCCGCCTTCACCGAGGAGGACGATAAACCGCAGACACAACCCGTGAGTTACTTTTTATATACATATATGTATAGTTATGTCTGTCTGTCTGTATGTATGACTAACACATGAAATTTACATTTTGCTTAATATTGTTTTAAGAAAGGTTCTGTTAACTTACTAAATGATATAATCAGAATTCCTTTCTCAGTACTTCTTTAATAAATTACAATAATACATCTAATTATACTTCTTGTAGCTCGAGTTCCCTTTTTTTTCAATGCACCGAAAAACGCGGCTAAATCAAACGTCAAAACGCCAAATCAGTATTGCCAACACATGACAATAAAATACTATTTTTTTTTAATGTTACCAGTTCACTTTGGGACTGAGGCAAAACTCAATGTGTGTTGTTACATTGAGTTTTGGCAAGTGAATGAATTTGTCTATTTCTTAATTGTTAATAAGTAATAAGGTATAATGTGATTTTCGTTTTTTTTACACAGTAATACTATAGAAATTTAACTTAACATATTTATAATATTCCTTATACGTAATTTTTCATGTATGTTATTGACGAAATTTGTTAAGACTTTAGAAATTTAACTTAACATATTTAGAATATTTTTTATACGTAATTTTTCATGTATGTTATTAACGAAATTTGTCAAGGAAAATTTTCCTTGAAATCGCTTTTAACTAACTACTGAATGTTAACAAAAGTCTTTTTTTTTTTTGCTATAATTAACAATAAGTATCTTTACGATAAGTATCTAACTAATAAGTATCTTTAAGATAAGTATGTTTTGTACAAAAAGAATCTTGCCAACATGAACATAGAGTGTACTAACCCAACCCCGGCCATTCCGCACGCTGCCCGGACCGGTACCGTACCGCTACAGATATCGGCGTGCATGCCCGGCGCCGGCGCGGGCCGCGCGCCCGCCGCGCTCGCCGCGCAGCAGGTCTGCATCGACCAGGTCACGCTGCAGGACGTCGATGTACGCACCCAGGCTACTGCTGTCTTACAGCGGCCCGCTGTTTAACAGCCCACACTATTGACTTACAGCGGGCCGCTATTTAACAGCACCCCGTCTACTGCTTACTTACAGCGGGCCACTGTTTACCACCCCATACTACTGACTTACAGCGGGCTGCTGTTTACCAGCCCACACTGCTGAATTACAACGGGCCGCTATTTAACAGCCCACACTACTGACTTACAGCGGGCCGCTATTTAACAGCCCACACTGCTGACTTACAGCGGGCCGCTCTTCACCACCCCACACTATTGACTTACAGCGGGCCGCTCTTTACCAGCCCACACTGCTGACTTACAGCGGACGGCTCTTTACCAGCCCACACTATTGACTTACAGCGGGCCGCACTTTACCAACCCACACTATTGACTTACAGCGGACCGCTATTTACCAGCCCACACTGCTGAATTACAACGGGCCGCTATTTAACAGGCCACACTACTGACTTACAGCGGGCTGCTATTTACCAGCCCACATTACTGTCTACCAGCGGGCCGCACTTTACCAGCCCACACTACTGACTTACAGCGGGCCGCACTTTACCAGCCCTCTTGTAGTGCCACCCGCGAACTACCGCTGTTTCGTTAAAAGGGACGGCGATAGTTTTTCGCGCGATGAAAAAAAGGCGCGTGCCGTGCTAGATCGGGTGAGTCAGGTGTTTACACGGAACGACTCATGTTTGACCTTAATTCTAAAACCCATAGTGGATTATGGGTTAACTTTATAGTTGCCTGACGTATGTATAAGAGGATTTTTTGAGGGATTAATGCCTGTTTTACTCGATATAACGCGTCGAACAAGTAAACAGGAATTTGTATGGAATTGCTTTAGTACCATCGCGTACCATTACAGGAAGCTACTGCCGTCTGACCTCCGCAACATTTCCAGGAGAACCCAAATCATACTGGAATATGATTACACATCCAATTTTCTGACTTACGAATTATTAAACCATTATTATTATTCTTCCGCGGACTTTACTTTCAAATTAACAACTGAAAATGAAACTAAGAAATTCAAGAAAGCGCTATGATGAAAGAAACTTTAATAATTATTTTTATTTTTATATGTAGGTACTTTTAAAAAGACATAAACATTATCGTGGACTTTACTTTCAAATCAGCAACTGAAAATGAAACTAAGAAATTCGAGAATGCGCTATGATGAAAGAAACTTTAATAATTATTTTTATTTTTATACGTACCTAGGTATTTTTAAAAAGACATAAACATTAATCTACATTAATACAGATGTCGCAGTACGCCCCGGCAGTTCTCCAGACCATCACCAATCCGGACGGCACAGTGTCCCTCATACAAGTGGACCCCAACAACCCCATCATAACGCTGCCAGACGGCACTACGGCCCAAGTGGTGAGTCAGTTTGTGGCTTTTGATCATTATCACTACATAGTATAAAACAAAGTCGCTATTTTAGTCTGTTTGTCTGTATGCTTAAATCTTTAAAATTACGCAACGGATTTTGATGCGGTTTTTTGTAACAGGTGGAGTGATTCAAGAGGAAGGTTTTTATGTATAATAACATTTATAATTTTGCACCCGTGCGAAGCCGGGGCGAGTCGCTAGTACATATATAAAATCACGCCTCTTTTCCTGGAGAGGTAGGCAGAGACTACCAGCCAAATAGCTGACTATTTGGCTAAATGATATGAGATTCAAATAGTGACAGGTTGCTAGCCCATCGCCTAAAGGAAGAATTCCAAGTTTATAAGCCTATCCCTTAGTCGCCTTTTACGACATCCATGGGAAAGACATGGAGTGATCCTATTCTTTTTTGTATTGGTGCCGGGAACCACACGGCACCAATACAAAAAAGACATACATACATACATATGTGTATATATATACACATATACATATATATACACACATATATATATATATATATATATATATGCAGTGTAGTTTGTTCCGCCGCTTCTTCTACACATGTGCTTTGGAAGCGGTAGTAGTTATAATTAGATTTAAGTGATGTGACGTCAATAAGTGATACCTTGTATCCAATTTTGAAAATAAATCTATTCTATTCTATTCTATATATATATACATACATACATATATATACATATATATATATGTGTGCCATAGTGTCAGCTGGGCGTTGTTGCCAATGTACATGGTGGTTCGGTTCCAGATCCACAGCGGCGAGGGCGGCGCGGGCGTGGTGTCGGCGCTGGACGGCGAGGGCGCGGTGGCCGTGGACCTCAACGCGGTGGCCGAGGCCACGCTCAACCACGACGGCCAGATCATTCTCACCGGCGAGGACGGCCACGGTACGGGGCTTACACACACACACACACACACGTATATATATATATATTATATACTAGAGGCCGCCGGCGACTTCGTCCGCGTGGTATCATTCCCGCGGGGACTCCGAGATAAAAAGTAGCCTATATGTTATTCTGGTTAGTCAGCTACCTACATACCAAATTTCATCCTAATCGGTTCAGTTATTTATGCGTGAAAGAGGAACAAACATCCATACTGACATACAAACTTTCGCATTTATAATATTAGTAGGATATATTATATATATATATGTTGAATATTTAAATTTTGGCGCCTCCCATTGCGAACAATATAGTCTGTGACTATGTGTCAATGTCATATATGTACATATGGCCACGGTAGGGGGGTCGTAATAGTTCATTCAGCCGGCATTGAAGCCAATCTCAATAAGCCATATAGCTGAATGTGGCCATTGTCTTCTCGAGACTGTTGGCTCTGTCTACCCCGCAAGGGATATAGACGTAGACCATATGTATGTATGTATGTGTATAGGTACTTTATAGCTGTGCCCACTGCGTCCGCGTGAAATTGTTAATTTGGGCGTCATTGAAGCCTTCGAGGATGATTAATTTTCCCCGTTTTATTTTTTCACTTTTTACATTGATTTCTTTGCTCCTTTTAGTTGCAGCGTGATGTTTTAAGCCTTAAAGCCTTCCTCGATAAATGGTCTATTCAACGCCAAAATATTTTTTAATTTATACCAGTAATAGTTCCTGAGATTAGTGCGTTCAAACAAACTCTTCAACTTTATAATATTAGTATAGATATAAAATTCTCGTGTCACAATGTTCGTTCCCGTACTCATCTGAATCCGCTTGACAGATTCTCATCAAATTTTGTGAGCATATTAAGTAGGTCGGAGAATCGGCCAACATCTATTTTTCATACCCCTTAGTGATGAGATTTGTCCACCCTTAACACTTTTTTTTACCAGAAATTACTTAAAAATTATTTATATGGCATAACAACGTTTGCCGGGACAGCTAGTATATATGTATATAAAATGTGTTTTATAATAACTCTTGGATTATATGATGAACAGTAAAACTATAACCAGAATTGTGTTGCTCTGAAAAGAGGTTTATTACAAAAACAAATGTTTACAGTTTGACAAAACATTCTTTCATATTAATTAACCATTGACTTGCCTGAATAGAGAAACAACATTTAAAGCTATTGTTTCACCAGTGCTTATTAATGATTAAAATAACAATTAAAGAATAAGTCTGCCTTGTTTTAAGATTTTAATTTTATAAAAATTGTGGCGCGGCATCATGTCAACGTGACAGTGACAGTCGTCATAGTAACAAAGATTATGCATCCAAATTGTTACGCGGTAAATTTAAACTAAACGCCGAATGTAGTGTCACGCACTTCGTTTACACACAAATATATAGCATCCATAAACAAATAACTCCCTGAGAAATAACGAAGGACATAAAACATTATTTGAGCGAGTCCAAAGCGCCTAAGCAAATTACAAAACGCTAATTGAAGTATGACGTCACACCTACACTACATTTTAAAATGGACTTTCCTATTTTATTTGTCGTAGGTATATATTTCGGACACTCAGATTAGTTTTTATTTTGTTTCTTTTATTATAATTCTCATTTTATTTATTTTAGGGTACCTACATTATTAAATAAGTCACTCACATACATTTATTTGTGCAGTTTTCATTCCGTTTCTTTATTTTTCTCATCTCGTTGCAGGCTACCCGGTGTCGGTGTCGGGCGTGATCACGGTGCCGGTGTCGGCGTCGGTGTACCAGTCCATGGTGGCCAGCATGCAGCAGCAGGACGGCGTGTGCGTCGCGCCGCTCGTGCAGGTGCGCCGGCGCCGCCTCAAGCTCGACATTGTATAGCTTTTCCGGGGGGCGTCGTGTCATAAGGGAGATTGCATAGCTTTTGTGACTGCGTGTCTCTTCGAACTATGGCATTGGCAGAATCAGAAGTTCGGTGGAAGTGATGATATAGAAAAGAAAGCTGAAATTGTATTTGACTAATTGAAGACGTGCAATAGTTTAGATTTTACAAATATTTCATGCCAAATGAAATATGTAAATAATGCAGAGATCGTGGCAAGTGGAAAGAGGTAGTCTCTGCCTACCCCTCCGGGAAAGAGGCGTGATTTTATGTATGTATGTATGAAATATGTTGGTGTTTGATGCTAGTTTCAAATTTAAATATGCAAAAGGAATTGTATGACTGATTGACGTTTGAACGAACAGCTCAATCCGCTGGGTCGGGAGACTTGAAATTTGACGTGTAGGTTCTTTATCGGTGCACTAAGGGAGTGTTTCCCGTAATTCCCGCGGGAACGGGTATTAGTATAATTGAAAATAATTCGCGTAAAAAAATATTAGGTATATATTACGGTGATTTTTCTCTTTACGCGAGCGTCCTCTAGTAATAAAAGTTACTTTACGCCACGCCTTATAGGTG